>NC_092727.1:31404631-31744514 GCF_047496885.1 Scyliorhinus torazame
CCCCTTGTCTGCGTGGGTTTCCTCCGGGTGCTCCGGTTTCCTCCCGAAAGACGTGCTGTTAGGCAATTTGGACACTCTGAGTTCCCCCTTCGTGTACCTGAACTGTCGCCAGAATGTGGCGACTAGGGGATTGTCACAGTAACCTCGTTTCAATGTAACCCTACTTGTGACAATAAAGATTATTATTATGTTGCCCTTTTGGAACCTAATTTAAGCACACGAGACAAAGGCATGAAAATGGGTTTCATAAATCCCATTCTGAAGTTAAGTGGTATGGGAGACCAAAGACTGGAGAAAATGAACTAAGGGAGAATTGCAAGCACATGGAGCAATTCAACTCTGTCTCTTAAATGACTGCTACTGAATTACATAGGCCAGGATGCTTCCATCTTCAATCCCTTGCCATAGGCATCTCAGCTGGGTAGTGGATTTAAATTTCCTGTTTCCTGGCTAGAGATGGTTAAGTCGCAAAAGTTTACTGCTCTTGGTAGTGGACATGTACGGACATTGAGTATAATATATTCAGCCAATGTCCAGTTTCTTACCAGCACTCACTATCTGAACTTGTGCATGAACATTTCAACAAGTTTTCCAACAATAATATACTTGACAGTAGACAGACAGATAAAATACTGAGCTCATCTCATTTATGATACAATCTATAGTTATAAGCTTGGCTAAACAAAACTTAGTTGAAGGCTAAATGTTTTGGCATAACTTTCAACAGGGCAACATTTGATAAACTGGCTGTATAAAAATGCAATTTGAGCAATAATAATGGGCTGCATTTTATGGGGTGCCATGGCCCCTGCCTCCTAACTTTAATGAGGGGACTGCTGATGAGCTGACAGGCTGCTCTGCAGCAACTTTACACTGGAAACAATGTTAATTGCTTGAGGGCGAGTCTTTTGCCTCTATCGCAGTAGGAGGTCCATGTGCTTGCTGGCCAGTTGAGAGCCGTTACAACCAGAGGGGGGGGGGGGGGGGCGGGGAGAGAAAGAGAAGTCCCCAAATGGGGGTCCTTAGTGGGCCCAAATTGAGGTACCTCTTTTGCCCGACACTAGTCTGCACAGATAAAGCTGCTGAGCTCCTGCATGAAATGGACCTCCCTGCAGCAGGAAAATACCGATGACAGCAGAACAAGGCCAATATGTGGACAATTCATTGGTCACTTAACGGCCACAATATGCCCAAGGGCAGATGGGCTACCCAGTGACCCCCCCCCCCTAAACTTTAAGATTGGTTCGTGCAGGCAGGTAGGACCACTGGAATTAATGTGCGCTGTCCCATCCTCCAACCCACTAGCAGGCCAGTGTAAAATCCAGCCCACTGTATGCCCTAACTTGTCAGCTGATGAGCATGATAGATGGTTGGTCTTTTGTTTTTCTGTCAAATTATAATGACCAGTCCCCAAGCTGGCAGGGTAATGTGCTTTACTGTCCTAATAAAATATCTTGCACAATATCATCTTTTTGAGGCTAGAATTGATGACATTAATTTTATTTCATATCTAAGTCCCCTTGTGATGATTGCAATAGTATTTCAGTACAATATGAAAAAATCTTGTTTGCAACTTACTCCAGTGCCTGGTTACACAAATATTTAAAAACTGGTAAATGATACTTGACACTTCAGGGTTAAATGGGTTGAATCTATTGCCATAACCCATCTAGGATCTGGAGAAGCTTTTGTTTTCACTCATCATCACTATACGTAACACATTATCCAATCGTTACTTTTGCTAAAGTGTAGAGATTATTATTTTCCAAAACCCCTTTGTCCTATAGGAAAACAAACAATTCCCTCAAATGGAGATTGTTCATTTGCTGTAATATATTTTAATTACTATGGGGCCTCACGGCATAGAGGACCCAGGTTTGATCCTGACCCCAGGTCACTGTCCATGTGGAGTTTGCACATTCTCAGTGTCTGTGTGGGTCTCGCCCACAACCCAAAATGTGCAGGGTAGGTGGATTGGCCACGCTACATTGTCCATTAATTGGGTACTTTAAATTTATATTATTTTTTAAATTACTATGCATGAACTTGAATGGCTTTTAGATTAGTTGTCAGTCTAATAACAACTACAGTCGTAGTTTTCTGCACGGATTCACAGGAAGGAGCTATTATTTTCAGTTGTAAGCTCAGCATAAAAATGATAATGGAATTGATGGCTGGCATGAACTGAGCTGATTCACCAGTGGGAGGACCATGTGAATATTTAATGTTCAGAACAATGGAAGACCACTTAATTGAGAGAACCAAATGAGTCAGATGCTCAGGGTTTTATTCCTCACTCAGGACAACGTATGTCTTACATTTCATTGTGTTGAACATAGCAGACAAGTAGAAGTATCAGTTCGAGAGTGATGCCAAAATGAACTACTTTCAGCCTCACTCAAAGCACGGACCTGTCCTGCAGCCTACTCCTGTTAATTCAAATATGTTTAATTCAAATTATTGGTTAACGAAAAGTTTGTTTTAGCACTAAAAAACAACAACATTGCAATTTAAATTATGTTAGACAATGTAAATTTGCAAATAGTTCAATTGGTACAAAAATGCATTAAAAGAAGTAGACTGTACAACATTGCAGTTCAGGCTATTTAACCAAAACTACTTGTCTGCCTCAATGCCTTCGTTAATGTAACAGATTTCCAAGTTTTCTGTGATGCTACTTGTATTTGTGAACAACACTTTTAATTCCCTTTCCATTTTCTGCTTCGTTCGGGAGTGAGAAATGTTGGTTTTAAAAGCTCCGATCATTTTCAGTGGTGTGGTTCACATTCCATCATTCCTGGTTCTGACAATGATTTGTGTTAACTCTGAAGGAACAAATGCAATGTCTCTTTTGAAATTGAAGTTTAAGCACAAAGTGAGCAAACACATACAATTTTCACAGGGAATGGGAAATGTCATAATATACACCAGTATATCATGGTGCAGACACACACTGATGGACACACAGCAAGACCAATCAACACACACAACACCGCAGCCAATCACCAGTTAGAGCACACTCACTATAAAGACAGAGGGCATCACTTTTTCCCGCTGATTCGGGGTGCAGCCTCTCAGAAGGATAGAGCTTACAGCTTACAGCACAGATCTTCACCATGTGCTGAGTCCATAGACTGGTTAGGATAGGCATAGGTCTTTAGTTGAATCTAACATCGTGTTAACCCACAGTGAAAGTATGTTCAACAGTTTTTGGCTTAATAAAATAGTGTTGTTGCATTTTAAGTGTTGGTAGACTGTATGTGTTCCACGGATCCAAAGCACCCAACACATCAGGAAAGTCATGTAATATAATGATCAGAAGAGGGAGTTAGGACTTGTGGAAAGATCATTGAAACCATCACACCAGTGCCAAATGAGATACTTGTATTGATCTTCATGGAGAAAATACAGATTTGGAGGTGGGGGTAAAGGTCGTGTTGCTGCGTATGATACTGATTACTTACTATCTGGAGTTCTGTACTTAGAAATGTCACCCGGCATGATGGCCCAGTAGTTCGCACTGCTGCCTTCACCCCCACAACCCAAAGATGTGAAGGATAGTTGAATTGGCCACGCTAAATTGCCCATTAATTGGGGAAAAAATAATTGGATACTCCAAATTTATTTTTAAAAATAGAAATGTCACCAAAGTACAAGTATGGGGTAGAATCCATAAAAAATGATTGTGCTTGTTTTGGCTAGCGGTAGATTACTATCATCATTGAGTTTCAAATCCCTTAACCTCCCCTTGTGACCATCTCCAAAAGCCATAATATCCAAGTGACCTTTTGGCAATATGTCCCAGGATAATGAAGAGAATAACCTTTTCATTCCTGGCTTAATTGCTAAAATTATCCCATGTCCCACAGAATGTGTCCCCTGTTTTCAACGAGCAATACAGCATCACAAAATCAGATCTGACTTTAAACTTAAATAGAGCAAATTTATATTCCAAAATAGGTGAATAACTAATACTTCGGTCTACCTCCTTTGATATAAGGTTATAATCTAACATTAAATAATTATTTTGTGGAATACCCTTATTGTACATAGTGTTCCTTTCTTTGCATTTCTTCCAATAGCAGAACCAGTTGAGTTCCTGAAGTATTTTTGCCAACAATTACCAGTACCTCCTGTATTCAGAGTAGCATTTTGAAGTAACTGGTTGTTACACATATAGTTAAAGAAACCATATACTCTATTTGGAAGTTTGGCTTCTCCCTCAACTTAATGCAAATGCAAGCTTAAATGTGACAAAGTATTCTGGCTGCGACCGGATTTACGTTTTGTCACAGCAAATGTTGCATATTTTCATATCATGACTGAGGTTCTGAGTTGAAGTTGCTAAGATGCCTAGTGTCAAGAGAAAAATTATACCAAGAGGTGAGTTAAGCATTGATGATATCATACTGTGTGGCTAGGTTGGGGGGTAGGTCACCTGTTTTGCTCAGTGACTCGAGGTAGAAGCAGAGCTGTGAAAACTGCCTCCATCTTTGTGAATGGACTTGAAGAGGCAAGAATGTATGTCGGCACTATGTGCAGTGCAGTGATGAATGTTGATTTGTCCAACCTCTTTTATTTATTATGTTATTTACATACTGAAGAACATACACTTAAAAATTAAATTATCAAATTTATCAGCTACAGAGCAGTGATCATTAATCTGATTTGGCCATAATGTTGTTTAAAAACATCAGGGGGAAGTTTTCACCATTTTGAGTACAGACTCCAGCACAATCCGAATGGCATCAGCTGAACCAACACACAACATCAGGCATTTTAAAACACAGGTGAGTTAAGCTCAAAGCCACTCTCCTTCCTGTTTCCTGTAATCTATGTCTCCAGGTTGGCATTGCAAAGATTCTGTAAACTGCACTGGTTTGGAAGGCTCTTCAAATTTAATTTTTTAATATGTACAGGCTGTGATGAATATAAGAAATTGTTATTGTTTAAATGTTATATTTTTTTGCTGTAATATTATTAAAACCTGGGTTAAGGTGTATACAGACAGTATGGCTGCTAGAGCTGCGATTTAAGGTTGTAAAAGTGAGGTAATCATTGATTTGCAGGTGAAGTGTTCTGCGAATAGATCTTGAGAACCATTTACATGTTTCTAGATCGCTAGCTAATGGAATGTTGTTTACGTATGAAGTACCCCTGGGGTATAGATAATTTATGAGGGGTATTTGGTGTAGCTAAACAAGTCAAGGAACATCTCGTAAGAAAGGATAGAAGAATGCCTTATGCTTTGGGTACAGATGATGCAGTTAAGGGGAAGTGTCAGGTCTATCTGAAAAGTCAGTTGGCCCTAGAACTCTCATCTGAACAGAGGTGTTTCAGTTTGTTACTGAAAGGTTCTCTCTCCAAAGATTCTGTACAGAGGAAAGCAAGTAGAAACTTAGTTGCAACTTTATTCGTGAGTGTTATTCAAAATATATTGATTTGCTTAATTGAAATATAGTGGCAGGTTTCGGAAATAAGTTAAGGTTTTCTCTTTTTACTTGAGAACTATTGTAACTGTTAACAGTAGAGTTATTTCTTTGTTGCTAATGTGGTTAATTCTGTGTTTAACTTGGAAGTTTGTTTGACATAAAATATACTTATTGTAGAACGCAAACGAGAGAGACAATGGAACGCACAGTAGGGTACAAATGAATAACAGGTTTATTACGGTGTACACAAAATAACAAAACGATGACTCCTCTCCCCAAAGGGCCACCCTTCCTGACCTGCACCCAGATCAGGATTTTTATATTGAGTATTTTCCCCTTTCCTTCTGCCCCCAATTACCGGGTGAGTTCATACTCAGCTGTGTAAGGGTGGAATCATATTGAGCACAGTCCTAGCTGTGTACGGGTGGAGTCGTGTTGAGCACAGTCCTTGACCCCCCAAAGGCGCCATAAGTAACACCTCTTGTCTGGAGAAACGTCCATGTCATCAGGGTGAGGCTCTCTTGTTCGTTTTAGGAGCAGGCGAATGTTCGGCATTGACAGGACAGGCCTGGGATGCACAGGTGACCAATGTCTTCGGGCTTAGCATAGAGGCAGGAGCGGTGCGGCTGGCAATGGTGCTGGTGCCGAGGGCAGCTAGACGACTAGAGCAGGCGGCCTGTGTCCATGTCTAAATAGCTGTCAGAGACTTCTGATCATATCTGGCATCTCCGCTTTCTGGGTTCGACTGACGGAGGCGACAGTGATCGGTGTGGTGACCTAGGCGGCAGCGGGGAATGTGGACAGACCTAGACTGGCATATTCTGAGTCTGTTCCGAAGGCTCCCGCGTGCGACGCAGGTGTGGTCCAGGTGGCGATTGGCTTCAGGTCCCTGTGAGCGGACCAAATAAGAAACCAGAC
Organism: Scyliorhinus torazame; assembly: GCF_047496885.1. Classification (NCBI taxonomy): domain Eukaryota; kingdom Metazoa; phylum Chordata; class Chondrichthyes; order Carcharhiniformes; family Scyliorhinidae; genus Scyliorhinus; species Scyliorhinus torazame. The sequence continues at coordinate 31,410,982 of NC_092727.1, forward strand.
CAGTCGCCATATCCGGGACCCATGTGGCGCCGGCACAGAAATTGCACACGTATACCGCATCCGCTGGTTTGAAGTCCCGCCGCTACGAGCGTCAACCTGTTCGACCTGTCTGTCTCAGCGAGGTCCTGTCGCTGGCGGATCCGGGCGCTTGTGTCCGGGATGACAAGGCTGGGGCAGGTCCAGAGCCAAACCCCATCAGCATTTGCTGGTTACACACCCGTGGTAGCATGAGGGGTCGTCCTGTAACTGAAGAGGAAACTGGCTAATCACGTCTCCCAAGACATGATCAGTTTCTTCATTGCCCGTTTAAAAGTTTGGACCACCCGCTGAGCCAAACCGTTCCAGGCTGGGTGATGAGGGTGGTCCGTACATGCTGAATTCCGTTCGAGGTCATGAATGACTCAAACTCCTTGCTGGTGAACGCGCCGTCGTTATCCAACACCAATGCTTCGGTATTCAATTGGTGCTGAATGTGTGCCGCAGCCTATTCACGGTTGTCTTTGTGGTCACAGTTTGTACCTTGTGGACCTTGAGCCACTTTGAGTGGGCATCTACCATAACGAGGAATGTCGACCCCTGGAACGGGCCGACATAGTTTATGTTAACGCAGGACCAATGTTTTCCCAGCCATTCCCAAGGGTGCATTGGTGCAGCCAGTGGAGCCTTCTGGTTCCTGGCATGGGCCGCAGCACTGGGACATCTTCCCAATGTTCCGAGTCTATCCCGGGCCACCAGACCTAGTTGTGGGCCAGCATCTTCATCTTGGATACCCCCGGGTGTCTACTGTGGAAGTTTTGCAACAAGAGCGCACGATCAGGTTCCGGGCCAACCATCCGTGACCCTCAAAATAAGATGCGGTCCTCTACGCTCAGCTCCGTGAGCTTCGTCGTATAGGTCTGCAGATCGTCGGGCAAAGTTCTGTGATCCCCATACTGGACAACGTATCGGACTTGAGATAACTGTGGGTCCGTCTGGGTCCACTCTTTTATGCAAGCTGCCATGACCGGCAAGGAATCCATGAAGTGGAGGGCCGCTACTACTTTGGCGGCCGTGGCAGGAGGGGGGGCAGGCGGCTTAATGAGTTGGCATGTGGGATCCATGTGCCCCGGCAGTGTTCCAGCGTGTTTCATATGCTTAGGAGTAATACCGGTCGCTGGACCCCGGCGGAAGTGTTCGGAGAAATCACTCTGTCCTCTAAGTAGCCAAGACGATAAATCCACGGCCGTAGACATACTGGTGGAACTTCCTCACACCAAATACAACTGCCGGGCCCTCCTTCCCGATTTGGGCATAGTTCCGCTCGGTGTCGGCCAGTGTGCACGACTGCGCCCAGGTCAGGGTTTTTATACTCAGTAGTATACTTTTTATACAAGTTTTTAATACTTGTTAAGGGGAAACCCCGCCCCCAATTACCAGAGGGGTACATACTCAGCTGTGTAAGGTGGAATCGTATGGAACACACTCATTGGCCCCCAACGGGGTCGTAAAACCTATGGGTCAGTGTTATCACTCCTGTGGTGCAATTACATTTCCTCAGTTTACAAAATGCAAATAGTTGTGTTCTCGTCCGGGATCCTAACAAGGCCCTAATAGGCATGTTTTAAAATACTTTTCAAAAATATTCAGTTTACTAAGAAACTGACTTGTGGCACACCAATGAAGCGAGCAAACACCAATGAAGCTAGCAAACATGTCAGTATAACTTTCCTTAAACCATTTCCAGTGATTTGTAAATCTAGCTACTTAAGTGAAAGTTTGGATACACTTGGTAAAAGAAAATGGTGAAAAATATTTTTTAGCGGTATTTTTAAAAAATCTGCCGGATTATAACTCTTAAATACAACAACAAAAGATTATCTTCTGTTACACTGCTGGATTGCAAGAAGTTCATGAAAGGTATTACATTTGTGATGCAAATGTACTTTGGTGGAAATTTGAAGCATAACCTAACCAGTGAAATTTCAAGCACGATTCCCCAGTTTTGTTCAAAACTTCGGAACTATTTCATTCAGTATGAATAAGGCCGCATGTTGAAAAAAATGTTACTTATAAAAAGCACACTGCAGGAGAATGCCCCCCCCCCCCCAACAACACGTTGTAGTATTGCTGTTGTCTGAAGATGATAAAACAAGGTTTTCTTTCTGTTGTGCACGGGTAAGATCATGCTCAAAGTACTGAGCTCTCCAGGTTCCTTACTTCCATTTAAGAACATTCCAAAGCGTAGCCATGACCATTTCTATATGTCAGCTCTGCAGTGGAGTTTTCAGGATAGGGCTGCTCCCTGAATACACCCCTGGAAAACAACCTGATGGCGAGGTGTCTACCTGATTTGATAATTAGCAGTGACTATTTCACATGTCCATGAGTTTTCCATAAAACAATCATGAGCAATCACTTCATAACCTATTTCACTTCATAACCTATTTCACTCAGACATATATGGAATATGTCGGGGTTAATTTTTAAAAAACCAAGCAGGATAGCACCTGTGAGAAGATTTTCTAAAGTGAGTTAGTATGTCACTATCGGACAATATGGGTTCCCCCAGAGAGGTACTCTGTGTGATCAATCTCAAAATTACTTCAAAGCATCCCAATAAAATTGTTGTTTCTAGTAACTTAGGGAAAATGTTATTTTATCTTGTATGTTTCAAAGAGTGCACTGAATAATTGGCAGTATATTCAGAGGTGTGATTTGTTAAATTAACTCTCAATTTGATGATCCAGCAAATTGTGTGATATGCAGGTAGCTTGCATAACTTAAAATATTCTTAAAATATTGGCATTGTTTTCTGAATCATATGTGCATTCCGCTTTCACTGACCAAAAACAAAATAGCCTGAATAGATTAAGTTCTGTTGGTTTGAGTACAAAAGCTCCCTACCAGAACCGCAGTATCAACCTTTGCACTGAACAGTAAGCTCCCATATTTTCACAGTAAATACCTATGTTTCCAAAATTCTTCCAAGGTTATAAATAATTATAGATTTTGAAATCCATTTTGTAATCAGGGGCTCTCTTTTCCCAAACAGGTTAGCGCTGTACCTTTTTATATCCAAAATGGGGTTGCTTATGTCAAGGACCAAGACCCATAGTGCAGGATATCATTAAGAGTAGGAAAGAAGGCGAGTCAATAATTAGTGCTGGGGCTGGGCTGGTACCATGGTTGGGCGTGTTAATTGGCAGAATAATGGAAGATTTGAGGCAGTAAGGCCTGGGGTTCTGGAAAAGAATGAATTGGAGATGGGAGCAATCAATCTTGATTTAAAACAGTGCAGGGAGGAGGAAGAATTAGGGAGGAGGAAGAATTGTCAGAACAACATGTTAGTACCAGAGACACTGAGTAAATTTCAAAGGAGTAAGAGCTGTTGTATTATTGATTAAAATAGAAACAAAAGGTGGTAGCTTCAAGAAAATGCATTAGTCAAATCAACTGTCTTGTCTTTGATATTAATTTGCAAAGGAAAGTTCAAAATGTGATTGACAATCACAAGCTTAAATTGGATGTACAAATTCTGGTTATGTAATGTTGATGGGAGTCTGTTCTCTCTTACCCCCACCCCATGCCCATCAAGTTTTGTAAACCTTTATATAAGCTATGAATAGGAATGAAATTGAAGGCATCAATTATTCACTGACGCTACCAGCGTGTGTGGAAGCTTAAATTCGTCAATAGTGCTATAGTCATTAATGTATGGATGCTTTAGCTTTAATGTACATTTCAATTTGTAGAAGGGGTCACCGGTGCTAAAAGTGCCACTTACTCAACAATAACCTGCTCACTGACACTCAGTTTGAGTTCCACCAGTGCACTCAGTTCCTCATTTCATTACAGCCTTAGTCCAAACATTGACCCAAGAGCTGAACTCAAGAGGTGAGGCCAGAATGATTGCCCTTGACTCCAAGGCAGCATTTCACAGAATGTGGCATCAAAATTGGAGTCAATGGGAATCGGGAAGCAAACTCTCCACTATTTGGAGTCATACCTAGCACAAAGGAAAATGGCTGTGGTTGTTAAAGCACAATAATCTCAGTCCCAGGACATTACTGCAGGAGTTCCTCAGAGTAGCGTCCTAGGCCCAACCATCTTTAGTTCCTTCAACAGTGACCATCCCTCCATCACAAGGTCAGAAGTGGGAATGTTTGCGCAGGAGATTCACTAGGTTGATCCCAGAGTTGAGGGGATTAGATTATGACGAGAGGTTGAGTAGACTGGGATTGTACTCGTTGGAGTTTAGAAGGATGTGGGGGGATCTTATTGAAACATATAAAATTATGAAGGGAATAGATAGGATAGATGCGGGCAGGTTGTTTCCACTGGTCGGGGAAAGCAGAACTAGGGAGCATAGCCTCAAAATAAGGGGAAGTAGATTTAGGACCGAGTTTAGGAGGAACTTCTTCACCCAAAGGGTTGTGAATCTCTGGAATTCCTTGCCCAGTGAAGCAGTTGAGGCTCCTTCTTTAAACATTTTTAAGGAAAAGATAGATACCTTTCTAAAGAATAAAGGGATTTGGGGATATGGTGTACGGGCCGGAGAGTAGAGCTGAGTCCACAAAGATCAGCCATGATCTCATTGAATGGTGGAGCAGGCTCGAGGGGCCAGATGGCCTACTCCTGTTCCTAGTTCTTATGTTCTTATTTGTGCAGCATCATTCACAACTGCTCAGATACTGAAACAGCACATGCCCAAATACAGCAAGATCTGAGCAGCATTAAGGCTTGGGCTGATAAGTGGCAAGTACTACTTAAGTGCCAAGCAATGACCATCTCCAACAAGAGCGAATCTAACAATCTCCCCATGGCATTCAATAACATTACTTGCACAATTTCCCAACATCAGCATCCTTGACCAGAAACTGGACTGGGCCAGCCACATAGAAACACTGGCAGGTCTAAATCATGGAACTCTGCGGGGAGTAACTCACCACCTGACTATCCAAAGCCTGTTCACCATTCACAAGGCGCAAGTCAGGAGCGTGATGGACAACTCTCCAGTTTCCTGTACGAGTGCACCTCCAAAACATTGAAGAAGCTTGACACCATCAACATCCACTCCCTCCATCACTGATGCAAAGTGTGTACCATCTGTAGGATGCACTGCAGCAACTCACCAAGGCTCCTTCAACAGCTACCTTCCAAACCTGCGGCCTCTGCCACGTAGTCTGATAAGGGCAGCAGATGCATCGGAAGACCACCAGCAAGTTGTTTCTCCATCCACCCAAGCCACTCATCATCCTGGCTTGGAACCATATCACCTTATTTTTCGCTGTTGCCGTGTCAAAATGATGGAACTTCCTACGCCATATGGACTGAAGATAGTTTATGAATGAATTGCAGCAGTTTGAGTGCCTTCCTAGATTATCTTCATCCTTGCAGTACCCAAAGGCTTTTAAAAAGAAGACCATATATACTATTATGCACTGCCCTTTCAAGTCCACAACTCCCATTACCGCTGCTGACTATTCACTTTGCACTGATTTCCATGATGCTGTTTTATTATGTGGGTATTATGCAAAAGATCGATCTGCATTTATACGCCTGCCAGCTGTCTCAAAATGCTTTATGACCAACAAAATTCTTTGAAAGTGTAGACACTGTTGTAATGTAAGAAACATTGCAGCCAGTTTGCGCAGAGCAAGCTCCTCAACAACAATGTGATAATGACCGGATAATCTGTTTTTTGTGATGTTGATTAAGAGGTAAATATTGACCAAGACGCCAGGAATAATTCGCCTGCTCTTCTTCAATACAGCTCATTGGGGTTTTTTGCATCCACCTAAGAAGACAAATAGGCCTCAGTTTCACGGCTCCACCGACCATGCATGACACCCTCCATGCTGTAGTTCGACAGGTTAAGATCCCCATAAATTATAGATTCCTATACATGCTGCACAAGCGGAATTTGCACTGGAGACTTGTGATTCAGAGATGCAACTAGAACTAGAGATAAATTTTATTTTATTTTGACATGTGAACTTCTCACATTGCTGAATATGCATGATTGAATAAAAAATCGGACATGATGCTTCTTCTTTCTCTGAAGACAGGTCCTTGCCGGTTATTTGCCAAACCACAGCTAAGTGCCATGATTTTTTGCTACCGTGCAGGGCAAGGAGGCAGGCCCTAAGTTTATTTTGGTTATAACAGGGATCAAACCCTGTGCTGTTGGCATTAATCTGATGCACATTCTAGCTAGCTGGCTAACCAGCCTCTCCATTATAATATTAACAATACTATATAGACTTCTGAAATATGGTTACAACATATTGCATTGATATCACAGTGCTTGCTTGTAATTAAATTAATAAAATTGGAAAACATTGGAAACTCCACAAACCCAGGTTGTGATAACATTGAAGTACTTGGATTTTTAATGGTTAAAACTGGGAAGGGAGGTCTTGAAGTAATGTAGTTCACAGACAGATTGGCTGAACTAGCATTGATCTGGACATGCAGCCAAACCAAGCCAGGAAAGGGGTGTAAATTGACCTGGCGAGTGATGTCACCTCCATTCATGAGGGGCATGAATAATTCAACAACTGACAGACTGCACCAGGCAGCAGCATTTTGTAAAACAGCTGAATCGGTGTGGGTTTTTTTGTGTGAGGAGCAAGACTGGAAAAGCAGCCATAATATAGCAATGATTGAAGTGAACCTGACTGGTTGCATACAGTGCCGAATTTTATATTCAAAACAACCTTTGACTCCTTTAATTCTGGTCTTGTGATGGTAGTGGAGGTGCGGATCCTCCCACCATCTCACAGACCCTGAATGTATGAATGAAGCTCTAGGTGTTTGTCAGTGTGGTGCAGTCCTTAATGGCTTCCAGGTTAGTGCTGCTTTTTGACGATATGTTTCTATATATTTACTGTCTAGTTGAGAAAGAATCTGTCCTGAGAAAAGAATCTGACCTGAGAAAATATCAGTTGTGTATTTTTATAACGAGCAGAAAACTGAATTGTTTGAATTCATTGTCTGGGCAGTAATGCTTGCTTTTCCCAGGCATGTCTGCTCAAGCGATATAATTCTGAGCTCTTTAGAATGAAAGGAGGTTGGAGGAGAGAGTCATTATAATCCTGAGGCCTAGTTACATCATGCTTTGTTTTTTTTTGGCTTCTGCTCAGTTGATTCGTTCACAATGTTGTCTCCATATTTTCAAAGAAATTAAAATACCTGGCCACTCAAAAAAAAATATAATTGAATTTTGAATGCGTCACAGAGTGGGTGCAGAGACTGGCAGGCATTAAGCACTGGAGTCGGAGTCAGTACACCGTATGATGGAGAGCATTGTCCATATGCCTCCTCAGTGTGTGGCACATTGTTTAATCCCAAGAGACAAAATAACACTCTGTTCAACATATTAGCATGGGTCACTGCACAGATATCAGTGCAGTTTCTGTATGTTTTATATAGGTTTTCGTTTCAAATGGTCATCTATTTATCCTCCTCATGCACACACTTAACCCTTGGATATTCCTGAAACATTATTTTGCTGCATTTTAAGTAAACCCATCCATATGCTAATTTTAAGAATTGTTTGCATGATATTTGCTCATCTCATGAAAACAAGATTGAACAAACCTTCCTAATTATTACATTTCAGTGATATTAAATTCTGTGCAGTGCGGGTTTTGCAGTGAAGCTAAAGCACATTGTATGAGGCAATTCCCCTTGAGGTGGCCTGACATGTTAACCGGGTCAAAATAATGAATGCTCTTGGTAACCTTTGCCAGCTGTCAGTTTACCAGTTAGCCAACCCATCAGTCCAGCACAACCAATTGTTCATTGCTGACCTGCACAACCTTTCCCAGCCATAATTGAAAGTTGGCAGCCAGAAAACAGGGGTGGCGATGGTGCACAGTTGCTTGAATGCATAGCTTCTTTCTTGCTCTTGGTGCTCTGCAATCCACACTGCAGTGTAAACGGACACATTTCAGAGCACTGGCAGGCAGGTTTTTGATAAATCAGTTTAAGCAAAAAAATAAGCTGCATTATGGGAGACCACCAGAGTGAGAGAGCGGCATCGGTTGACAATGGTATGATTGGAAGATTGTGCACAGTGATTCTGATGCATTCTGACTGTTGAAGTCTGCCACCTGGCCGAGTCTTTATGTCAGCAGGGAACATTTTGCAACCTCCAGAAAATGAAGCAAAACTCTAGACCTCAAGAGAAAGAAATGTATGCAGATGGCACAGAATGTTGTCCTGGGACTGCAAAGTATAGAGTGCTCTATAACCTATGATCTACTGGAAGAATGTGATGGTAAATTTAACTGTGAATTGTTAAAATTGTAACGTGTTCATTATGTTCGAAATTTTATTTTGCTGCTAAATCCTCAGGATACTGCAAAATAAAAGTAACAGCTGAAAGCATTTTCAAAAACTATTTTGAGCAATGTTATTGATTCCCCTTTCCTGATTTACTTCTTGTTCATTACTCAGTTCTTGATTAGCAATGTTACTGTCCTGTAATATTTCAGGCTCTTCCCATTGTTGTTAGCCTTGTTGTTTTTATAATCAATATGATAGAGCCATTAGACAATTTTAACATATGTTTTACATTTGTGAGATTTTGAAGTGAGATTTTGAAGTGTATTATCCAGTTTATATGTGTGATTGTTTAATATTTGATGGGCACACACCAGAAGCATTATTTCAATTATAAATTAGATTTGGAAGTAGTTCCTGTTCAATTATTTTATCCAAGTAAAAGTACATCATAGTTAAATGTTTATGTTCCACAATTGTACACTATTATCTGTGAAGAAATAGTTTCCTAAATTAAATCCATTATTTAAAAATTCATTACGCTTGGCAAACGTGTGGAAATAAGTCGCAAAGTTAAACAGAATATGACTCTTTCTTCAACAAGTAATTACAGTTGAGGTAAATCTGCGAAAAGTTGTCAATATAATAGAGACAGCCGAGAATGTTGCGATCCTGATTTCTACTTACTTCAGAATATTCAGGTGCCAACTTTGAATAGTTAGGTGCGCTATCTTCCATTCATGACCATTCGGTATTGGACTTCTATATCTATCATTTATGCTGGATTTAAACTTGTCTTCAGCATATATTTTATGAGTTAGGGTTTTTCTTTGAACTGCAATAGTCCTCTAAAATAAGTTATTGAAGCCTAGGAATACTTCAAGGTAAATGACAAAGCTATTATAATATCCTGTATAATAGTGATGACTGATTATTATTTTTGTGCAACTAGAGGCGAGATCCTACGGCTACACAACCCGTCGTCGTGCAGCATGGCAGTTGAAAGCTGGGAGACCCCACTCCCTGGATCTACCCAGCTTGCAGCGCTCGTGAGATTCAACGCAATCTTGCGAGGTGAATCCCGCACGCAAAGGGCGGTGTCATGTTTTGGCAAATCTGCATATTAGAATGAGACAAGGGGATCGGAAGCCGCCAGCTCGAAGCCCTTCGGGCAAGGTGGTGCCTTGGCACTGCTGGTGCCACTTGGGTACCATGGCAGTGCCAGCCTGGCACCTTGGCAGTTCCATGGGAGTGCTAGCTGGCACTGCAAAGGTGCCCAGGTAGTTCTGCCAGGGTTCCAAATTGCCACTGCCAAAGTGCAAAGCTTGCATTCTTTTGCAGGCGCGTGATCGGGCCAAGGTTGCCCGGATTGGGTGTTTTTGGGAGGGTGGGGGACCCTCTGCGTTCGGGCTGGGTGGGGAGAAGTCCGGGATTGTTTTGGAGGCCTTGGAGATCGGGACGCCATTTTAAAAAAGAATCGGACTATGTGTGGCCTCGGTCACGCGTTCCCTGTTCAGGCTCCTTATTCAGCACGAGTCATGTCGAATAGTCATATCTTTCTCAGTACTGCGAGCAGGTAAATGCGCTCGCTGGGGGACTTTGTCCCCTTTTGGGAAGATCGTGCCCTATATTTTTAGCGTTTCTGCTCAGCAAGATAAAGGATGTCAATGCTGGGAAATGGAACCCCACCTATTTTGGGTGTTCAATATCATTTTGAAATATTCTTGTCAGGTATGATGATATTGGATGCAAAGTAAAGCACCCCAACCCGAGAACCGCATTCAGCGACATTTCTATTTCCCACATGCGAGGTCGGTTATCTCTGTTGGTTGGGGACGACTGGTTCATGACGTGGATCAACGTCAAAAGCGAGGGTTCATTTCCTCTACCAGCTGACGTTATTCGTGAAGGCCCCACCTTGTCGACCTTGCCCCACCTGACCCTCAGGTTAAATCACCACCAGTCAGCTCTCTCAAAAGAGAGAGCAACCTATGGTCCTCTGGGACTATGGCGAGTTTCACTTTCATTTAATTTCCCATATCAATCACTCCTACATGAATGAGAGTGACCATTTGTTGTATTTTTGTAAATGGTGTTGAACCATTTTATACCATTCATTAAACTATCTAAAAGCTGGGAATTCCGGTCAGCCCTTCCTTATGGTCATGGTTATATTTACAATGTTTTTATTTTGGAAGATAGCATTTCAAATAAGCACAATGGTCCTGCATTAGCTGAAGCAGAGAACCTTGCAGTGAACACCCTGAAATGGATGTTTTTCTTCACGTATCTAGTTTTAATAATTGACAACTGTGCAGCGAAGTTAGCATGGCATCTGGAATCTCCTGAATGTTGGGTCCAATAATCTTGCTCCTTAACCGGTGAAATTTAAGGATAGAGAGAAAATGATGGAGAAGCAAGCAAGGTAAAGTTGGATAAAATTACATATAGAAGAAAAATGGTTAAGAGAGAAAAAAATAATTTTTTAAAAATCAAGGAACAGTTTACCGAGAGGAGTAAGATTTCTGGGATTCTGTGATTTCATTGTGTCATTGTTCCTTTTCTGAGCCTGCAAGATTGGGTAGGATGTATTGGTTTTCACTCACTTCATTAACAAAGTCCTTGTGGCCAGAATTGCCAGCCCTAAATGACTGCATTAAGATTCATTTGTATTGATGGTGAAAATTAAGCAATTTCACAATGTACAATGGGACACTGGCAGTGAGTAGGTATTGTCTTTTGGCTTCGACTAGGCTAGTCGTGGAGCAGTACAACTTGGTGGGGGGGGCAAGTGTGTTACTGTGAAAATCCCCTAGTCGCCACACTAGGCCACCTGAGATTGCCTTGGTACTGGAGCTGCTGTGGAATCGGAATCCCGAACATCATCTTGCCTGGCTTTTGTTGCTGGTTGTCACTTTTTTGAGTTGAGCTACATGGATTTAAACAGTTTCTCACTGGTATCATGTTTTGTTATGCTCTTGACGAAGCATAAGCTGCTTCCTTGATGTGCACTCTGATAAAGGAAGGTTCAGACTTGGAGATAGCTTCAACACGTTTATTGAACTATCAACAATTCTCCAACTTTGATTCGACGCTATTGTTAATCCTGCTATAGCTACTCAGACTGACTAACCAGTCTGCTACAATCCACGTGGTGGGAGTGATGTGTTCCAAATCAACCCTGTGTCTGTACTCACTGAGTGTCTCCACTGGAAAGAGACTGAGCATGTGTGATGTGTCCTTATGTATGGGTTGGTGTAATGCCCTCCTGTGGTAGTGTCACCTCTGTGTGTATCGTGACTGCCCATTGGTCGTGTCCTATTTTACTGACCTATTGGTTGACTACCTGTGTGTCATGTCTCTGGTGTTCCCTCTAGTGTCTAGCTAGGTGTAGTGTATGTGAGGATTCTTTTGCAGCCAGTCCGGATGAAATGATCAGTCGAACACCTCGTTACTTTAACATGTTTATTTCTCGGCCGGGACTAAAACCACTGTATCTCTTGAGAGTTACACCAGCAAGCCAAAGTCAATACGTCTAACAGCAGTTCTTATACAGTTTTTGGCTCATTTCTGAGGGCAGCTCCCTCGCATTCCTATCTGTGCTCTCAGCTCAATTATAATTCAGCCCCCCTCAATTATAATTATCTTTAAGCCTAGTGCACCCATTCCCAAGGCCGTTACTGCAATTTGTCTGGTTCAAAAACAAGTGATACATTTTGCTACCAGAAGCCTGTCTTGACATTTCTTCACACAAAGCTTTATCTAAGGTTTTGTTTTTCCCATAAAGTTCCAATCCATCTTGAGCCAAACTCTCATTTATCGATCATCAGCCAAACTCTCATATGTACATTCACCCTTTGTGTACTTACAGTGATGTATATCACCACAGTCGCCACATTAGGCCGCCTGTTCGGGTACATTGAGGGAGAATTCGTAATGTCCAATTCACCTAACAAGCACGTCTTTCTGGATTTGTGGGAGGAAACCAGAGCACCCGGAGGAAACCCACACAGAAACGGGGAGAACATGCAGACTACACAGTGACCCAAGCCGGGAATGAAACCCCGGTCCCTGGCGATTGTGAAGCCATTGTGCTACTGTACCGCCGTTTGTATGTCTGTGTGTAGTATAGTTGTAATGTCACTGGACCAGTGATCCAGAGGCGTAGACTGCTGTGGGAACACGGGTTCAAATCCCACCACGGCAGCTGTTGGATTTTAAATGTAGTTATTGAATCTGGAATATGTAACTTCTCCAGTAATGGTGACAATGAAATCATTATCGATGGTTGTAAAAACATATCGGGGTCACGAATGTTCTTTAGGAAAGGAAATCTGGTTGGTCGGACCGACATGTGATTCCAAACCCACAGCAATTGACTTAACTGTTGTCTGAAATGGCCAAGCAGATCACTTTGGACAGCAAATGCTGTCCTTGCCAGCGATGCCCATGAAAGAATAAAGCAAAAACAAACTCGTATAGCAATTTCTGTTGGATCAAAACTAATAGTGTATCTCTGTTCTTCACAAACATTATTAGGTCTTTTTTTGCACACTAGTAATCACTGTTTTTCTAGTAATTTCAGAACCATTGACACTGCAACTGTGGGTGGTTTGAAAGCTATAGCTGCATATGGTATGATCACTCAAGTTGTGGAAACCTGCTTTAGTATACTAGGCTTACTAGAATTCAACTCTTCACACACTTATTTAAAAAATGAGCAAATGTAAACAGTGCAGTCTGAATATCATAAATTAGTAGATTGCTTTCTTAGAAGCAGGCAAAACAATTCCTTATTCTTGCCTTGGCTGCCAAAAGGGTGAGAACACTATGAAATGTAGGGAAACTGGACAGAATCCGAGTGAGCTTGTTTCAAAAGCATAAATGGCCATTAAAATAGTCTGAAAAGTCTTGCCATTATTTGTAATGAAAGAAGCACTAGGGGAAGTGCAGTAGCTTGTTAATCAGGTGATAGTTTGCCCACACTGCACAAAAGGCTTGCTCTGAATGTTACAACAAGCCTCCCAGGAGTGAATAAGTGTTAAAGTATTCTATCCAATTTTAGAACATCGAATAAGGTGTGGTGTTGTAGGAAGTAACCATAGCAAAGAAGGCTTTTTAAGCTCACATGTTTGATGCTTAAGTTAATATTACAGATTACAAAAAATAGTCTGCAATGGCTGTCTTTGAACTGTCTTCAGTTCATTGCAACTGAAGTTTGAGTTTGGATCATTAGTCAGAACGGTCATTGAAAAACCATTACTATATCTGACTCAAACAGATGATGACTCAACATTCATTAATGTGAATGTTGGGCAAAATCTAACGGCTGCGCCGTGTCTGACTCACGACGAAACATGGCAGGTAAATCTCGCAAGAGGCCACTTGCGAGATTTACCCGGCTCGCTACACCTCGCAAAACCTAATGGGATCTCTCGTGATGTTGCAATCGGTGGGCAGGATCCAAATCTGCATATCAAGTGTGCAATAAGGCACTGCCAGGGTGCCCAGGTGGCATTTTGCCTGTACTGGAGATTAGGCCTGGCGGGTGGGATGCTGCACCCTTATAAAGTGGGGTGTGGGAGGCACGATTACTCCATATAAATGCGTTGGGGTGTTGGGGATGTCCGGAGGCCGTGGTGGGAGGTATGGATATTGGAACTCGTTATTGCAGGAAATAGGGCAAAGTGCGGCCTCGATGGGGAGTTCCTTGGCAAGGCCAAGAAATGAAGTAAAGCCCAGTTTAATAGCAGGGCCGTTCTTGGCGCTGCCAGTGCCTGGAATCACCTGGCTAAATGTTTAAATTCTGTTAAATCTCGCCTGTCATCTCAAATAAGTTCCAGAGTAAGAATTGGTAATAATTGGTCTTACCTGAAGAGCCATAAGAAGATATTTCTATATTTATTAAAATAATACTACCTGATCTCCTGTTTTGTTGCACATTGTGGCTGTGTAGTTTTTAGGCAAAACAGAATAAGTGGACAACCGATAATTACTGGAGGTCTTACAACATCAAGTTAAAGTCCAACAGGTTTGTTTCGAATCATTAGCTTTCGGAGCACAGCTCCTTCCTCAGGCTTACTGTGCTCACCCCAGTCCAACACCGGCATCTCCACAACATAACAGATAATTAGACCAAGGACATGCAGGCCCAATTCAGTTCCCATTTTAGTATCCTGCATTCTGACCATATTGTCATATTTCAATTGCAAATTGATAGAAAACTTTTAGTTGTAAATGCAGCTTCCCTCTGTATTGGTCCTGCAGTGCCTTCACTGGCAGGAGGGTGCAATTACAGTGTGACAGATATACCAGACAGTTTCTAATACAGACGTGGATAATAGGTTTTAAAAGGCTTAAGTCTGACGAGCAGTGAAGTGGCACAGGCAGGTAATGTGTGCAAACATGAGTTTTTTGTTGTCGCGAGACCAAAGAGCCAGAGTAATGTCTTAATTGCAAAACTGGTGAAAATGTGCAGATGGTAGCCAACTAATTCATTGCGAAACATGTGCGAATTTTCCGCATCTCAAATGCAAGCAGTTTCTCCTTCCTTGAGCCTAACATGCAATGTTTTGCCTGTACTTTGTAATGGGTTCTTCGTAACTTTATTAAGTTACTGACATTTCTCTTTTGATTTATATCCGTAAAATCCAACCCTTTATTTCACCTGTTTCCCTAGCCAGGATAAGACATCACCAGATTATGTAACCCTACTGAATTAGTGGCTATGCGCCTTTTGAATAATGTATCAGGGTATTAGTTTCCTCATGCCCATGAGATCACTATTATTGCTGCACAGTTATACATTGAGAAGAAACAAACCAAAGGAACACAAATATAGTTCACTAAAGTGACCTACCAAAATAAGGACCACTACTTCCAGACTCCAGAGGAAGCTGACACGTTCGTCCAAAGAAATGGACTGGGCTTGAAATAATTCTAATGTAGTTTGCATGGGTTGTGGGATGTTTGTTCGAAGGCGGGTGGGGGTTGCTTGGTTTTTTGGTTTTTTTTTTATTATCAGTGGTTGAAAGAGTGTTGATTGGGCTGTTGTGTAGCTTTACATGTGGATTTGTATTGTGGTGCTTGGTGGGATGGATGCTGCTTATTGTTCACGTTATGTTCTTTTGAAATTAATAAAATCTATTTTGGGTGGGGGTTGATTTGGTGTAATGGAATTTTGGGGTTATAAATGGTTCTCTGTGTGGGGCCACCCTGCTAGCTAAAATAGTTAATCAACGGAAGTGAAGGGATGGACTTCTCTGCGGTTCACACGGCAGGGGCTTTATTAGGGATGAGCTTGAAGGGTTATGGTTATTAGATGATTGGGGGGGGGGGGGGGTACTTGGGGGGCTTGCTTAGTTGTTTGGATGTCATGGGAAGGGAGGAGGGATGGATTAGTTTTCTGAAGGTGGCTGAGGACATTCCTTTGTCCTGTTTGTGTCAGGGGCTCTGTCGGCCATGTTGCGTGGGCCTGGTATCACCCCTTCTTGGTGGGTGCTGGACTGCCTTACGAGGTGGCAATGGCTGACACTGGTAAGGTAAGACGACCCTCCTATCCGGCTGGTCAGATGGAATGTGAGGGGGTTGAGTAGCCCCGGTAAAGAGATCTAGGGTGTCTGCGCACCTTAAGACTTTGAAAGCTGATGTGGTTCTGTTGCAGGAGACCCATTTGCAGGTTAGAGATCAGATGAGGTTGTGGAAGTGTTGGGTGGGCAGCGAGCCTGATTATAAAAAGGTAGTCTTTTCGGCGGTGAAGATGTTAACGAATCCAGATAGATGGTAGGTACAAGGTGGTTAGTGGGTTATTAGCGGGTGCACCAGTGGTGCTGGTCAATGTATATACCCAAATTGGAACGGCGCAGCTTTTATTAATAAAGTTATTGTCTTTGATCCCGGATTTGGAGTTGCATCAATTCATGGGAGGGCATTTTAACTGCGTATTGGATCCCCGACTGTGTAAGTCGAGGCCTAAAGCATTCAAGCCTTCTGGGATGGCAAGGACACTGTTGGTCTTTGTGGAGCAGATGGTGGGAGCAGACCGTTGGAGATTTCTACACCCAAGGGAGAAGGATTTTTCTTTCTTCTCTCAGGTTCACCAAGTGTATTCCAGGATTGATTTCTTTGCGGTAGGTAGGTCCCTGCTGCTGGGGGTGGTGGAGGTAGGGTGCGCGGCGATAGTGATCTCTGACTATGCTCCATGTTATGTGGACATGGTAGTTGGGTCGGCCCTGCTCAGTGGAGGATAAGAGCTCCTGCGAGCAGGTTTTCTCCGCCACTGAGGAGCATCTGAGATTTAATAGGAGTGAGGAGATTTCACCTTCCATGTTCAAGGTTGTTGTTAGAGGGGAGATAATTTCTTTTAAGGCGCACAAGGGCAGAAGGAGCAGAGTAAAAGTGTGGCAAGGCAGACGTTGGTGGCCATCTTGGAAGTGGACCATCAATATTCGGTTAGCCAGACACCAGAGTTAGAACCCGAATGAACAGGTTCTTCCAAGAGGTGGAGGATAAATGTGAACGGTGCCAGGGAGGCCTGGCTAACCACGTCCACATGTTCTGGGCCTGCCCCAGACTTATTGGGTTCTGGACTGCCTTCTTCAAGGCGAAGTCCCAGGTTGTGAAGGTGGAGCCATGCCCGAGAGTGGCAGTCTTCGGGGTATCAGATCAGCCAGAACTACATATGGGGAAGAGGGTTGACACCCTGGCCTTTGCTTCCTTAATTGCATGCCGGAAAATCCTGCTCGGCTGGCGATCAGCAGCATCACCCACGGTTGCAGACTGGCTGGCAGACCTGTTGGAATTTCTCCAGCCGGAGAAGATCAAATACACCATCAGAGGGTCGGACGAGGCCTTCCTAAAAGCATGGGGGCCATTGATCAGCTTGTTCCAAGACCTGTTCAAGGCCAATAGCGACTAGGAACGGGGGGGGGAGGAGTAATGGAGGAAAGCAAATACGAGCACACACAATGAAAAGGAGCAAAGGGGGAAGGGGAGAGGAGGAAACCCAAGAGAGTCCCAGAATGAAAGAAGAGGGAAAAGGGAGGAGGAGAGGGGCCAGGAAGTCACCCCCCCGATACCCCTCTAGGACAACTAAAAACTGCAACAGAAACGAGCAGAGCCGTGTGTGACACTCAGGGCAGACGTTAGTACTAGGGGGAAAAACAGACTATCTACGGGAGATGGTATAAAATGGGGGGGTGGGTGGCAGATGGAGGGAACATATGGTAAAACACTAAATAAGAAGCGACTCTATATATAAATGCCAGGTGGACCATAGATCGAGCTGTTACTCTGTAAAAACTGAAAAATGGCGATTAAAAATATGTTTTTAAAAATCGGACACCAGAGTTACTGGCTAGTTAAGAGTAAGCTACAGCTGGAGTTTGGTCTGCTGTCAATGGATAGGGTGTTGCAGCTGCTACGACATTCAAGAGGGGCTTTTTCTGAGCATGGGGGAAAGGCTAGTCGCTTGTTGGCGCACCAGTTGAGGCAACAAGGGGGCCTTTCAGGAAATTGTGCAGGTTAGGAGGGTGGACGGATTAAATTAGAGTGGTCTCTGTTCCGGCCAAAGTCTTTGAGGCGTTTTATCGGAACCTTTACGAGTCGGAGTCCCCGGAGGATGGGTTGTCAATGATTTTGGTTAGTTAGACTATTCTGGTGGTGGAACAGGAGAAAAGGGAGGAACAAGGGACTCATCTGACTTTAGAGTGGTTTATGGAAGGAATGAGTTTGATGAAGTTGAGGAAGGGGCCGGGCTGGTTCCCAGTTGAATTTTAAACAAAGTTTGCCGGATTGCTAGCCCAATGCTACTTGAGATGCTTGAGGATTCTATGACTAGGGGGACGTTGCTGGCGACATTGGCGCAGGCATCGATCTCCTTCATCTTAAAGAAGGATAAGGATCCAACGGTGTGTGGGTCGTATTATCCCATTTCATTATTGAACACACTGTTGGCGAACGTCTTGGCTCGACGCATACAATCCTGCCCCCTAGGGGTCGTATTGGAGGAGCAGACAGGGTTTGTTAAGGGAAGGCAGTTGTCAGCCAATGTTTGGCAGCTGCTTAATGTTGTTTTGTCCCCCCCTCTCCTGCCCCTGAGATGGAGAGAGTATCTCACTGGATGTGGAAAAGACGTTTGATAGGATGCAGTGGGGCTATTTGTTTGAGATCTTTGAGAGGTTTGGCTTCGGGCCTCGATTCATATCTTGGATCCTGCTCGTATATAGAGCCCCCACCGCGAGCGTTCATACAAACACTTTTAAGTTCAAAATACTTCCAACTGAGGAGAGGCATGGGATAGGGGTGTCCACTGTTCCCGCTATTGTTTGCCTTGGCAATTGATCCATGAATTGAAAGGTGATAGACAGAGGGGGAGGAAGCAGAGGGTGGCATTGTATGCGGACGATCTGTTCATAGAATCATAGACTTTACAGTGCAGAAGGAGGCCAATCGGCGCATCAAGTCTGCACCGGCCTTTGGAAAGAGCACCGTACCTAAGCCCATACCTCCACCCTATCCCCACACCTCCACCCCATCCCCATAATCCTACCTAACCGTTTTTGGATACTAAGGGCAATTTAGCACAGCCAATCCACCTAACCTGCGCATCTTTGGACTGTGGGAGGAAACTGGAGCACCTGGAGGAAACCCACGCAGACATGGGGAGAGCGTGCAGAGTCCGCACAGACAGCGACCCGAGCCGGGAATCGAACCTGGGACCCTGGAGCTGTGAAGCAATTGTGCGAACCACTGTGCTACAGTGCTGTATGTGACAGACCCTCTCTCCAGTACAGAGGAGATAATTAAGCTACTTGAGAGGTTTGGCTCCTTTTCTGGGTACAAATGTTTTCAGGCGAATCTCCCAAGGAGGGGAGCCAACCTGGGGAAGTTGCCTTTTCGCTTGGCCAAGTCCAGTTTTCGTTACCTGGGCGTCCGGGTGGCCCATGATTGCATCTCGCTGCAGGAATTAAATTTTGGGGACCTGTTTAAAGAGGTGAGGGCTGACCTAAAGAAGTGAGATCACCTCCTACTGACTTTAGTGAGGAGGGTTCAATCGGTCAAAATAAATATCCTCCCAAGATTTCTATTTTTGTTTTAGTGCCTTCCAGGTTTCCGTCCAAAATCTTTCTTCACCACCAGAGCCAATAAGAAGATCTTGTCTTTTATTTGGGCGGGCAGGACCCCACGGTCCACAGGGTTATTTTACAAAGGGATAGGCAGTCAGATGGCCGAGCATGGTCCAACCTGTTATACGGATATTGGGCGGCAAGTATTGAAAAGATGCAGGGTGGTTTAGGGGGACGGAGTCCATGTGGGGGAGGATGGAGAGTAATGATTGTAAAGGCATAAGTTTGAGAGCATTGGTCACAGCTCCCCTTCTATTATCCCTGCTGAAACGGACTACCAATCTGGTGGTGGTGGCCACCATTAAAATATGGTGACAGTTTAGACGGCTTTTTAAACTGGGTGCCAGGTCAATGGTGGCCCCATTTTGTGCAGGGGGTTTTGGATTTGTCCTTTGGGAATTGGAGGGAAGAGGGGTTAGAACGATTTGGTGATTTGTTGTAGATGGGGTGTTGGCTCGTTTTGAGGAGTGGTTGGAGAAGTACAAGCTTCTGGGAGTTGTCCTTTGGTGGTTATTTTTACCCGACTTGCAGACAGGGGTGAAGGCGGATGCTCCTGCCTTTGCTTCTTTAATAGCCCAAACGCTAGTTCTGTTTGGTTGGAAGTCTTCGGCCCCGCCCAGTGTCACAATGTGGTGAAGTGACCTGATGGAGTTTTTGTACTTGGGGAAAAAAAATAAGTATGTAATGAGAGAGTTGAAATGAAAGGGGTTGTATTGAAAATTTGTTAATAAAACTTTTTTTTTAAAGTTCATTTTGTTACATTCTGTATAACTAAAAGCATTCTGGGAGTTATCACAATGGCCTTGCAGACACGAACAATGTAGCGCTAAATCATACAGGCCAGAAAGTCCTATTTCCAATTCCTTTGAACATTTGGTCATTATTGTTGGCTTCCGCACCAAAAAACTAAATGTGCGAAATCAACTGGGGTTTCCTCTCCTGATCACCTAAGCAGTGAGGCTTCCTAGAAAGTACATGTGTGTTTATCAATTATGTCCTTGTTTTAAGAAATATTACCTGCTTCTTTCAATAGTTAGCCCTTGTATTAAACTTCAACGACATTGTGATTTGGCATCGTCACTTTTAATATGAATAATTTATGATTCAAAGCCAATGTCACTTAGAATCATATAATTTTACAGCCTAAAAGACATTATTTGGCCCTCCTTCCGAGCCTGTTGTCTGAAATAAGCATCCTATTCTTGCACTTATCCTTTAAAGGGGCGATTCTCCGGTCTCGTTTCACTCTCGCACGAGCAAAATGAGGTCGATGAATAGCAGGAGAGGCCGAAAACGCGAACCGAGCCAGGCACCAAACAGTTTGCGATGCAACTGGCCAGCTCCCGTAGACAAAATTGGGATCTCGCCGTAGTTTTGCAAGAAACCAAGTAACACCACTTAAGCCCTATTTCATACAATTAATGGGAACCACCCCATATCCAGTGGCCTCACGTGATTCATTGGCATCCCAGCAAGTGGTCACGCTGGCGCCAATTAGTTCTCCCTTTTAAAAACGTGAACCTGGCGGAAGGGAGCTGAAAAGGTGAGTAGCCATCTTTGCTACAGGCAAAGAGCCCAGGGTGCTGGGCTTGCCACCCCAATGCTTGGTGGGGGGAGTGGGGGACCCTTAGCTGGGGATGGGAACCCTCCGCAGTGGGTGGGGACCCACCGCAGTGGTCGGTCACCGTGGGAGGGGGGATGGCACGGGGTGGGCAACTGGAGGGGAACCGCACGTGGCACCACTATGCCAATCCGTGGATCGTGTGTACCCATTCCAGGGGCAACCCTTATCCCTGCCTGTGTGGCTGACGCTATTGCTAATAGGGAATTAGCAATCATAGGAAGTGAGCATTTCACTCAACCCAAGCGGATTCCCATGGATGGGCGGGCCATGTCGCATGTGGGAGTCATTGCCTCACATCCCAATCAGACCATGATGCCTGGACACTGCCTGAAATCTGCGGGAGGCAACACCACACACTCAGCAGCCAACATCTGAACACCTAGGGGATAGGACACCGCTCCGGGGACATGTCCATGGCCGGAAGGTGGTTGAGTGCCATGGGGAGGGAACCAGCCTCAACAAGCAGACAGTGCGGGAATTTGTGCCACATCCTTGTGTACTTGGCACCACATGGAGCAGGAGGACACCTGTTCTCGGCAGCTCTGGACTTTTACACCTCAGGATCATTTCAGGGCTCGAGCGGGCATCTCACGGGTACAGCCCACAGGTGCATCCGACAGGTCACGGATGCCCTGTTTGCTCGGGAGGAAAACTGCATAATCTTTGACATAGACCAAGCCCAGCAAGATACCCGGACAGTTTTCTGCCCGGTTTAGGTCATTGCCCTTTTTCCGGCACTGGAGGCCAGTCTTCCTGGTCACACTCCTGGCGCTCACAGCCGCTGCCCTGTGACTGAACCTTCGGGACCCTCTGAACAGGAAATCCCTCCTGGGCTCCACTGTGTCTAGGAGCCTGGCCAGATCTGCGTCCCTGAATCTTGGGGCTGGTCGTCCTTGTTCCATTGTTGCAAGCTGGCTGGAGTTGGCTGCACATGAGCTGTTTTAAGTGCTGCTCGACCTTGTTAGCGGGAGGCTGGCGAGCGTGGTGCCGGCAAATTGGCTGGCGCGCCTTTCTTTACAGCGAGGATGTCCTGTTCAGAGTGTCCCCAAGGGTCAGTCACAGGGCAGCGGCTTGAGCGCCGGGAAAACTTGCCTCCAGTGCCGGAAAAGGGTCAACGGTGAGACGCCCATGGGGCCTCGTTAAAGTGGACCAATTCACTTTGAATTGTATTGCTGACCTCACTGGGCCACGTGCCGGGAAGCTCGTGGTAGTTCTCGCTCGCTACCACACTTAGAAATATTTCCGGAGAATCCCGCCTGAAATATTTCTTCTCCATATAATTGTTCACTTTTTGAAAGCTGCTATGAATTTTGCTTTAGTTGCTCTTTCTGGTGATAGTTTGGTGTCCTAACCACAAGTGTTCAAATAAAAGTTTACTAACCTGTTCCATTGCTGGTTATCTTAAATTTAGTTGCAGTTGAGTAAATTCCTCCCCCCCCCCCCCCCCCCAAGCTTACCTCCATCAGATCTCCCTTTCACCTTCCTTAAACTAATTTTGTCAGATCTGTTGTATCACACTGTGACCAAGTTATGTTCATTCATATTGCACATAAATCTTGAAATGGGATAGCAGTTTCTAATTTGTCAATCCTTTTCCCTCTTATGTAAAATGCTTGCATATATTTATGTCTATAAATCAATAGAAATGTGAGTTTATCTGTTGTGTTATTAGAAATGGTGGTGGCTGTAACTTTCGTTTAGTATTGTGAGGGCCACATTATGTGAACCATTATATGCAGTGGAGCTCAATGTTACCTCACTACTGTACTCTACCGATCCATCCCTATTGGTCAGCTGGACCAGTTAATCAAAATCCATAGATTTATTGAATTAACATTGATTCATTTTTTTTACTTGCATCAAACATGGTCTTCTCGATCAAACTGATGGGATAGAGCTATGGAAATACGTTGGAGTATTTATCCTTCCCTGACAGTTTGGGGTTAGCAAAAGCAATCAATCTGATGGTGCCATTTGCAGCTGCTGGAGACATCTCTGCACATTTTCATGATAGGAACTGGTGATGTGCAGTACTACCATAATGAAATAGCTTTGGCTAGAAAGTAAATTTACCCCAATGGAGAGTGTGGTGATATGCATCACTGTAAATACACAAGAGGTTAATGTAAATATACTGCAACTAAGTAAACACTAGAGGGAGCACCGGAGATGTCATGACATGCAGACATACAGCTAATGAACACTTGGAATAAGACATGGCCAATGGGCAGTCAAGACACCCAGAGGTGACACTACCACAAAGGGGCATTACAAAACCCACATATTAAAGGACAGGGCACACATGCTCTTTCTCTTTCCACAGGCGACACTTAGAGAGAAGGACAGGGGCAGATCAGAAGCAACACACCCACCGCATGGCTTAGAGCAGACTGGTTAGTTAGACTGAGTTACTATAGCAAGATTAGCAGGAGAGTCGAACTCAAGTAGGAGAATTGTTAACTGTTCAATAAATGTGTTAAACCTATCTCCAAGTCTGAACCTTCCTTTGTCAGAGTATACATCAAGGAAGCAGCGTATGCTACATGAAGAAGCATAACACAACAGAGAGAATTTCTTAGTCACAGGATCACTCCAGACCACTCTTCAAAATCTGTCACCAGAATTATAACTCCGAGAATATATCTTGTTTCATCTGTTTCTTGAGCCTAAATTGTAAATATTGACCGGAATTATTTGTTGAATTTATGATTATTATATACAGAAAACTATACCAAGCAACTTGACAAATAGCTCGAAGGATAGGATGTTAGGATGTGACCAAGTTGTTATCATTGGGGTGACATTCAACTTGCTGCATGCACCAATCATGCCTGTGATCCTTTCAGGATCACTGGTTAGGTGGCTCAAGATCTCGTACAGTGCACTAAAAGGAACTTGCACTGTACATCTGCCATTTGTACTTGGATTTTGCATCAGGATCTTACAACTGACATAGTCCTACAACTGATGTGGAATTGTATTGGTGCCATACAACTGATAAGAGAAATGCAGAGGGGCCCTGCAACCTGTGCCAAACCATATTGGGGCCATACAACCGTCAAAGAAACACACTGGGGCCTGGCAGCTGATGCAGGATCACAATTTGCATTGTAATGCAATCATGCTCCTGTTTCATGCAGGTGGCCAGGCTGCTTGCTCACTCATTTGTGGGCCTGTCTGATTTGTATCACACAAGCCTTAGGCATCAGTGGAGCAGGAATGATTCTCCCCTTCACCCTACTACCCCGTGTCCTATACAGTGGTTTTCAATTTCTTACCCTTCATTTTTCAGTTGCAAAATAGATGGCTGAGTATTGAATATCTCTCTCCATGTCCTAAAGGTTGAACTCCCTAACCCCTATTGAATAACTTTTGTGTTCTGGATGCTGCAATGATATTTTTGGCAAATGGATGGCTTCTGCCAGTGTTTTTTGTGCAGCAAATGTGACGACCTGTGTACATTTGAGTGCATGTTCATGATGCTTATTATTTAACAGGACATTAAGTTCTCGAAGATTGGGTGACTGTCGGCATTAACCAGACTTGTTCATTTATTAAGAGGGTTTTTTGAATATAAGTTAACAGACTGTGCTGTGCAAGATATTCACTGCAGTTGGATCCAGTCATTTTACGTTTGCTTGTATTCATTTGTTCTGGTAAGAACGTCATTAACCTTGGAACAATAAGAGGATTGTCAAAGCTCCAGGGTCACACTTTGCATTCTACAATTCCATAATGGGGCAATAGACAGCTAAATACAAAGTAATGAATAAATATATATTTAGATACAATTTAGAAAGTATGTACTTCAGACTATATGTACAGCACAATTCAGCCAGGACAAACCTGCTTCAGCTGTGATATGTGAAAAATCACAGTACTTCATTATGTTTCAGAAAATACCTTCTAAGTAACATAAACCATTTCCAACTGTGGGTGATTTTCTTTGTTGTAGCTGTTGTTTATTGTGGTGCAGTTTGTCAATTTTGGGAATGAATGTTTGCATTTTGGTAACAAATTTCAGCATTGAGTAGCCTTGTCATGTTCATGCAAATCAATTAACACGGGGATGGATTAAAACCCCTTTGATAGGAATCCGCACACCCCTGTGCTGTTTCCTATCATGCCCTTCTCCGTAATGTTTTAGAATTGTATATATTTGGCAGAATATGATATGAGATTGGGAATAGAAAACCTACATAATGCATGATTATCCAAATAAAAACAACAAGTGCTGGAAAAACTCAACAGGTCAGGCAGCATCTGTGGCGAGAGAAACACAGTTGGCGTTTCAAGTCCAATAGAAATTTTCTTCAGAACTGTCGAGTTCTGAAGCAGTCATACTGGATGCGAAGCATTTGACTCTTTTTCTCTCCCCACAACTGCTACCAGACAGCTGAGTTTTTCCAGCACTTTTGTTTTTATTTCCAATCTCCAGAATCTGAGGTGTTCCACTTTAGTTCAGCATTATTATCCAATCGTTGTCAGTAATCTTTGTATTTGGGTCACTAGCAGAACTTTCAACTTTGCTAAAGGCATAAAATTGGGCAGAGTATTGAATGAAATATACAGCCCAAGAAGCATGTTGTTCAACCCAAACAGTCCATGCCTGCATATGCGCTCCACTTGAGCCTCTCCCTATTTTTTCCTCATTTAATTCTTACCAGCAAAACCTTCTTCTCCCTCATGTCTCCCTAGCTCCCCTTGTATACATCCATACTATTTGCCTCACGTATACTTCCATACTATTTGCCTCAAGCATACATCCATACTATTTGCTTTAAGTATACAGTTTTGAATATTTTTATCACACGTGTTCTGCTCCAATATTTTCAACTATGAATCAACTTGCTTTATATCGTATATTTCAGGAGTGAAATGTTCCAAATTTAAATTTTGAGAGCAAACTTTTATCAGAACTAATGGAATAGTCCTCTTTTCAGTTTAACATCTAGCTAGCATTGTGTTCCATTTCCCTTTGCGAGAGAATGACATAATGTAACACCATTATGATACGTCACTGATGGTTCAGTATCCTCTATCTTTCTGATACATCCAGCTAACTGCATCTGTACTGTATTCTTTATCTAAATTGTATGAAACATATTTGTAACTCAGCAGCTATTTCGCAAATGCAGAAAATATTAAGGAGCTCAAGAATTTCTACATAGCTTTCTTAAAAAAAACAATCTAATGCCATAAACTATGGCATTAACCATTAGCCAGATTGTACTGAAATTATACATTTTATCTTTTATCCAGCTGATCAAACTTCACAGCTATATGACATTAGGATGTGTGTAAAGTGCCATTGAGATGGATCCGAATATGTTGTTAACCTAAAGGCAGCAAAAAGGGTCGACAAGTATATTGGGAAGGACTGATACATTGCCATTTGGCCAGGCTTCACCTCACTGCAGATCACTGTGTTAGCTCGTGTGAGTTTGTTGACCGTTCTCATAGTTACACACAAGTTAGCAGATCAACCCCATTGTGTTTCGAAATACATCCTTCAATACATTATTGATCAAATTGTGATTAGCATAACACTGCTTATTCTGATGAGGAACTTGGGGACTGCTGCCTCACGGTGCTGAGGACCCAGATTCCATCCCGACCCCAGGTCACCGTCCGTGTGGAGTTTGCACATTCTACCCGTATCTGCGTGGGTCTCACCCCCACAACCCAAAATGATATGCAGGGTAGGTGGATTGGCCACGCTAAATTTAAAAAAAATAAAAACGTGGAAATATTTTTATAGCACAACATACTGTCATTGGGTCTGCTTTTGAGTTGAATTGGCCATGGTATCAAATACAGTAAATTGCTGTACTTCTTGCTAAACACCTTCTGCTTTCACCTGACTTGGTTTTATTTTGGTACCAGCAGAGACCTGTAAGACGTGTGTGGCCAAATTAGTACCTCCATTGCTATAGTCCTTATTTAAATAAGTAACACGGGCCAGTTTAGCACAGCTGGTTTGTGATGCAGAGCGAGGATTCAATTCCCATACCAGCTGAGGTTATTTATGAAGGCCCCATCTTCTCATCTTTGATCTTGGCCGGGCAGCAGGATTAAGGTTGGGGCTGGCATCTGGGAGGAGGAAAATTTGGTGTGTGTGTGCGCACATGTGTGCGTATTGTTTGAATGCAGGTACGATGCTGACCAGGAACAGTACCTTGCACAAAATAGGTCAACGGCATGCTGTGTCAGGGGTCAGATAGGAATAGTGGGTGGGATTTTTCGGCCCTTCCTGGAAAAAGCTATGTCAAGGCGATCATGTGTAAAAACAGGACTAGGGATACAACTAAATAATTCCTTGTGTCATCACCTTTCGAACAAGAGTTTATTACCTCAGTACAAAATCAGACCTTTTAATAAGAATAGTTGTGTGTGGTGCAAAAAAACTTGTGAAGGAGACTTAGAATTCTTTAATTTTGTATTTAATGATAAAGTTACGAATATACTATCACAAACCATGACTGACTGCAATTTTTTCATCAACAATTAAAATAAGGCAGCCTCTCTTGCTCCATAACAGAAAAGTTCTCAAGTTTTTTCGCTAACCCAAAATTGAAAAACCATCCCCAAATCTGTACTCCAAAATATATGTTCTATTTTTCACTTCTTCCTTTTGATCTTTATGCACATGTGCTCCATTAATACTAATGGGGTGCAATGATTGCTTACTTAGATTGGTTGAAATGATAAAATCTATGATCGCATGACTGCTGCCGGAGGAAAGTATTTTTACCCACTCTCGCTCGGTGTGGTCCCTCTCCCTGATGGCCAATCTGGGATCAAGAAAGCACTACATATAGACTTGGGAAGAGATAAACATCCTGTCACTCAGCGGCAAGAGGATACACCTCTGCACCACTTCCTGCACAATCCTTTCATTGTTTTATCCTCTACTAGTCACCAAAAAAGAGAATCCCATCTACATAACATTTGAAATGGATTCCACTGTTTATTTCCACCTCTCTTGTTTCCGGAAACTTAATTCACCTCCTGAACTGCTTTGTGATTTTTTTTTTTTTTTTTTGTTTCTCCTTCGGTTCTTCCCACTCTCCGACATTCCTCCACCTCGCAGCAACAGTTACAATGTCACCCTGCCTCTGTCATCACAATGACATGTATTTTTACATATAAATATTGGTGAGTCAAAGCAAACTCAAAGCAAAGGTTAAAATTACTGTCAAAACCAGGATTCCAGTAGTACAAGTTTAAACGAGTGAGTACTTTTCCAATTCTTGATTTTTATTCTACCTTAATGCTAAGGGCTCATATTTGAATTCTTGCCCACAAGGTGAAGCCAATGCTGGTAGTTGAGACAAAACAGCATTTTTCGTGTTCAGTTTTAAAGTGATTTCTGGAAGCAATTTGTCGAGCTATTATTTTTAAAGCAGGATTAAATAATTAACTTCTTAGTAATTTTTACTGATTTAAAAAATCTGCTTTGTGAAAATACCTGGGTTCTCTGTGATCTTTCTAAATGTTGTACTTGGTGCTGTTTTATACTTTATCCCTCAATACTTCTGCCGAGAATACTTTACAACACAGATTGAAAAATAACTCTTGAAAAAACTGATTTATTCTTTTTATTTTTATCTGTTGCTCAACAACACTATTCAGTGGTGCCTGTAACTGGAAAAGTTAATTTCAAATCATTTATATAATCCCCAGAACTTCTGAGGTTGCCATACAAGTTGTACTGCAATGTCTGCTTAACTGATATAATGGAGACTTTTTGTCCTTGTGTGCTTAATTTTCTATAAAGCCTGCTGTGCCTGTAGCACAGGCACCTGTCTACAAACGCTTCACCTCCTAAAATGGCACACGACAGGATGAAAAGTCTAATAGGATTACAGTACAAGGCCAGTCATGCGACTCCCCTAATGATGCAGCAGGTTTATCCAGTTAGACAGTGAGCAATACAAACCTGGAAGGGTCCAGGTTTGCTACTCAATCTGTGCTGACTGAATTGATCTTGGCCAGGCAACAGGATTAAGACTGGGAGTGGCATCTGGGAGGAGGAAGATCTGGTGTGTGTGTGCACGTGTGTGCGTATTGTTTGAAAGCAAGTATGATGCTGACCAGGAGCAGTATCTTTCACAGAATAGCTCAACAGCTTGCTGTGTCAGGGTCAGATAGGAATAATGGGTGGGATATTTTGGCCCTTCATATTGACAAGATCTTCCAGTCCTGCTAAAGGCATGACCCCTCTCCCCCCGCCGCCCCCAGATGGTGAGTTCTCTGGCTGTAGGACAGGTGAGCCACGCAAGATTCCATAGACATCGGTGGGACCGGAAGATCCAGCCAGCAGCCATTGGCAAGCTGCTGGAAGACACGCCAAGGAGGTGAGGCGGAAATCCTGCCCGTGTCACTGGGTCAAGTGCCGAAAGGTTAATCCTGGAGACCTATTGAATTGATTTATAAAATTGCGTTTCTGAGCTGAGTTTTTTTAAGGTAAGGTGGAGGGAGTCATGTCAAGCAGATTTCAGATCAGGCCACATTAGCCCCAGGGCAGTTAAAGATCAAAAGGAGGATCAGATTGTGTTACTGGGGCAAAGGTGTAAGATGGTCACAGTTGGAGACAATTGCAGTGGTCGAGTTCACAATGAGTAGACTCTCCCAAAGCCCCAGAAAAATATTAAGTGTTTGAGTGTAAACAGTTGTATTGCAAGTTGTCCATTTACTTATAAGGTGTAAGCTGACCATTTACTTATAGACGAAAAGAGAGTTGTGGCCAAGAATATTTAATCTTTGAATATAAGAATATCTGGCATGAGGCTAATGTGCTTTATGTTGCCATGGGGAAACGTGCAAATTAGGCCACTTTTAAGATCAGGTTACAGGCTTCCCTGTAAATCATTGAATATCATAGGCAGTAGTTTTGTGTGGTGAGCAAAGAGAAGAGGCTGCTTGGCATTGAAAACTACCACAGCTGGTCTGCAGGATGGAGATGGTCTCTAGTTGAGACAGATCCCGCAGCCATCTAACGAGTAGGGGAGATTGTCCTGGCCTGGCTCGAGGGAAATCATTATTGCGACAGATTTTAACTGCTGGGAGAGTATTTCAGAAAATCTCAAAACTAAGGGAAGAGCCTGGAGGTGGCTACTCAAAGTTACTACTTGGTAAAATGGGGAAATACAAACTTATTACACACTGAAAACAACTCCTGTTTGCTTTAAAAATTGTAGTTCTGTGGAGAGTGCAATCTGGGATGTCTATAAAAGGGGAACATTCCTTTCGTAGTCTAAAGTATAAATTGCGTACAAAACGAAAACCGTGATCATTAATGCGTTCTGGCATCTCTTAGAGCAAAGCTTTTAAAATGTGAGATCTTGTTGTGTCATCCTTTTCATTTATTACCTTTAATTTTAATATAAATGTAAATTAGCCTCTGCAGGGATTGTAATGGTATCCTAACAAGGTATCAGCTGCAGGAAAGGAGAAAAGGAGATAAAATGATCAAGGATGACGAGTTGAAATGTATTCTGGTGATCAGATCAGGGACAAGTTCTCACATACATCATGTCATGTGGCAGGATGGATCATTGGCGCAGGGGCATTTTTGCTGTAGTAATACTAGCAGTGACACAGGGATTGATAATATAGAGGAATGTTACACAAATGTACTCTACAGGGCTATTACACAAAGCTGAATTGAAGAAATCGTACACCAGCGGGTTATAACACAGATACTGTATGTAATGCAGTGTGACATTTCACATGGGCTATAGTGGAATGATGTACAACTGTACTGAGATTGCAAAGAATTGTATAAAATAGTTTATACAGAATAATTTTATAAGATGTTTGTGTGCATGGATGAGAATTGTTCTGTTAGTTTAAAAACAAAAGTCAACCAAAATTATTAAAGGGATCAATATCACCCCATAGTGACTATAAAACACAAATTATAGGAAGGTTGTTAATTAGTGCTGTATTACTTTTCTGATCTATTGCAGAGGGAAATTATGCAGCCAGCTTGTATTATTGAAAAAGACTACAAAATAGTCAAGCAAGATCTTGTATGTACAGAATGTGCAGGCAGAAATGAAAGTTTGCTTATTGAAAAACAAAGGTCAGAAACTTGTTAATCCCCTGGGATGCAAAGCGGAAGAAATTTTAAACTGATTACCAACTGAAAAGAAGTATTGGCACAAGGTCTTTGAGTGGCTGTACTCTTGCAGCCCTGATACTTTCTTACCAGATTCTCTCTTTTGTCTTCAGCACTGCCAGTAACTCTGCTCGGAGCACCCCAGCCTGCTCTCCCATCCTGAGGAAACGATCAAGATCCCCAACCCCTCAGAACCTAGAGGGTGAGAACATGGTGGAGAAGGGCTCGGACCATTCCTCAGACAAATCACCTTCCACCCCAGAACAGGGTATCCAACGGAGCTACTCTTCCCAGTCTGGTCGAAGCAGCAAGAACTCCAAGGTGAGCTGAGTTTAATGTTAAGGGGAGAGAGATTATTATGGGAGGAGAGTGGGAGGAATTGATCTATAAAGAGATTCTGTATCTTTGTGTCAGTACTGCAGGCCCATTACTGAGCAATATAGAAATCTGCTAAATGTCTTGCAATAATCATTCTGAGGAAAGGCACACTTTTGACATTAAGCTAAAGTATTCGGGCATTTTCTAAGTCATGATTATTTAAAAATATCAGTTAATCGTTTCAACATTTTTCCAACCCCTAAAAGTAGCTAGCCTTATTTTGCTCAAAGAAGTTCCGATGGGTGCTGTACTTGTGTTCTTGTGAAATCTCATTTATTTTGTTAATATTGGTTGTAGTCCAAAATACGTTTTCATATCACTGATAATTTACAGCGATCAGTATGACATGAAGTTTGCCATTTTTCATCACACTCAAATTCTTGTGTTTCCAAGGCTCGGATATGTGAATTAATTCAATGGTTCATTTGATTATGGCTCTGAGTCTGTGCAAACGCTTTCCGAACCATGCAGAGTGGGATAAGTCCCAGGTTGTATCTCCAGTTTATGCTAAGTTAATGGTCTCAGACATGCTCCAAAGAACATGGGTTAACATTTGTTGCAGTTCCCTTGGTCAATGGTGAGGAAAGCCAGCCAACATATCTAGTCCTGACTGCTATCTGGCTCTTAAAGGGCATAAAGAAATTGTTGAGTTTCAGTGAGATGTATTTCATAGTTAAATAACCTACAGACACTTAATGCAGGGCACCCACAAAGAATTATAGGTTGGTTGTCTATGGAACTAAACCCAACACAAGTTGGGCTCTTTGGCGAGATAGGGACAAACTGGAGTTGGAGGTCCAGTTAACCAATTGTACAACCAAAAGCAAAATGGTCTAATTTGAAAATAAAACTTGTAAAAATATATATTTTTATTGAAGTTTTCATTTTATGAAACACAAAATAAACAACTCCATTCAAACAAAATACCATTTAACAAACTCCTAGCCTCAAGAGCCCTGACCCACCCAAGCCACCAACCCTGCTCCTAGGACCAGTCACTTAGTCCTAGTAGACCCGATCCAACTCTGGAGGGGACAATCGCCACCCCCACCCCAAAAGCTTGGCAAACATCTGAGAAAAGCACTCAGTCAGTTTCAGTCCTTCCACCTCTCCGGTAATCCCACAACTCTGAGGTTCCAGCTTCACCACCTGTTCTCCAAGTCATCCACCTTTGCCCTCAAGAGTCTTGTTCCTCTCCTCCACTAGCAACATCTCAACTTCCAACAAGGTGATTTGATCACCATGCCACAACAAGGCTGGCTCCAAAACCTTCAGCACCTCTCCCATGTTCTTTCACAGTTTCCGAGGACTTTCCAATTTCTCCCTAATTGGCCCAAGTGCCTCCTCAATTGACCACTTAAGGGTTTCCATCATCATCATCCATCCCTGCACCTCAAAATTATTCACCTCAGTCAACGCTTCCACTGTGATATGAGCAGCCAGGCCCACCACCTTTCCTCCTGCTGAGCTTCACGGGCTTTCTGGCTTCGTCGAAGAATATTCTTCCCATCAACCTTCTCCATAGATTTTGACATATTTTCACCAACAATATCCTTATCCCATACGATGGACTGGTTTTGTTAACCAAAATTCCTGGGACCCGGTTTAAAGAAGTCCAAAAAAACCAAAAACCATAACGGGAGCTACCTTATGTGGGCAGCACGGTAGCATTGTGGATAGCACAATTGCTTCACAGCTCCAGGGTCCCAGGTTCAATTCCGGCTTGGGTCACTGTCTGTGCGGAGTCTGCACGTCCTCCCCGTGTGTGCGTGGGTTTCCTCCGGGTGCTCCGGTTTCCTCCCACAGTCCAAAGATGTGCAGATTAGGTGGATTGGCCATGATAAATTGCCCTTAGTGTCCAAAATTGCCCTGAGTGTTGGGTGGGGTTACTGGGTTATGGGGATAGGGTGGAGGTGTTGACCTTGGGTAGGGTGCTCTTTCCAAGAGCCGGTGCAGACTCGATGGGCCGAATGGCCTCCTTCTGCACTGTAAATTCTATGATCTATGTGCAACCTTCTCCCACCAGTCGCCACCTATGTCTTACTTTGTGGCTCTATTAAAACAGGTTATAATGTGTCAAATGCACCTTGGCTCAACTTATTTATTTACATTTCAAAAAACCCTCACTTTTCAGCAAATTTCTCTGTCTCAAGAAATAGTTGTTCGGTGTTACACAAGTAACCTAATAGGATATGCAGGCAAAATTCTTTGTTATCCAGTCATGGAAGTCGAATCATTATCCATTTTCCCTCCCTTAAGAAACTCTCCAAGGCTTTGTCAATAACGCAGATAAGATTCTTAAATTAATCAGTAAACTGTCTCCTGTACCTATAATCACAATGTATTGGAGCACCAATGCACAGTGCAATCATTACATTTATACACCAAGCAACCTGGAGTTATTAAAATTTTGGTATGAACCCCCGACAGAAAGTTACTCATTGGCGGCACTTCCAACAAGTGAAATCTTTAGCTTTAAAAATTCGACCGAGCTACATGTTGCAGGCAATCTACCAAACATTGATTTTTCATTGCAGAACAACAAAGGGTATCATTTAAAATAGTGTTCCATGTAGTGCAGGAAGAACATATTCCACGAAAAGAAAAGAACAAATTCAACATTAATGAGACTTTGTGGATGAATAAAGACATGAGCGAACAATTGAGCAAAAGGCATGCTTTAAGTCCATAATAGCCGAGGAGAGCAACATAAGATAGAATCGAAGAGGTTAAGAGACGGCAAAAAATGAGATGGCAAAGAGGACCATCAAACTGAATTTATCAAGGAACATCAAACAAAATAGTAAACAAAAGGCTGGGATCTGAATAGGACCATTAAAGAATCGACAGGATAATGCCACAGTTAATGATGAGAGATGGCAAAAATCTAATTATTTTGCCTCTGTGTTTACCAGGGTGATGGGGATGCTGGGCATGACATTGCCTAATAAAATAGGCAATAAGAGATATGTATTTAAAATGAAAAGAGGAATATATTAGATACATTTATCAAGCTTAAAAAGGATGAAGTCCTGGTCCAGATGGATGGCATCCATGAATTTTAAAATAATCTAGGGATGAGATAGCAGAGCCATTGCCATACGTACTATAATAATTCTTCAGAAAATAATGTAGTGCCAGAGGATTGTCTGGTAGCTAACATAGTATCCATGTTTAAGAAGGAGAATAGGACATGTGTCGGGAATTATAATCCATTGAGCTTAGCACGTATAGTAAGAAACTGATGAAATTCCTAACAAAGCATAGCACAAAAAAAATTTCGAAATGAAAAATAATAATGAATAGTCAGTATGGATTTCAAAAAGGAAAATCTTGTTCGACCAACCTTGACTGAATTATTTTGAGGCAATAGGTGAGAGTAGACAATAGTGAGGACTTCCGGGTACAATAGTAATGGAGGAGATGTAATTTATCTGGATTTTCAGAAGGCTTTTGATAACTTACTCAAAATGGACGAATGAGCAAGGCCAGAGAATGTGGAGCCAGGACAAATGGTAGAAAGGATTACTAGCTGGCTTCATGTCAGAAAGCCGACAGTCGGAATAAAGGATAGCTATTTTTAGTGGCAGAGGGCGAGCAGTTGTATGTTCTACAAGAATGTGTACTGGGCCAAAATTGAAGAGGGAAATGGCTAGAAAATTCAATACTGAGGAAGACCAGCAAATTGCAGAAAGAAATTAACTCTCAGAATGGGAAAATAATTGGCAAATAAAGTTTAACACAAATTTGAGATTGTACATTTTGATAAAAAGAATAGAGAGGCCAGTTAGTACTCTGAAAATACGAGCCTAGATGGGGTAGAGGAACTAGGGATCTCACTGTACATTGCACAACAGGATGGCAAGACCATAAAAAGGCAAACCAGGCACTGGGCTTTATTTCAGGAACGATAGAGTTGAAAAGTAGGAAAATGTTATGCTAGATCTATATCAATCCTTGGTTAGGTCAATCTTAAGAGTTGAATTCTAGTTGTCATATTATAAAATAAATATATCATAGATCATAAGAATTTACAGTGCAGAAGGAGGCCATTCGGCCCATCGGGTCTGCACCGGCTCTTGGAAAGCGCACCCTACCCAAGGTCCACACCTCTACCCTATCCCCATAACCCAGTAACCCCACCCAACACTAAGGGCAATTATGGACACAAAGGGCAATTTATCGTGGCCAATCAACCTAACCTGCACATCTTTGGACTGTGGAAGGAAACCGGAGCACCCGGAGGAAACCCACGCACACACTGGGAGGATGTGCAGACTCCGCACAGACAGTGACCCAAGCCGTGAATTGAACCTGGGACCCTGGAGCTGTGAAGCAATTGTGCTATTCACAATGCTACAGTGCTGCCCTACTCTGTACTCTGTATCGAGGCACTGGAGAGGGTGCAGAGAGAATTTACAAGAAAGATACCAGAACTGCATACATAATGGGAAAGAATGAACAGGCTAAGTCTCTTTTCTCTTGAAAACTGAAGGGTGACCGAGTAGAGCTCATCAAGAGTGGATACAGCGCAAATGGTTCCTCTTTTGGATAAGAGCATAAGTGGAGGCCATGAATCGAATGGAGGAATCAGGAAAAACTAACTAAACAACGATAAAATGTGGAATGTGTTAAAACAAGGAGCATTGAGGCAAATAACCGAGATGCATTTATGGTTGAGGCTAGACAAGTTTGAGGGTTTTTTAAAATCATGTTTTCAGATTCTAGATTTTTTTCCATTACATCCTTGAGTAAAGATATTATTACCTTTCCCACCACTGACATTACGCTAACTGGCCTCTCACTCCCTGGATTCTCTTTTAACATTAGGAATAACATTAACTGTCTACTAGTCCTCTGGTCCCATTTATTTTTGAAATGAATTTGATAAATATGTAATAGTATCAGACACTGACTTGTAATATGCACGGATGCATCCTTTTGTAAAATTAATTTAGAGTACCCAATTTTTTTTTTCCAATTAAGGAGCAATTCAGCGTGGCCAATCCACCTACCCTGCACATCTTTGGGTTGTGGGGGTGAGACCCATGCAGACACTAGGAGAATGTGCTAACTCCACACAGACGGTGACTCAGGGCCGGGATCAAACCCAGGTCCTCTGCGCTGTGAGGCAGCAGTGCTAACTACCGTGTCACCCACACAATGCAATCCATCTGGACCAGGGGTTTTATTCTCCATACGCTTGTTTAGTTTATCAATTATCTACCTTCTTACTTAGTGTCTTCACATTTTTTGATTTCCTCTTCCAATACTAGGTCACCATATTAAATTTTCTGGTAAATACTGTGGTGAAGTAATTATTTCCATTTTCCTCTTGCTACTTATGTGCCTGTAGAGCACTTTATTATTTCTTTTAGTATTCTTTTTTTCATTAAGTATTTTTATTCGACAAATTTTCAACATTTTTACACTTTACAAGTGCTCCCCCCAACAGTCAATGGTAACCAACTCCCCGAAATGCATGATAAATAAACCCCAACAATTGTAGAACCCTTCACTCTCCCCCTATGGCAGCACGGTCACTCTCCCCCTATGGCAGCACGGTAGCACAGTCGTCAGCACTGTTGCTTCACAGTGCCAGGGACCCGGGTGCGATTCCTGGCTTGGGTCACTGTTTGTGCAGAGTCTGCATGTTCTCCCCATGTCTACATGGGTTTCATCCGGGTGCTCCAATTTCCTCCCACAAGCCCCGAAATACGTGCTTGTTCGGTGAATTCTCCCTCAGTATGCCCGAACAGGCCCCCTAGCGAATCGGGAATTTTCACAGTAACTTCATTGCAGCTTTAATGCAAGCCTCCTTGTGACACTAATGAAGTTTATTATTATTATTATTATGGCAAATATCACTAAAACCCCAGCAGGTCCCCCTGCCACGCCAATGCACAGGGTGGAGAAGCTGACTTCCATCCCAGCAAGACCCGCCTTCTCCGGCTGGCCCAACACCCTGAATATGGCTTCAAGTGACCAGGCTCCATATCCACAAGTAAGACTCCTGAGATGATGCTGAACACCATCCTCCAAAACCTTTCCAGCTTCGAGCAGGACCAAAACATATCCACATGGCTCACAGGGCCCCTCCCAAAAGCACTCTCCGACATCCTCCACCCCTCAAATAGCCAGCTCACAGGCAACATGGTGGCGCAGTGGGTTAGCCCTGCAGCCTCCCGGCGCCGAGGTCCCAGGTTCGATCCCGGCT
This sequence comes from Scyliorhinus torazame, assembly GCF_047496885.1. Classification (NCBI taxonomy): domain Eukaryota; kingdom Metazoa; phylum Chordata; class Chondrichthyes; order Carcharhiniformes; family Scyliorhinidae; genus Scyliorhinus; species Scyliorhinus torazame. The sequence continues at coordinate 31,448,721 of NC_092727.1, forward strand.
CTGAGGTACTGTCTGTGTGGTGTTTGCACATTCTCCCCGTGTCTGCGTGGGTTTTGCCCCCCACAACCCAAAAATGTGTAGTCGAGGTGGATTGACCATGCTAAATTACCCCTTAATTGGAAAAAATGAATTGGCTACTCTAAATTTAAAAAAATAGCCAGCTCATCTAAAATTTGTGAGGTCCGCACTGTAAACTACCTTCAGCTCTATCAGCCCCAGCCTCGCGCACAAATTCAAGGCATTTATCCTCCGCAGCACCTCACACGGGGCTGCACCGACGCACAAGTAGATAGCACTGTGGCTTCACAGCGCCGGGTTCCCAAGTTCGATTCCATGCTGGGTCACTGTCTGTGCGGAGTCTGCACGTTCTCCCCGTGTCTGCGTGGTTTCCTCCGGGTGCTCCAGTTTCCTCCCACAGTCCAAAGATGTGCAGGTTAGGTGGATTGGCCATGATAAATTGCCCTTAGTGACCAAAAAGGTAAGGAGGGGTTATTGGGTTACGGGGATAGGGTGGAAGTGAGGGTTTAAGTGGGTCAGTGCAGACTCGATAGGCTGAATGGCCTCCTTCTGCACTATGTTCTATGTACACCAGTTTCTCCTCCAGCTCCACCCCCAACTTGTCCTCCCACTTATTCTTAACCCCCCCTATGGCCACCCCATCCTCCTCCAAAATCCTCCTGTACATTGCCGATCTCTCTCCGCCCCCCCCCCCCCCCCCCCCCCTCCAATCCCCTTGCTGACAGCACTGCCTCCAGCAATGAGCAGGCAGGCGCTATTGGAAAGGTCAGGAAGACCTTCCTGTACCTGCATATACCTGAAACCTTCGCCACGTGCCAGCCCAAACTTCTCGCCCAGCTCCTCCAAACTCGCAAATCGCCCTCCCAGAAACGGATCCTTAATTTTCTTAATCCCTCTCTCTTCCCATCCCCGGAACCTTGCGTCCATCCTCCCTGACTCGAATCCATGATTCCCATTAATCGGCATCCTCCCTGACCAGCTCCCAACCTAAAATGCTGCCCCCAGAACTTCAAAGTGACTACCACCACTGGACTCACCGAATACTCACCTGTGGCCATCGGGAGTGGAGCTGTACCCAGCACCCGACCCCCTGCAGGAGCCCACCTCTTTCTTCACCCACAAAGGCCTCCTCCCCTGATCCATCCCAGAATGTTATCTGCATTTCCCGCACAGTAATGATACATCAAATTTGAGAGGCCTAGCGCTCCCCCCCCCCCCCCCCAAGCCGTCCCCTCTGCAGTATCTTCTAATCTACCTTCCCCGTCCAAGCAAACCAGTAGATAAGCCTGTCACCCGCTAAAAGACTGGCAGGCACTGAAACAAGAACCAGAATTACAGCAAAACATTCATCTTTACTACATGCAACCGGCCCACCAGCGACAGAGGGAGATTGTCCCATCTCAGCAAGTCCGCCTTCACCCTCCCCAGCAGGCTGGTGAAATTTAACGTCCGAAGCCCTTGTCATAATATACACCAATATATAATGGGTGCAGACACACACACTGATTGCCACACAGCAAGACCAATCAACACACAACACCACAGCCAATCACCAGTTAGAGCACATTCACTATAAAGACAGAGGGCATCAGTTTTCCTGCTCATTCGGGATGCAGCCTCTCAGAAGGACAGAGCTTACAGCACAGATCTTCACCATGTGCTGAGTGCATAGACTGGTTAGGAAAGGCATAGGTCTTTAGTTTAATCTATCGTCGTGTTAACCCACAGTGAAAGTATGTTCAACAGTTTCTAGCTTAATGAAATAGTTTTGTTCTATTTTAAGTGTTGGTAGCCTGTATGTGTTCCACGGATCCAGAGCATCCAACACATCATGGTACCAGTAGTTGAGGGATGTTCGAACTTCTTAGACCTACCTGCAAGTGATCTGCCTTCCACCAGCATACAGCCATCCTGCAAAATCGACAGCGTCCGCCCGCCGCCGCTGCTCCGCATCATCGGTAACCTAGGGGCCAACTGGAAGATATTCAAACAACGCTTCCAACTCTACCTTGAAGCCACAGACCGGGAAGCTGCCTCAGACGCCAGGAAGATCGCTCTCTTCCTATCCACGACCGGGGACCATGCCATCCACATTTTCAATTCTCTCACCTTTGCTAATGGTGAAGATAAATCAAAATTCAAGACGGTCCTCCTTAAGTTTGACAGTCACTGCGACATCGAGGTGAATGAAAGTTTGGAGCGCTATGTATTCCAACAGCGTTTGCAGGGTCAGAATGAACCATTCCAGTCCGTTCTCACCCACCTCCACATCCTTGCGCAGTCCTGTAATTACGGGTCCACCTCCGACTCCATGATACGCGACCAGATCCTTTTCGGTGTTCAGTCGGACCCCCTACGCCAGCAGTTTCTCAAGGTAAAGCAGCTCACCCTAGCGATTGCCATCGAGACCTGCGTGCTACATGAACACGCCACTAGTCGGTATTCCCACATCCAAGCGGCTGAAACGGCGCGGCAAGATCCCCACGAAGCAGAACGGGTCCAAGCAATCGAGCAACTCCAGGGCCTCAGCCTGGATGAGGGCGGCCATTTCGCGCGCTTTTCGCGGACTCCCACGCTTGTGTGCACCGAACGAGGGGACGGCGACATCGATGAACGTACTACGCAGGCGCGCACCACGTACGGCCGCGCATGCGCGGTGGCGCAGCGGCACAGCGAGCGTACTGACACTACAACGAGTGGCAACTGTGGCTTCGCCCATTTAAAGCGCCAATGTCCTGCCAAATCCCGACGATGCCTGCGATGTGGCCAACTTGGCCACTATGCTGCTTTATGCAGATCAGCTCAGCCTGCCAACTCTCGTCGCTCCAGCCAGCGTCACAGGAACGTCCGGGCCATTCAACCCACGGTCACCGAGCCCGATTCAGATCTGCTACCCGATATTGACACCGAGGACCCAAAGGCGCCTTTTCGAGTCGGTATCATTACAAAAAACAGGGCGTCCCCGAAGCAAAAGATCCAGCCTCTATCGGTATACAGCTTACGGTCAACCAGAATTCATCGCCCACCTCGGAGACTAAATTTATGAACTTTTCGAATTTATGGACTCTCTGAATTGTTTTGTTGCTTTGTTTGATCGTTTCCCTGGTTTGTATATAGTGTTGATCTCGTTACTCTTGTTGCATACTGCTTCTCTGCACCAGGCACCTTCCCATGTAATAGCTTAATTCTCATGTACATAGCCCTGTAAATATGTCTTTGCACCCCACACGTAGTTTGGAACATTATCACCACACATTATTTATTGCGCCACACACACATTTTCTTTTAAAAGGGGGGGATGTCATAATATACACCAGTATATCATGGTGCAGACACACACACTGATGGACACACAGCAAGACTAATCAACACACACAATACCGCAGCCAATCACCAGTTCGAGCACACTCACTATAAAGACAGAGGGCATCAGTTTTCCCGCTCATTCGGGATGCAGACTGTCAGAAGGACAGAGCCTACAGCTTACAACACAGATCTTCACCATGTTCTGAGTGCATTGACTGGTTAGGACAGGCATAGGTCTTTAGTTAAATCTAACATCGTGTTAACCCACAGTGAAAGTATGTTCAACAGTTTCTAGCTTAATAAAATAGTGTTGTTCTATTTTAGTGTTGGTGGCCTGTAAGTGTTCCACGGATCCAGAGCACCCAACACATCAGTCCTGACCAATCCCGGGCCACCTGCACCCTAGATACCTAAAATGAGACGCGGCCAGACAAAATGGTAGCCCCACTCCCACTCCTGGAGGAGAGACCATAAAGTACTCACTTCTCTGAAGCAACCACATTACGCTCCCCACCGAAGAGCTCGGCTCAAATATAAAACAACAAATTATCTGCATTTAAGGACCCCATATGCTCCCCCGCCCCCCCCCCCCCCCCCCACTATCCCCTTCCACGACTCCGAGCTCCTCAGTGCAATAGCCAAGAGCTCCATAGCCAATGCAAACCGAAAGGGGGACATGGGGCTTCCCTGCCTCGTACCCCGGAGCAATGCAAAATATCCTAAGATCATACTATTTGTGCACACGCTCGCCATCGACTCCGTATATAACAGCTGCACCCATGCCACATACTTAACCCAATCCCAAATTTCTCCAATACCGCCCTCAAATAACTTCACTCCACCCGATCAAACGCCTTCTCCGTATCCAATGCCACCATCATCTCTGTCTCCCTTCTCTCTGCCAGAGAAAGCACCACATTCAACAGTCTCCTCACATTTGAGGACAACTGTCTTCCCTCTATGAACCCCATCAGATCCCCCTACCCAATCACCTTCAGAAAGCACGCCTCCAAGCTTAACACCAACACCTTTGCCAATATCTTGGTATCTACATTGAGCGCAGAGATGGGCTTGTACGACTCACACGCCACCGTTTCCATATTCTTCTTGAGCAACAATGAGGTGGAGGCCTGCCCTATTGTTTGCGGCAAGAGACTCCTATCCATTGTGTCCTCAAACATTCCCGCCATCAATGGTGCCTGTTGTCCTTAAATCTTTTATAAAATTCGACCGGAAACCCGGTAGGTCCCGCCACCTTCCCTGCCTGTATCCTCCCAATCGCCAACTTCAGCTCCTCCACCCACACCGGATCCTCCAACCCTGCCCTCTCCACCTCTCCCAACCTCGGGCACTCTAGTCAACCCAGGAACTTCCTCCTATCCCGCTCCTCCTCCGGTGGCTCCGATTGTGCAAGTCTTTATAGAACTCCTCAAACACCTTATTAATCGACTTCCGGTGACGGCGGGCGGGAGGCAGCCGCACACTGGAGGGCTCCCGCTCGGGAATAGGAATTTCGGAGTTTTAATGCCCTGTCTCAGGGGCAGCGGAGGCTGAAAAGGTTGTAAGAAGGCACTGAGAACAAATGTCCAAGTTTGGGAGAAAAACAGCCGTGAAAAAGGGCGTTAACGGAAGTCCGCTGGTGAGTGTAAAAGTCAACGCAGGAGCTATAAGGAAAGCGTAGGCTGGAGCACCAGGAGAGGCCGCATTGCTCACAGCAGAAGAAATAACCAAAGTGATGGTTGTGGAACTTGAAAAACAGTTCACAAAACACATGGAAGCGATGAAGAAGGAGATGGGGGTGGTATTGAAAGTGCTGGTGGAGGAGGCAATTGTCCCAGTGAGGGCGGCGGTATCAAGCGCAGTGGCAGAGGTGCGGGAGCAAGGTGAGCCACCGAAGGAAGTGGAAAAGGCATTATCGCAGCACAGTGATCAACTCACCTTGATGGGGAAGGGGTTGCGGAGGGTGATAGAGACCAACAAGGGTCTGCGAGCCAAAATGGAAGACCAGGAAAACAGATCCAGGTGACAGAATCTGAGGATTGTGGGTCTGCCCGAAGGAGTGGAAGGCCCGAGGCCGACGGAGTATTTTGCCACGATGTTGGCGAAGCTAATAGGGGAGGGGGAACGATCCCTCCCGATATGAACTGGATCGGGCTCATCGGTCGTGGAGGCCTATACTAAAGGCGAGTGAGCCGCCAAGGTAGTAACTGTGTGTTTCCGTAGGTATAGAGTGAAGGAGAAAGTCCTGTGCTGGGCAAAGAAGAAGCGGGAGGTGCAGTGGGCTGGAGCTGGTATATGTATATACCAGGACTTTACAGTGGAGCTGGCGAGGAGTCGGGCTGTCTTCAGCCGGGTGAAGAAGGCACTGTACATCAACAAGGTGCTGTACGGCATCGTATATCCAGCTAAGCTGAGGGTGACCTACAAATCCAAGGACTTTTATTTTGGGATGGCAGAAGCAGTGGAGGAGTTTGCGAAGGCAGAAGGACTGTGGCAGAATTGAGAATTCGTCGTATACCGATGTAGCCTCATGTAACTTTACTTTTTCACTGCGTGTTGGTGTATGTACTAAATGAGTCGACGCTGTATATATTTGGACAAGGGAAGAGATAGGACTTTCATTTGCAATTATGGTTCTTTGGGGCTTGGGTGTGTATGCAGGGGTTGTGTGCTAAAGGGGATTTCCTGGTTTTCCTGGGACCGGGCAAGGGGGAAGGAGACCCGGGCGGGCGGGGGCCTCCACGCTGGCCGGTTTAAGCCGGCCAGTGAACGGGAGTAAGGTGGGGGGAGGGGCTGCGGCCATTGGAGCCTGGTAGAACAGGTTTCGGTGAGTCTAGTCGCAGTGAAAAGTTGGGGGAAGGAACCGAGGTTGGGGGAGGAGTTTACAAGAGGAAGTGGAGGGATGGCGTCTGGGAGGAGTGGTGAGGGGGGCAGTGCCTATCATTCATGGGTGTCATTCAGGATACTCTTTTGGGAATTGAGTGGCATTGAATATTGGGGGGGGGGGGGGTTGGGGGGTGGACTGTATATGTCAATGGTGATCATAGGCGATTCCTGATTCCCTTTTCTTCCTTTTTTTTCCCACCTTGGGAGGGTTTGTTTTATTTGAAGCTTATATTGTCAGGTGGTCCATTGTTTGGGGTGGTGGGAGAATAGGATCGTTGTTGTTGATAAGGGGATTGACATTGTATTTGTTACCGTTTACTGTTTGTTGGTGGGGTGTAAATTCTGAAGAAAATGTGAAAATGGAAAATAAAATTAAAAAAAAAAAAACACCTTATTAATCTGTTCTGAACCACCACCAACTCCCCCATCCTGTCCCGCACCTAAATTATCTCCCTCACCGCGGACTCCCTGCCAACAAGCCTCGCCTTCTCCCCGTACTCATTAACAGCCCCCATCGCCCTTCTCAACTGATGCACGGCTTTCCCCATGGATCCATCTTGTCCCGCACCCAAACTATCCCCCTCATCGTGGGCTCCCTTCCAACAAGCCCCGCCTTCTCCCCGTACTCATTACCAGCCCCCATCGCCCTTCTCAACTGATGCACAGCTTTCCCCATGGACAATAGGTCAAACCTCACCTGCAACTACTTATTGTTTGCCAGGGGACCTGGGTCCGGGTTCCCCATGTATCTCACATCCACCTGCAAAATCTCTTCTTTCAGTCGTTGGCGTTCCTCCCTCTCCTCCCTATCCACTTGGCCTTAAAAGAGATCACCTCCCCTCTCCGCCACCTTCAGAGCTTCCCAGATCACCAACCGTGAGCACTCTCCATACAATTAAACCACACATGTTCATCGATCAACCTTCCTACCTTGTCACAGAAGCTCCAATCTGCCGATAACCCCACATCTATTCTCCACCCTGGCTTCTGGGCTGCCCCCTTCTCCAATTCCATATCTATCTAATGCGGAGCATGATCCGAGATGGCAATTGCCGACTACTCCGATCCACCGATCTTTTAACTCCAGCCAACAGTGCCTTTCCCACCACATAAAAGTAAATCCTTGAAAACACCTTGTGCACCGGGGAGAAAAATGAATACTCCCGATCCGTTGGGAGTAAACATCTCCACGGGTCCACCTTCACCCTCCAATTGGTTCCTTGCAGCATCACTATATCAGCTTTTAGACTCTTCAAGTGTGCAAAACATCTCGCTCTCTTCACTGGTCCCCCTAATCCCCTCACGTTCCACATCACCGTTCTGACCGGAGTCACTCACCCCCTCGCCCCTCCTATTCGCCATCACCATTACCGAGGCCTGCCTCATCCTTTTCTTCCTGTTGATTCCCCCCTCCAAGAATCCCCCCATGCACTTCCTCTTGCAAACACCTCTGCCAATATCGATCCTCTCCCCCCACCATTCACACCTCCCAGGTCCATTGAAACCTGCTCAGCCAAACTCCAACGACAGCGGCCCCTCCCCCTACAATATTCCTGTTCACTAGGCAACGTACATTTGTTAGTGCGGTGACCCCTGCCAGAACCCACCCCCCCCCCTCAGTAACGTGGCCTACCACATTCCTGTTAACTAGGCAACCTACATTTGTTAGTGCGGTGACCCCTGCCAGAACTCACGACCTCCCCCCTCAGTAACGTGGCCTACCACATTCCTGTTAACTAGGCAACCTACATTTGTTAGTGTGGTGACCCCTGCCAGAACCCACGCCCCCCCCTCAGTAACGTGGCCTACGTGCCCAAAACCCACCTCCCTTAAACCAAGAAATAATAGAAAACCGCATCCTTAAGGAAAAAGGAAAACCCAAACCCCAGAACTCACGTAACCAAACCCTGCCCATTTAAGAGACAGAAACAAAACCCTAATCAAATGGAAGACCTTCAGTAAGAAAACACTATCCCCGTTTCCACCAAATGCATCTCCCGACTCTCATCTCAGTCCCAGTCCTTCAGCCTAACAAACACCTCCGCTGCCTCCGCCGTCTCAAAAAAGTCCTTCAAATTGTGAGTCACTCTCAGCTTCGCTGGGTAGACCGCTCCAAATCTCACTCCACTGCCGCACAGCGCCGCCTTCACCCATCCAAAGGCTTTCCTCCTGCTCACCAAATCTGCCGTCAGATCATGGTATATGCGTATACCAACGCCTTCCCACTTCACAGTTCGTCTCTGTTTCATCCAGCCCAAAACCTTCTCCTTCACACGGTAGCAGTGAAAGCAGACTACAACCGCCCTTGGTGGCTGATTTTGCTTTCGGCTTCGGCTGAGCAACCGATGTGCCCTGTCCAACTTGTAGCGGGATGGTTCTTCTCCCTCTTCTGTCTACACAGCAAACATCTTCGCAAAGTACTCCGTTGGCCTAGGACCTTCCACCCCCTCGGGCAGGCCTACGATTCTCAAGTTTTGCCTCCTGTTCTCCATGTCCTCCACATTAGCTCTGAGCCCTTTGTTGACCTCTGCAGCTCCTCACTCATCGAGGTGAACTGGTTGCTGTGCAGAGACAATGTCTCCTCCATCCCCTTCAACGTCTCTCTTTGCTCCCGCACCTTGACCGATATCTTCATGACTGTTGCCTTTACCGGCCAATTGCCTCCTCCACTCACTCTTTCAGTGAAGCCATCATCTCCCTCCAAAGCACCTCCATGTGCTTAGTCAGCAGCCTTTCAAACTCCATCGACACCATCTCGGTAAGCGTTTCCACCGTGAGGAGAGCGGCCGCACCCAATGACACAGCCCGCACCATCTTTCTTCCCGCAGGATTCTCAGCCGCACTCGCCTGCGGATGCTCGCCCACCCTTCTTTCCAGCACCTTTTTTCTGGGACTTCGACATTTCATTGACTTCGTTATGACTTCCCACTCCAACTCATCCACAAGTTATCCCTTAAATTGGGCATAAAAGTCCAAAAACCAGAGACTCCAGGAGGAGCCACCTAACGTGCGACCTCCACTTGCATGCCGCCACCGGAAGTCTCTCTTTTAATATTTATTGATAATTTGGTTCCACGATTTTTCCGAATTATGTAGCAGGCGTGTGAAACCAGAACTGTATATAGCAAAAAGGTTTGCAATTTCGCTATCCCTGAAATAGAGGTAATCCTTTCCCTATAAAATAACCAAGGCAGCTCCAGGAGACCATTTGATGCATCAATAGGTAAATGAGACTAACCTACACATCCTCAGTGTCTTTCTCTCAACTTCCGCCAGTAACTTGTTCCCTGTGTACATCCCTCGGCCGCATACTTTTCATTGTACTTCGGTACATGTGACAATAAATCAAATCAAAAAGCGTGACAAGCCTGCTGAAGAAAATATCAATGATTTTTAAGCAGATTGTTTGCTGATCTAATTATTATTGTTATGATGTCTGCCAGGGCTCAGTTGTAGCATTCTTGTGTCTGAGTTGGAAGGTTGTGGATTCAAATCCCATTCCAGAGGTTTGGGCACAAAAATCTAAACTGATGCTCCAGTGCAGTACTGTTGAGATGCTGACTTATGGCTGACACATTGAAGCAATGCCCGTTCTGTCTCTCGGGTGAGAAGATCCCACGACACTATTTTGAAGGTGGCCAATGGAGTTATTTCCAGTGTTCTGGTCAATATCTATCCCTCAATCAAAATTTCAAAAACATGATATCTGGTCATTATTACATTGCTATTTGTAGCATTCACAGTTCCTACTTAAAGCAGTGTCTCCACTTCTAAAGTACTTCACTGGCTCTAACGTATCCTTTCATCAAAAAACTTAATAAATAAAAGTTATTTTTTACTCTCAATAATTTGATCTACTCATTTTCATAACCTTATCCAAACTTACAGCATCCAATCTTGTTGAAATTTAAAACTCTCAATAGACCATCTTAAAAAGTTGCTCCCAAATCTAAAATGCATAACTGTTCTGGTGAAGCAGAAGAAAACCTATGAAAAGAAATGAAAGAAAGCAATGATTTAAAGCTCTCAGCTTCTTGCAAACTAGCTTTGAAACTCATCTTAATGGAACATCTTCTAAGATGTGACATAGCTTGCAGCTACAGATTTAATTTTCTTTTGTCCATGCCATATTTTTGATTTAAACATTTTTTCTGAGGTAATTCTCCCTACCTATTTCCCCAGGGTACTACTTGTGTGCCAAACAGCATAAGCAGTGAGTAATAGACCAAGCAAAGCAATTCCACACTGAATGCGTCAGATCTAAACTCTGTTGTCCTGCCTCATCCAGCTGTGAATGGTGGTGGATAATTAAGCCACTCACTGGAGATGGAGACTCCACAAATATCCCCCATATCCTCAATGATGGAGGAGCCCAGCACATATGTGGAAAAGCCGAGGCTGAGGTATTCGCAACAATCTTCAGCCAGAAGTGCCGAGTGGATGTTCCATCTCGATCTCCTCCATTGGTCCACAGCATCACAGATGTCAGTCTTCAGCCAATACGATTCACATGATATCAAGAAACGTCTGAAGGCACTGGATAGTGCAAAGGCTATGGGCCCTGACAATATCCCTGCAATAGTACTGAAGACTTGTGCTCCAGAGCTTGCCGCACCCCAAGCCAAGCTGTTCTAGTACAGCTATAACACTGACATCTACCCAGAAATGTGGAAAATGACCCAGGAGTGTCTTATATACAAGAAACAGGACAAATCCAACCCAGCCAATTACCACCCTATCAGTCTACTCTCAGTAAAGTGATGGAAAGAGACATCAACAGTGTTATCAAGTGGCACTTACTCAGCAATAACCTGCTAACGGATGCCCAGTTTGGGTTCCGCCAGGGTCACACAGCTCTTGACCTCATTACAGCCTTGGTTCAAACATGGACAAAAGAGCTGAATGCCAGAAGTGAGGTGAGAGTGACTGCCCTTGACATCAAGGCAGCATTTGACCGAGTATGGCATCAAGGAGCATCCCTACCCGATGATCTGAACAAGTTTGATGCCCGCTTTGAGCAGTCAGCCAGTGCATCAATGCCATCCGCCCCAACAGCCCTGGACACACTAGTACAGCCTCAGAGGTAAGAGCTGCCTTCTTGAAAGTGAATCAGCGGAAAGTGACGTACCCCGACAGAGTCCCTGGGCGAGCACTCGGACCATGCGCAGACCAGCTGGCGAATATCCTCACCACCTCACTCCTCCGCTCTGAGGTCCCCACCTCCTTCAAGAAGACCACCATAATACCAGTACCAAATAAGAACAAGGTAGCCTACCTCAATGACTACTGATTGCAGTCTGTTGGTGAGGAAGTCAACTATCCAGCTGCACATGGAGGTGGCCCTGACGTCTGTTATCATGAAATGCTTCGAGCGGCTAGTCATGAGACGGATCACTGCCAGCATCCCAGACGGTCCCGATCCACTGCAGTTTGCCCATCACCGCAACCGGTCCACAGCAGATGCTATCTCTCTGGCTCTACAATGAACACTCGAACACCTCGACAACAAGGACCCCAAGTAAGACTGCTGTTCATTGACTACAGCTCCGCCTTCAACACCATTATCCCAATAAGACTAATAACCAAACTCTGCAGTCTTGGACTTGACCCCTCCATGTGCAGCTGGATAGTTGACTTCCTCACCAACAGACTGCAATCTGTCAGGATAGGCAACAGCACCTCATCCACAATGGTCCTCAACACTGGAGCCTTGCAAGGTTGTGTGCTCCGTCCTCTACTGTACTCCCTATACACACATGACTGTGTGGCAAGGTTTAATTCCAACTCCAACTCAATCTGTAAGTTTGCGGATGATACGACTGTGGTGGGTCGTAGATCAAACAACGACGAATCAGACTACAGGAGGGAGATAATCACTTTGTTGCATGGTGTACCGAAAACAACCTCTCTCTAAATGTCGGAAAGACCAAGGAACTGATCATCGATTTCAGGAAGGGTAGCATGACACACACTCCTGTCTGCATCAATGGTTCCGAAGTGGAGATGGTCGATTGCTTTAAGGTCCTGGGGATCACCATCACCAACAGTCTGTCCTGGTCCAATCACGTTGATGCAACAGTCAAGAAAGTCCAATAACTTCCTACGAAAGCTAAAGAAATTTGGCATGTCTGACTCGACTCTCTCAAATATCTACAGATGTGCGATAGAGGGCATCCTATCCGGCTGCATCACAGCTTGGTATGGCAACTACTCTGTCCAAGATCGCAAGAAACTGGTGAACTCAGCCCAACGCATCACACAAGCTTGCTACCCCCACATTGATTCTGTATACACCTCCCGCTGCCTCAAAAGGCAGACAGCATTATCAGACACTCCTCCCACCCAGGCATTGCATTCTTCCAAACCCTTCCATCAGGCAGAAGGTACAGAAGTCTGAAAACCTGCACATCCAGCCAGAGGAATAGTTTCTTCCCCACAGCTACAAGACTCCTCAACGATTCCCCCCCTCGGACTGATCTTTTCCCTGTAAGAACACTCATGTCATAGAAGATTACAGAAACCCTACAGTGCAGAAGTAGGCCATTCGGCCCATCTAGTCTGCACCAACCTTTTTGAATGAGCCACCCATTTACACTTCCCTGTCCCATCCCCATCGCTGAACCTGCACATCAAGGGGCAATTTAGCTTGGCCAATCCACCTAACCCGCACATCTTTGGACTGTGGGAGGAAACCGGAGCACCGGGAGGAAACCCACGCAGACTCGGGGAGAACATACAAACTCACTGGGTTTGTGAGGCGGCAGTGCTAACCACCATGCCACCTGTTAGGGAAGGAAATCTGCTGTCTTTACCTGGTCTGGCCTACACGTGACTCCAGATTCACAGCAATGGACTCTTGGAGGGCGGTTAGAGATGGGCCATAAATGCTGGCCGAGTTAGCGAAGCTCACATCCCATAAAGTGAATTTTTAAAAAATATATTTAGCATACGGTCACGGACTTGGGTCTAAGGTAAATGAAAAAAGAACCTGACAAAATAATCAAAACCAACATGAAAATGTTTTAAAGAAGCGAATGGTATTGATCCGGAATTCACTTCCGAGGAGCGTGTTGGAGGCAGATTCTGTAGTGACTCAAAATACAGTTGGATCATTTGGAGAGAGAACTTGCAGGGAAAGGGGAGGTAAGTGGTGCCAGCTGAGTTGCTCTCGCAGAGAGCCAGCATGGAAATGGAAGGGCAAATGAACACCACCTGTATAATTCTATGTGTAAGCAATATTCAATACAGTAACTATCAACTAAACTAGGCTTGAACATCATAGTTATGTTTTGGAATTGGCCAGACGGTTTAAAATGATTTCTGCTGGTCATGGTTGCAATGGATTGTAAAACTGAGCACCAGATTCAACCAAATTCTTACCAAGCAGGTTAAGTTAATACTCTGGCACTTTGTTAACTATCTGTTTGCAAAACAAAGAGTTAAATGCTCCCTATTAACTATTATGGGATAGAACAGAAAGGAGACTTAATTGTAGTTCCATGCTTGTCTCCACTGAACAGACTGTGGTGAAGGGGTGAGGGGCGCGATGCTTGTGGTATGAATATCGGCTTTGGTTTGAGTGTAGAAGTAATGATCCTTTCGAAGCTAAGAATGGAGCATAGCATTACATGAAATGTTAAATGCGACTAACTACTTTCATTATCTTGGAACAGTGCCGTGAAATCTGGTTTACTAATCGTTTACTTTGAGCAGATGTTCACAGAGTCAGTGCTACATGAAAAAAGTTTCAATTTGACAGCATTGTGTCATTATTTTCCCCCTGATGGGCTTTGCTGTTTTGTTTTAACAATAGGTTAGCTCATCACCAGTGAGAAACTAATTTATTCAGATCAGCAACGTTCTAATTTCTCTCCCAGATCTGTGTGGAGTTGGCTTATCCAGTTTGGGTAACAGTAAGGATGCCACAATGGAACTTGGTACTGCTTGACGAGTAAAGGGGGAAATGAGCCCTAATTTTTGATATTATCAAATAGACATCATTGCAAGTGTTCCTCAGCATAGTGTCCAAGGTCCAACTATAGTTAATTGCTTTATCAATAACCTGACCTCCATTATAAGGCCAGAAGCAGAGCTTTTCATTGATGATTGCATCATACTTGGATACTGAAGCAGTCCATGCCGCATGAAGCACAAATTGGGAATCATTCATACTTAAGCTGATAAATGACGAGTAACATTCGCACTAAAGAAGTGCCAGGTAATAGCCAGCTCCAGGAAGGGCGATTCTAATCATCTCCCCCTGATGTTCAACAGTATTATCATCACTGACGTTCAACAGTATTATCATGGCTGAATCCTCAATCATAAACATCTTGTGGTTACTGTTGCTCAGAATCTTAACTGGACCAACCATACTGTGGCTACAAGAGCAAGTCAGAGGCTGGATATTTCTGCAGTGAGTAACTCACCTCCTGACTCCCCAAATCTTGTCTATCATCTACAAGACATAAATCAGGAATGTGATTGAATAGTCTCCACTCACCTCGATGAGTGCCGTTCCAACGACGTTCAAAAAGCTTGACGGACAACTTCCGGTGCCGACCATGGAAGAGCGGTTGCACATTTGGTGGCTCCCGCTCAAGGTGGATTTTCTTGGTCTTTTCCCCACCCGAAGGGTGAAGTATTTGAGAGCAAGAGGTGCAGGAGTGCCTAGGGAAGGTTTTACTCCTCTGGTGTGGCTGGTGGATGGATTCACGGATTAAGAGTGGTGCAAGAACGAAAGAGTATCTGGTGCAGGAAAGTCTTTGTGGTGGTGCGCCACAGGAAAAGATGGTGAGGGCAAGGGGGGGGTTACTCTGCCTGCCCAGTGGTCGATGGAGCTGCTGATATTCCTCAACGATACGTTTCGGCAGCAGAGGAAAGAGGCTCTGGAAGACCTAGCCAAGGACCACTTTAAGTCGGGGTTTGAGCAAGTGGAGCAGAGGATACATGTGCACAGTGTGCGGGGAGGGTTGGACAACCCCATGTCTGGACGTGTCTAAGGTTGAAGGAATTCTGGCAGGGGTTCGCGGACATGATGTCCGAGGTACTGGGGATGGGGGTGGCGATATTCGGGGCATCGGAAGACCTGGGAGTCCAGTAGGTGAATAAGGCCGATGTCTTGGCCTTTGCCTCCCATTAGCCCTGAGATGGGGTTTTCTCAGTTGGCGGCACTCTGAGCTGCTCAAAGCGGGGGTGTAGGTGAGGGACCTGCCGGAATTCTTGAGGCTGGTGGAGGTCAAGTTCGTCTTGAGGGTGTCGGTGGATGGGTTCACCTGGAATGTTTTTTGAATTCTTTAAGAAGGTTTGAGGGGTCAGGGGGTGGGATGGGGGTGTAAGGCATTTAAATTGGGGAAGGCAGGATGTGAGAAGGGGGTGGCATTAGGGGAGCAAGAGGAGTGGGCGCTGGTTGTTTAGAAAGATGTTTGGTTGTTCTGCTTTTGTTTGTTTATATGAAAATGCTATGAATAAATTTTTTTATTTTTTTTTAAAAGCTTGATACCATCCAGGATACAGGAGTCCACCTGGTATTGGCACCATAACCTGCCACCTTAATTATTCATACCACCTCCACCAGTACACAGTGGCAGCACTCTTTACTGTCTGCAAAACGCACTGCAGTATCTCGCCAAACCTCCTTCAATAGCACCTTCCAAACCCACAACCTCTACCACCTTGAAGGACAAGAGCAGCAGATAATACATGTAAATTTCACCATCTGGAAGTTTCACTCCCAAGTCACCCACTGTCCTGACGTAGAACTGTATACCACCATTCTTTCACTGTCGTTGTTGGAACCTTGAACTCCCTTCCTAACAGCATTGTGGCCGTAACTACACCATTTGGATTCATTGAGGCTAATTAGGGATAGGCAAGAAATGCTGACCTTTCCAGCAGCACGCACATCCCAGGATGCTTCATAAATAAAGTCTGGCCACCCAGGTAGAAACCACATTTGTAAAGTCAGACGAGGACAGTCTGGTTGTGATCCTTACCAGAACCACTGGTTAAGGAACTGACATTCCTTTTGTGAAACCATATTTTAACCAAGCCAGTGCAGGGTACTGGTTTTGCCACAACTACAGACATGAAAATGGTTATCGAAACAGCCTGTATCAATGCCTTTCTTGTCACAAGTCACCTTACATCAATACTGCAATGAAGTTATTGTGAAAAGCCCCTCGTCGCCACATTCCGGCGCCTATTCGGGTAAAAGGAGGGAGAACTCTGTATTTATGTCTTGTTTGTAATTTTATGTACTGGTTGACTCGGACAGTTTTATGATAGCCGATTGGATCATGTGACAACCTCTTCACAATTAACAAGATTGAGGAGAGCTCTTGAAGAATAAACTAAATTTATTCATTTTGTGGTCGAGTGGATCAGTTGTATGGAAAGTGTCAGGTTAGCCTATCCACATTCAATCCACGACTTCAGTAGACAATGGATATTTATCTGAAGCCTAAGATTTTTGCAGGCTACAGGAAAGAAGCATGAAAGTGGGACTAGGTGAGTCGCTCTTCCACTAAGCCAGCAGATAGCAGGGGCCAAGTCGCTTTTTTCTGTGCTGTAGGCATTCAATGAGTATGTAAAGAAAGGGCTGACTTTTATTTTTTTTAAACCTCAGAATTTCCCAAAATGAATGCAATAAATTTCTCCAGCTTTCTTCTTTCACTTTCTCTCCTGTAGATTTCACTTCTTCATGCCATGGTTTTACAGAGGCTGTTAATTGCCCTTAACAAATGTCCATTTCTCCTCTTTAAACTTTAGTGACTTTGTTTGACGCCGTAGTCAAGGCCAATTTTTGACTTGCTCAACATTTACATAGGCATACTTCTGGGAATCATTGTGATGGTTTGTAGAATCTAGGCAGGGGTGCTTCCTCAGCTAAAATGGGCTAACCCAGCTTGGTCTGCACAGAATTTCTTGTTGCAAATGAGTTAATGGCATTGAGGGCAGTTTTTAACCTAACTAGCCCGTTGGGAACTGACTGATAGTGATCGTGGACAATGTCAGTTTTACAGTCTGCCCAATTTTACTCTCCATTAATGTCACTGCAAAGTAATATTAGGTGGGATGTAAAACCAGCATTCAGCTGATAGAGTGGGTTTCATACCTAGTGAGGTAAACTAAAATTATCCACTTAAATTTTAATCCTTCAAGAGAGCCGACAGTAGGGAAAATTTTAATTTGCAAATGAAGAATTTCCCCTTCTATGCAATGCACTTAGTTTCCACACATTTCAGAATCATTACCAAACAATCATTTATCTAACTCATTCTTGTTTCATGGAAGGAATGAGGAGGTTTCTGAAATTTGTGCTGATTTTCTTTGAGTATAAAATGTTAAGTTTCGCAGAATTTTGAATGGCTTTTTTCCAAAGGGCCATGTTCCACAGGTTATGCTGCATCATACCTGTAATTATTTTATGATCTTGGATTTATGCCTACTCATTGTTTACTATCTGCTTACATGAAATCTTATTTCTTTTGTTAACTTTTATGTAAAACACTGTGGCCCTGAATTTGTTCTGCTGCAGTGGTACATATGCTACTGGAGTTGAGCCATGATAAATCTAGCCAACACTTCAACTCCTCTTCTAAATATTTGTCATTTTAACTTGTTTAGGTTAAAACATAACGACGTGCATTTAAATCGCACTTTTCACAACCACTAGATGTCTCAAAGTGCTTTACGGCCAATTAAGTACTTTGGTAATGTTGTCACCGTTGTAACGTAGGAAACCTCCATCATGGCAGAGTGTCCCAGGATGCAGCAACAAAGTTAAATCTAGGGCAGCACGATGGTGCAGTGGTTAGCACTGCTGCCTACAGTGCTGAGGACCCAGGTTCGATCCCAGCTCCGGGTCACTGTCAGTGTGGAGTTTGCACATTCTCCCTGTGTCTGCATGGGTTTCACCCCAACAACCCAAAGGTGGATTGGCTACACTAAATTGCCCTTTAATTGGAAAAAACTAATTGGGCACGCTAAATAAAAAAAAATAAAAAATGTAATCTGCCCTGCTTGCACCCACTGCCACACAGACAGTAGTAGTTTGTACTGCAAGGAAAATTACTATTTTGAAAATAAAAGCCTGACCATTTATAGTGTTTTTAACTGGTAGTACTAGGCAAACATGAAGTCTCTGGATTGAATGTCCAGCTGTCGTATAAATATCTCAGCAATTAATTTTCTAAGTATATATGTTTCGCGTGAATATAAAGTACTGCACCCAGTATAGCTCAAAATAATGATTCCAGGGGACTCAGTTAGTTAATGGGAGCAGTACTGTTTTTTTGACATTTAACCCACTAACATCTTGGCTTTGAAGTTCTATTTCTAAGTGTTTTTTTTCTTAACATTTCAACCAATTTTATGTTGTGATTTCTTTGTTTTCTTCTGTGCATGCTCTGTCTCTACTAGTCTCACAAGCGACTTTCAAAAGTAAGCATTTCCTTTTCTGTTTCCTTAATAGACTGTGGTTTCTAATTGCATTCTTTGTACTGTTACATATCACGCACCAACAGACTGAGTACTTCAAGCCAGGCTGCTTTCTTCGTCCAAGTCCATTCTATAGCAAATCTCCTGTGTGCTCAAAGTATAAGGGCTAATGTATTCTAAGATATCTAGGCATTGACTCAGTCGAGGACAGGTTGAGCTTTGTCGCCAAAGGCAATGACTAGATATTGGTGCCTTTAAATATTTATCATCTCCTCTCATTTCCATCCTAATGTTTTCAAGTGTGCCTCTCCTTCAGGTTAAAAAGATGCAGTTTCAAAAGTAAAATATGAAACAAAACTTTGGAATAACAAACTACTTTTTTTTTTTAAATCGTGTTTTACACTTTGAAAATACATTTGAATTAAATTAAAGCACAGTTAAGTTGGTAAAGCAAAACAGGAAATCTGAAACAAAACCATAAAATGCTAATAATACGCAGGTCAATCAGGCATCTGTAAAGAGACAAGTCCGGTCATAACATTTTGCATGTCTACCTTTCATCATGAGGCACTTTTCCCTCTCCAGATGCTGGCTGACCATTTCTGTAATTCCCAAGTTTTCTGTTTTATATTTGAGTTCTAGTGCTTGTGTCCAATTATTCAGCAGGAATTCAACAATTCTTAACTCTCTATTTGCATCCTTTATTTAGAATGCTATTTTTTTCAATCAAATCAGGGCTTTGTGTTATTGGCTTGTCTTGTTATTTTTTAATTTATTTTTAAAAGAGCGTATCCTTATTGGAGAGCAACCTGGAAGGTCTAGCAGGTGCTTTAGAAGCTGACCTGTCAATCTATTACAGTAAAACCATGAGAAGATTTTGTGCACGACAACATCCTGAACAAAAACCTGTCGACACAGCATAGGTGAGGCTGTTAACTGCAAGGAACTACACCTTTGGTCAGTTTGCTCAAACTATGATGGGACAATCCAAGGAAACTTTTGAGAACTACTTTTCGTTGCCAAATTAAGGTTGAGTGGCCACATAAATAAACTTGATAATTAATATCTGTACATTGGGTCATTTAATAACTTTCTCGATCCTGTCTTTACATAAACTTTCAAAGAAATATTCTTGAAACTGGCGAGGGAACTTTCTCCATCTCCTTTTAACCCAACCATTTCAGTTGTACCTTGCATTTCTTCTCTTGCGGTGATTTTGGATGCACCGGGAAATACTGGCAGCTGGATTTTTACAAACATCGATTTCCCAATTTTAGTAGACATAGTGCAAATATGTTAAATACTGTACAGTCTGCCTTTACTTGTGTGTTATCGAGCAGCGCAGAGAAAGGCAGGGGACTTCCTCCATGTGCTTTGTGCAAGGTTCCCAGCTTGGTAGTCTCTTCATAGTGACTGAACACATCAGTCATGCCTGCTTCTCGTAGGGAGTGATGATGTTGCCCACAATGTACAGGACTGATGTCACTCATTCCAGTGAATTCCACTCATTGTGTGTGCTCTGTGCACCTTCTGAGCAGTGGCTGGCACGTATTCTATATGCCTCAGCCTCCCGTGACCGTGAACCTCAATGGTACAGCTTACGAAGGATGACGTTAGATCAGGAGAGGTGAAACTTGCCCTGCTGCATCACCATGATATGGCCCTAGCCGTTGAGAACAGGTGAACTGCCATCAGCAAGACAACAATCAGACATTCACAGAAGCTCTGTGAGGATTTATGTACTGTCCCCACTGAAAGTTCTCATCATCCTGTTGCAACGTAGGACTATGGGCAACCGCTGTGTCGCCATGACAGGAGCCTTATCTCCAAGCGTGTGCACTGCCATATGTCAGATGGGAGAAGCTATGTGGGGAAAATGTGATATCCTCACTGGATGTCTTCATCATCCTCCATGAATCTAGTGGCAGTGAATGAGTCCCAAGCTTGTCTGCCCAATCTGGACATCACCGTTACACCATTGCCAACATTCTCTCCCTTGAGGGCCTCCTCAGCCTCCTGCTCTTCAATGTCCGCCTCATCCTCCATCTCACCAAGCACACACACACCCTCTCTCTCTCTCTCTCTCGCTCTCGCTCTCTCTCGCTCTCTCTCTCTCTCTCTCTCTCTCTCTCTTCGCCCCCTCTCCCTTTCTTCTCTTCTCCTCCTCACCCCCCACCCCTCCCCATTGCAGCACCAGGTTGTGAGGGCGCAGCAGCAAGTAACCACGATACATGACACCCTCTGAGGATTGTATTGCGGAGCTCCACCAGACCGGGCCAGGCACCATGCCCTCCTCTTCAGCATCCCTATCGTCTGCTCGACTGAAGTGCACGTTGCAGCATGAGCTTTATTGCACCTTGTCTCAGCAACACTCTGTAGCCTCTGCACATGTGTAATTAACCACCTCCTCAGTGGGTATCCCTTGACCCTGAGGAGCCAAATCTCAGCCGCTGTGGGAAACATGTCAGGGACCTGAGAGCAGCTCCGAGTGTAGGAGTTATGCCAACTCCCTGGGAATTCAGCACGCACCTGGAGGATGCATTTTGTGTGTTTACAGATCAGCTGAACTTTCAGCGAATGGAACCTTCTGTGGTTCACCTAGTTAATTGCTTGATGCCTTCCGAGTGCCGCAGTCAGTGCAACATGCACCCGTAGAAAGTCAGAGATTTGTGCAAATCCCATCGCACTGTCACCTGGCTTGCCTGATCCCGGTCAAAATGGAAGTTGTGTGTCCTCGTAAAGATTGTGTCCGTCACCTCCTGGATGCACTTGTGTGAAGAGGCTTGTGAGATCCTGTAGAGGTCACCTGTGGATTCCTGGAAGGAGCCACTGGCGTAAAAAGTAAGCTCTGCCGTCTATATAAGCTGGGTCTAGTGAGGCGCCTCCATGCAGCAACTCTCTGGGGTTCATCCTCTGCATGCGGAACAGGACCTGTAACCATTTCTTCTTTATTGTTCCTGCTTTTGGAGAGCCAGGTGCCTCCATTGATGCCTTCCTCTCCCACATATGAACGAGAAGAATGATAATGAGTTCACCAGGCTCCATTTTCGTACGTTCTCCTCACTACAGTATCAAAGAGTGATGGATAGCTTCTGTTTCTTAAGGATCGCTCTGCGCCCATTTATTATCTGAAGCTGCCTCTCAAAGCCCATGGGCTCATGTCCTGACCATCAGATTGATGCCCTGTCTTCATTCGCATGCCGGTTGGGCAAGACCCCACACCATCCTTGCTCAAGACCTCATGCGGCACCGATTGGCCACAGATTTGGCCACTCTACTGTATCCTGAACTCTCATCTCATGAATACGCATTGTCCCAAGCTTCACTCCAAGGCCTTGCACTCAACCTGGTCATGGGGGGTTAACCTGGTTAAGGTACACCTCAGCACACAGCCAGGATTTAGGAATGCTCTCTTTGGGCCATGTGTCAATGCACACTGTCTGAAGGATTATGTTTGCTTTCCCAGTCGGTCAATGGTGCAGGCACATCATGGAAGTCAATGATTTTGGGAGTCAGTGCACCAAAGGTTAACCACTGAGCAAAAATCAGTGACACTCACAAGTGGTGCTTGAGAGAGCATAATTGTGAGAGTACAAGCATGTCAATTGAGTTACTGCCGAAGGGTCTCAGCTGCAATGGTAATGATCACTGGCATGTCTTTCCCAGGAACCTCCAGACCCTCTGGTACCATCGAGTTTCTTCCACACCCCCCCACTCTCTCCCTCCAGTACCCTGTAAGACCATAATACATAGGAGCAGAATTAGGCCACTCGGCCCTTCGTGTCTGCTCCGCTATTCAGTCATTGCTGACAGTTTCCTCATCCCCATTCTCCTACCTTCTCCCCATAACCCAACGTCCCCTTATTAATCAAGAACCTATCTATCTCTGTCTTAAAGATACTCAATGATTTGGCCTTCACAGCCTTCTGTGGCAAAGAGTTCCACAGATTCACCATCCTCTTGCTGAAGAAATTCCTCCCAAGTCTCTTTGTGCTGATTTCCTTAGCATTTCCCCATTTAGAAAATGCATAAATTCCTCCTTCCAGAAGTGCATAACCTCACACTTTTCCACATTGTATTCCATCTGCCACTTCTTGCCCACTCTCCTAGCCTGTCCAATCCTTCTGCAGTCTGCCTGCTTCCTCAATACCATATGTCGCTCCACAGATCTTTGTATCATCTGCAAATTTAGCAACAGTGCCTGCAGTTCCTTCTTTCAGATCATTAACCATAGAATTTACAGTGCAAAAGGAGGGCATTCAGCCCATCGATGCTGCACCGGCCCTTGGAAAGAGCATCCCATGCCTCCACCCCATCCCATAAACCAGTAACTACACTTATCCCTTTTTGGGTCACTAAGTGCAATTTATCATGGCCAATCCACCTAACCTGCTCGTCTTTGCACTGCGGGAGGAAACCGGAGCACCCAGAGGAAACCCATGTAGACACGGGGAGAACGTGCAGACTCCACACAGACAGTGACCCAAGCCGGGAATCGAACCTGGGACCATGGATCAGTGAAACAACTGTGCTACCGTGCTGCCCTCAATTAATGTATATTATGAAAAGTTGTGGCCCCTGCACCGACCCCTGAGCCACACCACTAGTCATGGCTGCCATCCTGAAAAAGACCCCTTTAACCCCACTCTCTGCTTTCTGCCAGTCAGCCAATCTTCTATCCATGGCATGGTCTTGCCCTCAACACCATGTGCTCTTAACTTATTTAACAGTCTCCGATGCGGCACCTTTTCAAAGGCCTTCTGGAAATCTAAATAAATCGCATCCTCTGGTTCTCCTTTGTCTAACTTCCTTGTTACTTCCTCAAAGAACTCTAACAGATTTGTCAGATATGACCTCCTCTTGATGAAGCCATGCTGACTCAGTCCTAGTTTATCATGCACTTCCAAGTACTCCGCGATTTCATCTTTAATAATGGATTCTAAAATCTTACAATGACCAAAGTCAGGCTAACCGGCCTATAATTTCCCGTCTTCTGCCTCCCTCCCTTCTTAAACAGCGGTGTTGCATTCACCACTTTCCAATCCTCTGGGACCCTTCCTGCCTCCAGTGATTCCTGAAAGATCACCACCAATGCCTCCACAATCTCCTCAGTTGTCGTGTTTCCCCATGAGACCCTACAGCCTTTCCACGGTGACCCTGGAGCCTAACCTGCATGCCATTTGAAGCTAGTCATGATTGATCAGACATCATGTTGCTGTGGATGGATTATTTGATGGGGTGGTGGTGGGTGTTTGATTCCAGCGTATGGGCTCGATAATGAGATGCAAATGTATTATAATGAGGTCCGACAATGGACAGCAGGAAACATGGCTGTCGGTGAGGGGACAATCAAGGTAATCTTACACTTTAGCCTTCTCGTGATATTTTCTGCTTCTGTTGCCAAACCTGCCCGACGCTAACTGAACCACACTTGCCCCAATATCCATTTTGTAGAATTGTTCACATTCTCCTTCACGAGATACAATCCACTCCGAGTAATTCTAAGTCACCTTTGTACTAAAAGTAATGCATTACGTGGCAAAATACCACACGAAGGAGACAATCAGAATCTGTTTTTAAAAATTTGACTTGTTAGGGAATTTAAATTGAGCAACTTTGAACTAAATGGAGTAGACCGTGCACTATTATTTTGAATAATCCTGCAAATCCCTTCCATTTAACTTTTGCTAAAAACATTTAAATAGTTTATTCAAATCTCACATCCACAAAACGGTAATTCTGCTCTCATGATGTCTCTTTTGTCCATTGATATTGGATAATCATCTGAATAGAAAAATAACTGCAGGGCTATGGGAAAAGGTAGGGAATTGGGGCGAGCTAAGTTTCCCCTGCATGGAGCTGGCATAACATGTTGACTGGCCTGTTTTTGTGCTGTGTAACCATTCTCTGAACGGCACTGCCTTTTGTCATAGTATGCCACTCAAACTCTGAAGATCCCTGATTTGATTCTTGCCCTCTTCTTAATTATGATCATGGCAGAAACACTGCAGTTGACTTCATGGTGGTTGGCAGAGGGAGGAAAATATGATCAGGTCTCTATTCCGGTTTATCACCTGTGCTAAAAAATGTTTTGATGATGGAAGGATTGGGCTTGACTATGTTGCCCCTCAAAGTTGAGCATTTTGCTGATAGTCTTGACTCATGCATGAGAAACAAAGATTCAAGTGAGAAAATACAAGAAAAAGTGTACACCTGAGGGTATAGTACCTCAATATGTGTCAGTGCTCTCAGAAGAGTAAATATTGGAGAGATTATTGCCAAGGATGAACACTTTCACACAAAAAGGGTTACTGCTTTGGGACTTCCATTGTGCCAGTGTTCAGGTTTTGAAGAACAATATATGGGCTTATTTAGTATCCGATTTTTGCATTATCTGATTTCTCCCATAAAACACCCCATATAAATTATGTGGATGTTCCAAACCTGATGTGAGAAAATAGAATTGTAACAAGTCTGCTTGGTGCCAAACTGATGCATTCAGCAGGTACAGAATGTTCACTTCCTCTCCTTGTCTTTGAAACAGATAGAACACTGACCTTTCAACAATTTCATAACAATGTGTTCATTATCTGGACAGGAGTCCCAGAAATGGTGTGACCTCAGATTGGGAAGGATATGATGCAGGTCAACCTCCTTCATAAGTATCTAATGTGGTGGTGAACAGAAATAAAGGAGGGAATAAGCAGCGAGGAAGTTTTATACAATAATCCTAACATTTGATGGTATTTGTGGTGCTTTGATTAAATATGTAGATGGTGCTGATCATGACAATTGCAGTAGACCACCTTCCTTGAAGTCAGGTGGTCATGAGATTGAATGCAGCCATACATGTAGTCAAGCCAACTGCTGCCCTTCGTCAATCAATGCTGTAAATTTCTAGTTACCTGACAGATGGGGTGGTTTGTTGTGAAGGCATGCCTGTTTTTCTGGCAGAGGAGATTTTGCTGGAGACAAAATGCTACTAGAGAGTGGAAAGTCAACTAGGGAAGTGACTGCTAACTTGACCCCATCCTGTGCATTTTCTGTCAACCAACAGTGGAATATCATTTGATTATGAACATGCGTCTACGGTTTGTATTATGAGCACCATTGTGCAACGGTCCTCAGATCTGCAAGTTAGAGAAGCTCGGATGGCTGGAGGGCTACAAAAATAGATTAAAATTTAAATAAATTAGGCGGCACAGTGGTTAGCACTGCTGTCTCAATGCCAGGGACCTGGTTTGATTCTGGCCTTGGGTGATTGTGTGGCGTTTGCACATTCTCCCCATGACTGCAGATGCCCCAGTTTCCTCCCACAGTCCAAAGATATGCAGGTTAGGTGGGATTATGAGTATAGGGTGAGGGAGTGGGTCTAGCTAGGGTACTCTTTCGGATGGTGAGTGCAGACTTGAAGGGCCATCTGGCCGCCTTCTGCACTGGAGGGGGAA
Source organism: Scyliorhinus torazame (assembly GCF_047496885.1). Lineage (NCBI taxonomy): Eukaryota > Metazoa > Chordata > Chondrichthyes > Carcharhiniformes > Scyliorhinidae > Scyliorhinus > Scyliorhinus torazame. The sequence goes on from NC_092727.1 coordinate 31,474,820, forward strand.
AACAAATCTCTCCTCAGCTAGTGTTTCTTTGTAAAGACAAGCGCTGGGTTCTCCCTTTCAGCGGCTAAGTGCCGGCGCCAGCAGAACATGTGTGGTCTTTTACAACCACAAAATCAGCGCTGACCCCTCACTGGTCCCGGAATCAGTGAGGGGCTAGCACCGGCGCCAGGTGAAACTCCCGTCTCCTGCACCGAAAACGGCCAGAGAATGGCCAGGTCCCTGGCCGCGCACGCATACGGTTGACAACCTGCAGCGGTTGCTCTGTACAACATGGCGCAGGCCATGCACGGTGTGGACCCGACCCGCCATCCGCGACCCCCTGACCATACCCCATAAGTCCCGCCAGCCCTCGTGGACGCCTACCCGGCCAGCGGCACGGATCCTGGCTGAGTGTGACGGCGCCGGACACTGACTGCAGCCACCACGCCGGGTTCCTGCACAGCTGAGACCACACGTGTCCCACATCGGGAACGCGGCCCATTGGGGGTGGAACATCGCGGGAGGGCCGGCCGATGACACGGTAACGCGCAGTGTGTTGATGCCATTTTTTAGGGGGCGGAGCATGGCTGACCGTAGTCAAATGGGCGCCGGCCCCGTTTTGTGTGTCGGAGCCCATTCTCCACCCAATCGAACACTATTTTGGCGTCGAGCATCAGAAAATCCTGCCCCCAATTTTTTTTTAAACAAATAATTGTCCATTGTTTATCAGATTAATATTAATCTAATATTTTCTTTTCTTAAATAAACACACATTTTTATAACATCCATTTGGATGCAACTGTTCCTGGTCCCATCATTCTTTACTGACTTCTGTCTTCAGAACATAACTAAAATGTTCATAAAGTTACAATAATCAATTTCTTGCTTCAAATAAGATTTGTCTTGAATGTTTCAGCGAGAGGAAAAATGTTATAAATACTCCAGAAGGAATGATTGCAAACTGGCGTTATCTCTCTCTTTGGGAAAGAAGAACAGAAGAATGGGAAATTTGTCCTCCCTGAAGTATCCGTGTATGATGAATTATTAGTAAAATTGAATTTATAGTCTCCCTGTTGTAGAGAGAGAGACACCTTGGTATTGTTTCATAACCACCAGTTGATGGTTTTTTCGATCAAACCACAATACTTAGATAATCAGTCCTCACACTGTTAATTGCATGACTTTTGCTTATGAGCCTGACCTTGTTACTCTTTGTGATGGAGTTTTAATTCAGCAGTAGCATAACAAAAGGGCATGATCATGTTTGTTGGAACTCTTCCTTATTAAACAATCTATTCACTCCTAACATCCAAATTCTTTTTGAATGTATTATTATTTTGTTAGTTGAAACCAGTGCATGAGTATTTCTGATTCTTTGCTTTCTCATTTTGATTATTTGTTTTATATTTTGTGTTTCTTTTCTCAGTATGACCGCCTAAACCTGATAAAAGTAAGGCCAACTCCAGTTTGCTCTCCGTTTCCCTTTTGTCTAATTAGAATTGAACTGATAGCTCCAAAATGCTTTTCTTCGCCAGTGTTTTTGTTTGTGATTCAATTCCTTTCATCGCTAGTAGCTTCCAGCATTCTTGCATCTATTTATAGACATTTAGCCTAGCAAGCTCAACCCTCATTTATTACATTTGATTCAATGTATGACAACTGCTTATCCATCACCACTTGGGTTAGTGTGCTGAAGGAATTCTGTCTTTGCAACGGATTACGACCAAAAAGCTGGTACATTGCAATTTGAATGAAGCATGCAACAGCCATTAAAAGGGCAGGAAACAACTTGTTACTAATCAGATGCACTTATTGATATTGTGGATATATTGCTTACTGTGTCTATCATGAACTAATCTTGCGTAGTATATACTGGAGTTTTTATAATATAGCTACGTATAAACCAGTTTATAATCCCATTAAAGAATGGGAAAAGGTTTGGCAGCTGATTAACAAAGATCATATACCAAATCATTAAACTCATTTTATCTTGTTCCCTCCCGCTACCCCATCCTTTGATTCACAAAAATTATATGTTACAACGGCACCATCATTCTTTTGGGATTGATTAAATCAAATTTCCATTCTGCTATTATAGCACATTCATAAAATCCCTACAGTGCAGACGGAGGTCTTTAATATGTTATGAGTGACCAAGAGGAATGCATATTTTCTCTCATGTCTACATAATTGATTAAGGGCCAAATCCCATTGTACAAAATTACAGAAGAAAACAACTGTTTGAATTATATGTTGCATCTTTAATGTCGAAAAATACATGTCAAGGTACTTCATAGAGGTGTATCCGAAATCTTGAATGCTGAACCAGAGAAGGAAATATCTGGAAAAATGTTGAAATGCTTGGTTAAAAAAGAGTTTTAAGGCGGAGAGACAGAAGGGTCTATACCGAGAATTCCATTGTGTTCGGTCGAGATAACTGAAGGCAGTGTTGGAGCAAGGGGAGAGGGCTGATGAATATAGAATTCTGGGGAAGGGGATTGTAGCACAGGAGGAGTTAGTTAGGGAGTTATGTAAGATGCCCTAATTGGTGTACAAAAATAGAGGTTAGTCTTTGGTTTAATCTCAGATGATCTACGTTTTTTAGTTTCTTTTTGCTTGTGGATAGCTTGTAATTTTTTTTGTTTTGCTTGTAAATATTTGCAAGCAATAATGAAGTGGTTAGAACGTGTTCATTTTAGCTGACTGTGCTGCTTAGTTTCTGCTGGCACTGCAGAATGAGAGATTCATGTTTGTTGACATTTTTGTAGCCACATGGTGAAACAAGATGGCCAAGGCAATCTTCAGATAAGAAATGAAACTGTGCAGCTCCGAATTATTCGATCCATCCTAAATAGTAAATAAGTTAGTATCTGGTGCTTTGAAAGAAATATACCATTTCTGATGGTATCGTTCATAATAACTCGTGGAATGTCTCAGCAAATCAGCAGCAACCGCATTCATGAGAGACGGCCTGTAAAGATCTTAAACTTTCCTTAGCATATTGTAGAGCAAGCAATGAAACCAATTTAGGGTTTTGTATAACGTCAGCACATTATAACCACATCCTGTGACCTCAGAAATACCTTCCCTGAACTTCAGAGAATACAATTCTGTACAAACCACCGATCATTGTCTGTGGGCCTACAGCAGGACAATGACACTGTAATTCTTGGTATAGTTGCTAAGTTAAGTCTGGATTTTGCCTGCTTTCCTGTGGGGAAGTTCCTTGTTTCTACAATAAGTCATCTAAAGCTGTGTTCAATTAAAAATTCCCCTTGTGGAGTAGCAGGAGTGCAGTTACGTCCTCGATACCAGCGTTTTTCAAACTATTTTTCCGGGGACCCTTTTTTTAAGCAATCAGCCAACCTTCGGACCAACCCAGCCGACCTTCGCGACCCATGCCGGCCGACCTTCGCGACCCATGGCGGTCGCCCTTCGCGAGCCATCATTTTCTCTTGCCTTGTTTGCTGCTGACAAAATGGAGGAATTGCAATCGTGCCCAAAGCACGTGATGTCAATGTTCGGGGGGCGTGACCTGCTCTCTGCCTCCCTTCAGGCAGGAAGATTACATAGAATTTTTTTTTAAATCTCCTGAATCTCCAATTGCACAAATTTGCAGGCAACAGCCACAGCAGCAGGCTTTTTTTTTCAAGTTCGGGGGTGGGTTTTATTTGATAATGTTTTACGGGAAAAAATGCAGAAACTGAAAATGTTTTCGTCATCTAGAGATTGGAGATTCACCACATTTCACCTCAACATTACAATTAAAAATGTTTTAAAAAAGACACTTAAAAATCAATTAATTGACAAAGCTCCCAAATACGACCTGCAGGCACTTTGTTTTAGAATGTTTAAAGATCAAGATTTAAAAAGTTGACATCTCTTGGTTGAAGTTACAGCTGTGGTGATGACGAATGTGATATAAAATAGTTCAAATATTAGTTACAGTAATGTAGATGTGGGCCAGTTTAATTCTAGTGAGTTCACAAAGGGCAAAGGAATTCAGAAAACATGGCAAGGAGGATGGGGGAAAGGATGCTGGGTAACAAGAGGCCCAGGGTTAAGGAATGCGAAGAAATGCGAAGTGAGCCAATCAGGATGTATGGCCAGGTCAGGAGGGGTATAGGATGACCTATGGGACTCGTGTAGGTGAAACTTGATGCCATTTGAATGTATTTGCAGAGATCTCTTTGTCTCTGACCTCATTCATTTTCGAGGGGTCCAGGAGACAGCTTCTGTGTTCTGAGTCTCTGTGAAGTGAGTCAGCCTTGCAAGTTGGTTAAAATAAATAATACTATACCTACAAATCCATCTCGAGTTGTATTGAGGCCAGACTGACGGGTAAAGAATTCAATATTGTCATTTGGTGCCGAAACCCTGGATTTCTGTAGACGGTCACCGGCCAGCTGCAAAATCAGAATTAGACTGATGTTGGACAAGCAAAGTGGAAATGGGCCCACAATGTGTGTAGCAGGAAAATTACCACATTGATTTTCCCCTCTTCTCATGGTCTGATTGGTCTGGTCACTCGCGGTTGCTACGGAAAGATCATCTCAACGAAATCAAAGGTCAGTCTGGGGATTAGAAAATTAAACTGATGAGATATCATAATATTGATAGTTCAGTTTTGGGTTAATTTTGGAATTGATGGGACATCGAAATGATGGTTTAATTCCACGTGTGAGTGTTTTTGAAACTATAGTTGATTAAGCTAAAATTGTATCCTTGGACTGTAGTGGCGAGAAACGCAGTCTTGAGGACTAGTTGGAGATTATGGGGAATTGCTTGGATAAATTTCGAAACAAAGATGCATCCATAGAACTAGATGCTGCATGTTAGTTAAAGTAGAAGTCTCTCAGGGTTAACAGCAGCCAAAGTTAAAGACTACAGACAGTGCTTCTCACACGGGCATTGAGATAACAGGCAGCCTGTGGTGTAATCGGATACCTTTCTTTCGAGTCAGTGAAACTCCAGCAAAGTTATGTTTTGAATTAATTAAAGGATACCAATGGATTTCTCCACCTCTTTGATACAAGTTAATTATTTTAGCAAGCAATTGATTGAAATTGCCAGAATCTTAAGTTTGAATTACTTGAAATAATGTTTATTTCATTTTATTTGTGAATTAATAGAAACATAAAGAAACTCACTGACACCATTTTAAAAAGTGTAGATCTGGAGATGACAGTTGACTTTTCTCCGGTATAAATCACCGTAGTTAACTGCTCCCTCATTGATAGCAGCCAACATTTTTGTGAATGTAAGAAAAACTTGTTAAAAGAAAAATTGTTAAGATAAAGAATTAATTAAGTTGTAAAAGTTATACAAGTTTGTGTTAAGCAAATCTTAAATTCAGTTCTGAGTTGAGATCAGAACTAAGCTTCCAGTTTGCAGTAATTCAATTTGAATTTTCAAACATTATAAGTTTTAAAAGAAAACTGTTGAAACCTTTTTAAGTAACTTTGCCAAGTAGCAAAAATTGCCATTGGTTATAAACAGGCAAATACCTTTTTTTAAAAAGAGCCCAAGTATGAAAGCTATAGAGTTAATTGGATTATGGAGACAATATTGTCAAGAGGAGAGGGATAAGATCATGTTATCAAGTTGGCAAGAAAATGCCCTTAAAATGGGGGTTCCAATTAGTGAAGGGGGGAACCAGAAAACTCTGGAGATCTTGAAAAAGGAGTGTGCATTCAAAATACACGCGCAAGTAAAGAGAGGGTGGACTCGAGTAAAAAAAAAAAGGGCTACGTAGTTCAATGGCTGGCCTTGCATTGACAGACGCAGATGATGACCTAGAGAATTGGACCATGTCGGCTGCACCAGTAGCATTGTCTGCACTAATTCCAGAACCACCAGGGTATCATAATTTATATCCAGTCACTGCTCCCCAGATTCAAATCATGCCAGCCTCTCCAGCCCCTTGGGTTGATAGTTTGGGTCCTATTTCAGCACCTTCACCGTCTGTTAGAGAAGGGGAGCTCTGTTCCACAAGCCCAGTTAGCTCTAGGACCCGATCTTGGACAATGAGAGAGGGGCCTGATCCTATCCAGAAACAATTACGCATACCATCTTAGATCCCTTAAGACCGATATGGTAGGACAGAAAAGTATGAGAACAAAGAAAGAGGACGGGAATGGGTCTGAGTAGCCGGAGCTCCCCCTATCGAAAGGGAACAATGTCAAAGTCTTTAAAGAGCCAGAGGAATTCGCTAAAGCGCCCCCTAGTGAGACTCTGAGACAGTTTCCGATGAGGAAAATACCCAACCCTGATGTTGCAACAGCAGCAGCCCAGCCCACGATAGACATTTATTTCCCATGGAGACCCAGGGAGATGAATGACAGGAAGAAATCTCCTGCTGCTTTCGTAGACTATCTGAGAACTACCATCTCAGTTTATCAAGCTGATTCTAGGGACCTCTGGGCCCATGCCTTGGACGATGATAGACGGGCACAAATCCTGAATGCATTGAATGGCACATTTCAAAAGCCCATAAACATCTCTGCTATCTTAGACCTCAAACCTAAAAAGACTGAAGAGCCAGAGGAATTTCTGGAATGTTTTAATGAAATCTACCGTGGACAGTCAGGCGACTTGCTGTACCAAAATGGTCAGAATTCCCCTCAATATTGTGCTATGTTAATGCATTGCCTACCACCTTCCGTGGCTACTGCCGTGAAATGTAATAACATGAATTGGACAGAGAACGACCCTTCCCAGATGGCCCGGGCTGTCAGATTTTAGTGGGAGGAGGGTGTAGGCCAGCCAGAAAGGAGGCTCAGTTACAAAGATTAAGACTGAGTTTGTAATGAAAAAGGATGATCTGAGACCCCAATCAGCGGCAGATATAGAGGGAACAATGCATGTTTTAATTGTGGACGAACAGATCACTGGCATCAGGAATGCCCCTTTAAAAGATGGGCAGCAGAAGGAGACTACCCGACCCAAAGGAAGGGGTACCCACCAAAGGGAGGACAGACGACGTACACCGACTTCTCCCAGGCAAACCCTTTCCCAACACAAGATTGATTAGCTAATTTAGTCATAAGGACTCTCCAATCGGACAGGGAACCTATTATCTCTCTGCAGACAGGAGATCAACATTGCCCATTTATAATCGACACTGGAGCAGCCATATCTTTGGTGCAATCATGTTCCATGGACAGGTGTGTGAGTATCCTATTTCTGAACCTGTGACAGTCACTTATGAGAATAAGTCTGCAGATCATCGGGTTTGTGGTGACTACTGGATTGGACTGTAACTTGTTAGCCCGAGATTTACTGTGTATCTTCCAGCTACAGCTAGAGTGTGGAGACGAAGGGGTAACGATTCAATCATGGAGGATGAGACAACAGTGCTATATTTCTATTACACCCCAGTGGTGGATGTTAGACATTGAACACTCACTGCACCACGTTACCCTGGCCTATGACAGAACCGGACAGAACAGGGTGTTAGAGGACAAATACCGGCCGTTAATTGGGACTGAATGGCCAGTCAAGATTACAGCCACAGTCACGGGAAAAGAAGGTACAACCGATTTTGTTACAATACCACCACATTTATGGCCACAGTCAGCTTCTGTAGGCCCTCATATTACACGTCAGGTCCACGACCAGTACCATGCCAAGGATCTGGGGCCTATGGTAAGGAGGGCAGTGGATCATTAAGATCCAACAGAGTACGCACTTCAAGTCATGCCAGACAGCACTTCCATAAAATATTTTGAGGTCCCTGAAATGATTAACACTCGACTTCAGCATCACCTGGGACGTGACGTTGTGGGATATGTCAACCCACAGCTCTGGAAGAATAGGGGATTCCTTACCTCGGCCGGCACGGAAATATCCCACCGGGGTTTAGTTAATGACCTACTGCAGGCTCTCCTTATGCCCGTGCAGATTTCCATCATTAAATGCGCTGCCCATACCATACAAACGGTAAGACCCCAGTTGACGTTGGTAATGAACGAGCAGACTATGCAGCGCGGACAGCTGCGCAAATTCAGCAAGAGATGATGCCTAAAATGTTAGGTCAGACTAAACGTGCTGCAATAAATCGGTCTGCCTCTGACAAGCCAATGCCAACCATCCAAGACGTCATAAGGTTACAGGAGGACGCTCCTGAGAGTGATAAACAAATGTGGAAACGGTTAGGTTGTACATATGATTCTGTTTCCCCTTTGTGGACCATGCTAGCACATCAGACTTGTATGTCTGATGTACTGGCTTTATGGGTCATCGAATGTGTACACTTTGCAACTCATTGTGGGGCTCGGGGGACAAGTGATTTGTTGCTGGACACTTGGTGGCACCCTAAAATGCAGGGGCTGGCCCAGAGTATCAGTAATCGGTGTTTGATTTGTCAGCAATATAACACCGGCAAAGGTGTCCCTTGTGGTATGAGGCAAACTCTGTTGCCCAGTGGTCCCTTTGAGACGCTCCAAATGGATTACATTGAGTTGGAAAGGTGTCAATGTTATAAATATGTTTTGGTTATTGTGGATGTGTTCAGCAGATGGGTCGAGGCGTATCCGACTACCAATAATAAAGCTGCTACTGTGGTTAAAATTCTGATGTGGGAAATCATTCCCCGGTACAGCATACAAGCACCCAACAGGGGCCACTCAGCCGGATGGGGAATTCTGAGCGTCTTGACACAGGGAGGTGTGGGGGGTTCCTTGGCGGTCAGCGATAGGAATTATTTTATTTGTGGCCTTACCATCCTGGGAAACGAAACCTTGGGAGCCCTCGGGGCAATAACCAAGGAATTGTCTCAGCTGCGGTTGTTTGCCATGCAGAACCGGTATGCTCTTGACTATCTTCTGGCCCGTGAGGGTGGGGTATGCACCATCGTGCAGGGCAAGTGTATCATGGGAGTTCAAGACCTAACCGCTAACATTACTAAATTTATGGATCGCATACGGGATCACCTGGATGGTATGCAGGACCCTGGCACTTGGGGTAACTGGGGATTCGGAGGTTGGAAGAACTGGTTGATAACTATGGCCATGTATTTAGCAGTGGCACTCGGCTGTATCTTTGTGGGCCTAGCCATTCTTAAATACGTGATGGGTAGAATGCAGGGTGCACTGGAACAGATAGACGCCCCTAGAATCTTGGCTGTTAGGATCCACAAGGGTGCAGCGGATAATGGGGTACTGCAACAGGAATTGGAAATGCAGCGACGAATCTTCTTAGATGAGGAGCCGTAGCTACGGATTGAATCGATAGGTTATCATGAAATGATAAAAGGAGGGAATGACGAGTGTGATATGAAATAGTTAGTTCAAATATTAGTTACAGTAATGTAGATGTGGGCCAGTTTAATTCTCGTGAGTTCACAAAGGACAAAGGAATTTAGAAAGCATGGCAAGGAGGATGGGAGAAAGGATGCTGGGTAACAAGAGGCCCAGGGTTAAGGAATGCGAAGTGAGCCAATCAGGATGTATGGCCAGGTCAGGAGGGGTATAGGATGACCTATGGGATCGTGTATGTGAAACTTGATGCCATTTGAACGTATTTCCAGAGATCTCTTTGTCTCCAACCTCATTCATTTTCGAGGGGTCCAGGAGACAGCTTCTATGTTCTGAGTCTCTGTGAAGTGAGTCAGCCTTGCAAGTTGGTTAAAATAAATAATACTATACCTACAAATCCATCTCGAGATTTATTGAGGCCAGACTGACGGGTAAAGAATTCAATATTGTCAGTGAAACCATCGTTGGATCACTCACCATTCTTGGAGTAAGAGACTTCCATTTCATCAGCATCAAAGTTCAGAAATCAACCAATCACATCATTCTCTCTGAACTTTTTGCAGCCGGCTTTTAATAATGCCGGCTGCGAACGGCCTTCAAAAAGGCTGCAAACGGATTTTTAAAAATGTGGTCGCACTGCCCATGCATGTCCGCTCATCAGTGCACATGTGCAAAACCTTGTGCATGCACACTGATGAGCGGGCACACATGCGCAGTGCGGCCGCATTTTTATTTATATGTGCGTGGCCATTTTGAAGGCTGCTTGCAGCCGGCATTATTAAAAGCTGGCTGTTGCGCGTGGATTTGCGCGATCGGGAGCGCATCAACGGACGATTCCGCCACCCTCCTGACACCCGCCCGTGACCAACCCGCAGGTCGCGCCCCCAACTTTGACAATGCCTGCTCTCTGCAGTGCAAAGCATAGACCAATGTGCTGCAATGTTAGACTTGCTTTTAATAACTCTAACACTTGACTTCTGGTCTTGATTAGATAACATGTCACTTTATTTATCTTTTGAGCTGTTAATCATTAGCATTAAACATGAAATTCCCCAATTGTCTCCTGATTGCAAAGGATTAATATCCGATTAGAGATTATATTAAAAATACCCCACTTCCAGTACTTTTTGTTCAGTGGTCCAATAAGGGAAGGTGGGAAGTGGAATGAAAAGAGAACCTACAGAGAGGTAATATATACTTGGTAAACAGGCATACAAGTGAATTTAATTGAACGCTGTAGGCAGCATGGTAGCACAGTGGTTAGCACTATGGCTTCACAGCACCGAGGTCTCGGGTTCGATTCCCGGCTTATGTCACTGTGCGGAGTCTGCACATTCTCTCCTGTGTCGGCGTGGGTTTCCTCCGGATGCTCCAGTTTCCTCCCACAAGTCCCGAAAAACGTATTGTTAGGTAATTTGGAAATTCTGAATTAACCCTCTGTGTACCTGAACAGGCGCTGGAATGTGGCGACTTGGGGCTTTTCACAGTTACTTCATTAAGCATTACATTACAATAGTAAGCCTACTTGTGACAATTAAGATTATTATTATTAAACCTTATGGTCCTGTAACAAATGAAATCATAATTTGGCAAAGGTGGTCTGTGTAGTTTAAGAGTTAGGAGAAACAGTAACTCATTATTGGATATTGATGTATAGCAAAAAGCAAGCCAGAAAAGAAAATCCATTCTCAAAAAAACAGACCAATAAAACTTGTTTCAAAATGTTGACAGAAGCTCAATCGCAGTGTGATGAAATCAATATCTGACTCATCCTTTTTTTGGACGTAAAACAATATTAATGTCACTGATATCCTTTCATCGTCTAAAAATACAACTGGGCAATAACCCTTCACCGAATATAGTTGGGTTTGAGCAGAGGAGGGTCAACTATCAAATCAGTTCACACAATTTTATTAAAACGTTTCCGCTGTTGGGTATTTTATTTCTTACTGCTCATATTTACATTTTATCAGACCTGTACAGAGCCAGAAGCAGAGTACCTGTGCATTTTTTATTATCTTTTTCATCGTGAATCCTCTAAGTTCTACATGGGCCTTTTCCATCAACATTCTAACAATTAATTATGATTACAATTAATATGCTTTTCTTTCCATCAATTCTTTTGACAGTGGCACAATATCTTCAGGTGATTTGTAGGGAGGAAGTTTACTGGTCCCAATTGTATTTAACATTTAAACTTGCATACAGCTATTGAAATTCCCTAATTTCTAAGTCCTCTGGTGATTATGCTGCTTCACATAATCTGGTTCAGTATCCAAGTCAGGTGCCCACTGTTAGTTGCATTCATCAAAGTCAGGAATGTTAGTGTTGAGAAACTGAACTTTTTCCATTTTTGGCATCTAATAACTCCATAAACACTGACCTGCAACATATTTTAGAAAATGGTGATGGTAGGATGCACAGCCAGAACCCCCATTATTCAAGAAAAATCAGTTCTAAAAATCCAAGATTAATTTTTACTTCCTTTTGTTTGTCAATTTGCTTTTCAGGATGTAGTTAAAACAATTACTGCTGATATTCTTCTCGTGGGGGGAGAAATTGGCTAAAAGAAATTTCCTGAGTCTGTCCAATGGGAGATGAGTCATTGTCATCAAAATAAAAGGGTCGTTGATCTGGGAATTGATTTTTGCCATTTCCTTTACTATTATTTTGCTTCCTCTCTCTCATACAAGCTTGCAATAACCTCAATGTAGTCTTCCATAATGGTGTCATTAACGTGCATTGTTTAAAATTATGTTTGCCCTGGTAGCTAGATAGATCACCACAGTACACCTGCCTAAGGCTCCAGCTCTCCTGAGTGTACTTGATGTCATCAATGGCGGAAAGCCATTTCTCAGGTATACCAGAATTCCCCTTGGAGGGAGTGTACATACGCACAAGGGATTTAAACCTATACATGGCTGTCATTACTAACTGTGTGCTGAATCTGATTAAATCCTAACTTGGTTGAGAATTTGGCTGTTCTTTTTGTTCAGCAAATCATTTAATAAGTGAGGTTCTGAACTAATCCAAATATGCTGAACATGTGCATTAAATAAGAAATAAATAAAGGCACAAATGAAAGAGTGCAACTGCTCTTCTGCGCATTCATTATTCCAAGTTCTGCTGCCCAAATCTCAATGTGCACCAAGCCCCATTCACCCATCATCGTTTGCTTGTTGACTTACATTGGTTCCCAATCCAACAGTGCATCAATTAGAAAATTCTCATCCTTGTTTTCAAATCCCTCTATGACCTTGTCTTTTCCTTTGCTTGTAAACTTCTCCAGCCCTACAACCCTCTACAAGATTTCTGTTCTCCCATCCTAGTTTCTTCTGATTTTAATTGCTGTCCCATTGTTAGCTGCGCCATCAGTTGCACTAAGCTCATAATTCCCTCCTTGAACCTCTCACCCACGTGTATGTTTCAAATTTTATCTGACACCACTTCTATGAAGCATTACATTAAAGACACTATAAAAATGCAAGTTATTGTGAAAGTTCGTCAAGGAACTGGAGGCAGTTTGTGAGGACCTTGTGGAGCTTACCATCAAGCCAGGCCCAGAACTTCCTTCGACCACACTTAAGGGTATTAAATTGCTTAGCTCTTACAGAACAAGTGTGGATGCAGTGAGCCTAATGACTTCCTGTGCTTTTAACATTCTATGGTCCTATGAAATTTCATAAGATGAAAATACCTCTGTCAGGACTGTCAAATTCCACAGTTCAGTGCACGGAACAGAGACACCTAATGGCAGATCACTATGCTGTTTGAGATAGCATCATCATATGTACTTGGGCACTTATTCAAAGTCCTATGTTTGTTCTGCTTTCAAAACGTGTTTCTTATTTTCTAGTCAAGCTTCTTATAGAAATAGAAATTTTACAGATTGGCAGCCAATGGCTTTGGCTAGGCGAGGTTAGTTTCCACAAGTTCACAGTTATTTATCCATCAACTGGTAGAATTAGTGTTGCCTCAACTGTCGCTCCTCCCATGAATGATTGTCACTGTATTGTGTACAAAATCTGGTTTCCCTGGTGATGTTACGCACCAGTGAACAGTGGCAGGATTTAATAATAGTTGCACTAATTGGCAGATCCTTATGGAATTTTTCACAGTTAAATTGTTATTCTGAAGAAAAATGAAAAGTGAGCGTGAAATGCCAAAAACACATTTCAACCCATTTATGTCTGGAATTTGTTCTTCACATTGAGGATAACTTTTTAAATATTTGCAAGCTGTAGAGTTAAACCAATTAAAATACCAAGCATTTGTTTGTAGTGTGTGTGAATTTGTAATTCCAGGTGTGTGAATTTTCTATGGGCAAATGCTAATCGCTCTAAGAAACCACTAAGGTTTCCATTTTATGATTCTTGAATAAAAGGATCAGAAGTATTAATTTTGCTTAGATTCTTGCACTGCTTTTATGAGGCGCTACGCGGTAGATCATAAATTATAAGCCTCCTTTGCATTGACAAAATCAACCAGTCGGTAGTTACAGAATCTAAACTCGGAACAGATTTCACTCCTTATCCTATCTCAGTCATTGTAAAGCAGAGTTGAACCCCCGTTGATAATAGGAACCTGAGTGGGAAGCCTGCTTTTAACTGAATTGAAATAAAGGATGTTCCATCAATGTGGGATTAAAGGGAGAAACTGAATCTGATGCAGTTTTTAGTTTAGTAGTTTTTAAGAATCAAGGGAAGGAGAGCCCACTGCAGGCTATTGTGAAACATTACAATCCTTGTTCCTCTTGAAATACTTTGGGTGAGCAAATGTTTCCTACAAAGTGCTAACCTGCAATTTGGATTTACCAATTTGTTCTTTTACATCTGTTTTAGTGACATTTCAATATTTAGAAATGGCAATTAACAAAAATTATTTAATGTAGAAAGTCTGTCCAGTGTCTGGTAGCAGACGCACATCTGCCAGTACGCAGATCAATCCTTACTGCCTGTCATTTCTGTGAATTAAGTGATTGTGCTCTGGGTTCTACAGAGAGTCCTACAGCTACAAAGTCATGAAAAATAGAGCAGAGTATCTGAAAGAGGGCACTTCAGTGTGTTGGGAATTCTATCCACAGCAGGTACCCTTGCAGTTGCGTCACTGTAAGAAACCAAAATGAAACATAGAAAATAGAAGCAAGAGCTTCTATAGAAGCCATTTGGCCCTTCGAGCCTCCTCCGTCGTTCATTCTGATCATGGCTGATCATCCAAGTTCAATACCCTGATCCTTTTAGCCTCGAGCTACATCTAATTCCTTCTTGAAATTACTAAATGTTTTGGCCTCAACTACTTTCTGTGGTGGTGAATTCCACAGATTCGTCACTCTCTGGGTGAAGACATTTCTCCTCAACAAAGTCCTAAAATGTTTACTGCTTATCCTCATACTATGACCCCTAGTTCTGGATTCCCCCACCATGGGAACATTCTTTCTGAATCTACCTGGTCTCATCCTGTCAGAATTTTGTAAGTTTCTATGAGATCCCCTCTCACTGTTCTAAACTCCAATGAATATAAGCCTAACCAATTTAGTCTCTCCTCTTACGACAGTCCTGCCATCCCAGGAATCAGCCTGGTAACCTTTTGCTGCACTCCCTCCACAGCAAGAACTACCTTCCTCCGATAAGAACACCAAAGCTGCACACAATACTCCAGGTGTGGCCTCACCAATGCCATATACAGTTGCAGTAAAACATCTCTATTCCTATGCTCACATCCTCCGCTATGAAGGCCAACATACATTTGCCTTCTTTACTGCGTGCTTTCAGCAACTGATGCACAAGGACCCCAAGATCTTGCTGAGTATCCACCTCTCTCAATTTACACCCATTCAAGTAATAATTTGCCTTCCTATATTTGCTACTGAAGCGGATAACCTCACATTTATCCACATTATATTGCAACTGCCATGCATGTGCCCTATCACTCAGCCTATCCAAATCCTGCTGAAGCATCTCTGCATCCTTATCACAGCTCACCCTCCCACCCAACTTTGTATCATCTGTACATTTGGTGATATATTTAGTTCCCTCATCTAAATCACAAATGTATAATGTGAACACCTGGGATCCTAGCCTCGCTACTGTACCCCAATCTGCCTACTAATCAGATGAAGACGGTTTATTCCAACTTTTTGTTTCCTGTCTGCTAACCAGCTTTTATCCCATGCACTTTAAATTTACATATTAATCATCTATGTGAGACCCCTAATCCCATGCACTTTAAATTTACATATTAATCGTCTATGTGAGACCTTGTTGACAGCCTTCTCAAAGTCTAAATAAACCACATCCACCGGTTCTCCCTGGTCAACTCTGCCAGTTACATTGTTAAAGAATTCTAGTAGATTTGTCAAGCGTGATTTTCCTTTTGACTTTGATTACACCACTGCTTTCCAAATGCTGTGCTATGAAATCCTTGATAATGGACTCGAGCAACTTCCCGACTACTGACGCCAGGCTCATTGGTCTACAGTTTCCTGTTTCCCTCTATACATCCCTTTTTGAATAGTGGGGTTACATTTGCTACCCTCCAATCTGGAGGAACAATTCCAGAGAATTTTGAAAAATGGCCACCAATGAATCTACTATTTCTCGGGCCACTTCTTTAAGTACTCTGGGATGAAATCAAATAAAACTTCACAAAGACCTAAACTCAATGTAGAAGGAACTGTATGGAAAAAAGTAACATTGTTCCAGTTCTATTCCATATTTTATGACTTTGTTGACAAGTAAGTGACTCGGATAGCAAAAAAATCAGAAAAGATATGAGCTGGCACCATATAACTAAGAAAAGTTGTGGAATAAACAGGATGCATTGGGTATATCAGGAGCTTACTTTATTCCATTTATGAAGTAGGCAAGTCAGGGAACAGGCATATTATTTTCCACTGTAATGTAAATTGTGTGATATTACTACCATGACACATGACTGACTACTCATTTGTACAATCATACAATGATGTTCTGATGGTTGTATAAGGATAAGTACAGATACTATGGCAATCTAAGTTTTGAGATATTGAGTTTGATCTGGAAAGAATTCTCTACTCGGCTCACTCAAATTCACACTCTGCATCCCAACCTTCTATCATCTGGCCCTGTATGTCTTGCTATCATGTTTTTACCCACTGTAAATCTGCTCTCTGAATCACATTTCTCTGTTTCTGATGTTCATATCAAATCACTATCTCCCAGTCCCCAGCCACGGTACATCTCCCAGTTCAATACTGGAAAACTCTACTGTGTATTGTTCTTCTCTACCAAATCCTCAGATTACTTCTCAAGATTATTTTAGAATAGCACATAGTGAGTTGTCTCCTGAAACTACATTTGTCCACACCTCCACTCTTGCTTCCAATATCTCCCTTCACCTTCTGCCCAATCAACTTACCCTAGCTGATCTCTTTGTGAGAACCCATCTCCTGATCGCTTGATTTCTTTGCACTAGCTCATAACTTCCTGGTTACTTGTGAAGGCAACCCCATTTTTCAGATGGATCCCTTTACTCACTTCAAGATATCCATTATTTCCCCTCCCCCACTGAAAAGACCGTACTCCTTCTGGTCCACAAGAAGTGCTGTAAATGAAACTCGCACTTCCCTTTTATTGCCAAGTTTTCCGATACCCTTGGAAACCTGGACAGCAACTTTTAAATTTAGCTAAAGTTGTTAATTGCAGTGAGGGAACTTGATTTAAATGTGTTAAAAAACTTACCTCCATGGAGAGGCGGTCATTTACATGACACAAAATACATGGTGGGTTGGGGACACAATTGCCATTTTAAAATTCTTAACACTGTCCATCCCACCTGCAGCTGCTCTCTCCATTGTGGAAGCTGTTCATTGTTGAGATAAACCTTTCTCTTTGTACACTATACATTAAGAGTGTTGAATCTGTTAAGTAAGGAGCAGGGCTGTGGATTACCATTGTAAACTTGTTTTATTTATCTTTTTATGTGTGCTTCAGCTTAACATTGTAGAAAATGTTCATAATAAGCTGAAAAAGTGATGGGAAATGTGTAACCCGAAGTAATTGTAACACTTAGCAGAAGCACATCTATGATGCTAGACTTTTAATGTAATGGCGCACATTTTCTAATAATAGTAATGGTGAGTATCTTGGCACTCAGTGTTATTAAGGAGTAAATCAGACAACAAATTCTAGCATCCACAGATATGCAATTAAATACAGAGATCCAGAGTTTCTTTTAAATTTGCCCTGCTCTCCCACAAAATTACCTCAGCAAGTGATTCGCTATTCATGCATATGAAGGGCACAAAGTTGATGAAATTGCACACAAGATATAAACTAACCACGCCAGAAAAGGTTAGGGCCTCTCCATTCAAGTGTGAATGAATGTTTAACAGTGCAATAAGTCTTGATTATTACTAAACAATTGTGCGTTGAGCTGAAATTTAAAATTTTAAACAGTAGAGTTTTGTTCCATCAGATTTTGCTTTTTATTAGAAATGTTTAAATGAAAACGTAACTTTTTCTTTCCATCTCTTTTAATTCCATCTTTCCTTTCCTTCCTATATATAATGTTATTAAATTTTCCAATTCATGCTTCAAACTCCGCATGTCTCAGTAAAGATTCTTCAATCTAATTGATTGAAGAGACACTCTGTACTTGCCTTATTGACTCAGGTTTCCAGATCCTCTTTAAGGGTCCCTGTGTTGCTTTAGACTTAGATGACCATAAGCTGCTACTCAGAAGCCCATGTAATGTCTGTGGGAAGCTGTAATCGTAATGAATGGCAATTGTTGACAAGAACGTGTGTGCCATTATGCATAAATATTGTAAGAAACACACAGATAGCAATTTTTAAAAATCGAAGATGGAATAACAGCGTTTGCGCAGCAGGACACTTAAAAAATAAAAATTTGTGTAAATAAAAAGATTAATGGATATTTGTGGTTGAAAATAAGACATAGGGCGAGATTTGCAGTGGTGGCCCACCATTGGCCAACAAGGTTACCCGATGGTCACACCCTCAGTTGGCGTGGGCGGTACCGGAAAATGCTGCCCATTGCTGCTTCCCATGATTAAAATTTGTCACCTTGGAGCCAAACTGAACTAATACATTTGATAATGTTGAAATAGCTTAGAGATTTGCATGCTGTATTCAAAATGTTTCTGTGTAATTAGTGAATTTCTATATTATAAAGTTTTATTTATTATAATCCACAACATAATTGCTCATTTTCTGATAACATATTTAAAGAATTAGACTGACGCGAACAACATTTTATAGGATGGGATATTTCTTTGCAAAGCCTGCTTTACCCATCCTCTGATCCTTTTGTAACATCATAGTATTAAAATCATCTCCATGAAATTTATTAACATTTAGATAGGAAGTTTCAAAAGTGTGAACCTTAAAACATGAAAATCATGTTTGAAACTTCTTCAATACCCTGACCATGTGAGTTGATTAGATTAAGTACTGGCTATATTAACCACTCAGGATTTTGTCTTCTCCTTTATGATCAGCAAGGTAGCATAGTGGTTAGCAGAGTTGCTTCACAGCTCCAGGGTCCCAGGTTCGATTCCCGGCTTGGGTCACTGTCTGTGCAGAGTCTGCATGTTCTCCCCGTGTTTGCGTGGGTTTCCTCCGGGTGCTCCGGTTTCCTCCCACAGTCCAAAGATGTGCAGGTTAGGTGGATTGGCCATGCTAAATTGCCCTTTGTGCCCAAAAAGGTTAGTTGGAGTTGTGGGGATAGGGTGGATGTGTAGGGATAGGGTGGAGGTATGGGCTTAGGTAAGGTGCTCTTTCCAAGGGCTGGTGCAGACTCGATGGGCTGAAGGCCTCCTCCTGCACTGTAAATTCTATGATTCTATCAAGCTGTGTCACAGCTTTGTAACATGTTCCAAGCTATTGTCTGCTGTCAACGTAATAATGATTTTCTCTCATTGAACACTGTTCCTTTTAAAAATACACATGCACTATTATGTTTGTGCTGAAATCTGGTCTCCATGCTTGTGGAGCTGTTTAGACAAAGGAATAGAATGAATTGCTTAAACTGAGTAATTATTCAAAGGGAATCTCTTGTCTGGTAAATTATCTTTGAAGGAAGGCATTCCCTCTCTCAGAATGATCTCTGATCCTAATGAGATAAAATATCAATTACTCTTCCATAATGGATTATAGCTTTTTACTATGTTGAAATATATTTCAACAGACACCCTCGCTTGGAGTTTCAATTTAGTTAATGTGAAGGATTTATGTTTAAACCTAACTTGCTTTATAATTGGTCAAATGAATAGTAATTCCACAATTCTTTCCAATTGCTCACTTGCTGCTGCCTTTAATAATCTTTGGTTCAATGGTAGTGATGATAGGAAGCAGAATGATGGGTAGCTATTTGTTTACAAACTATGGGCAGAATATTCCGAAATGTATTCTTAACCGGCATGTTGCTTCCCAGCCGCACAGCTGTTTTTTCTCACTAGATATTCCGACCGTTAGAGTAAAAAATCTTCTGACGGCTGTCACACTGGTGAGGCGTCATACAGCATCAGCTGCAAAAAAATCTCCCCCTCCCACGGATATGGGGGAATCAGAGACTCTCTACAGTGCAGAAGGAGGCCATTCAGCACATCGAGTCTGCACCGACCCTTGGAAAGAGCACCTGGACACTAAGGGGCAATTTAGCATGGCCAATCCACCTACCCTGCACATCTTTGGGTTGTGGGGGTGAGTCCCTCAGAGACACGGGGAGAATATGCAAACTCCAAACAGACAGTTACCCAGGGCCAGGATCGAACCCGGGTCCTCGGTACTGTGATGCAGCAGTGCTAACCACTGCACCACCGCACCGCCCTTCGTTTGCAATTGTGTCTCTCCTAATATGATGTGATTGTGAACCTGCCTCCACTCCATCTGATGAAGGAACAGCGCTCGGAAAGCTATAACCAGCTTTCAGAATTCCGGCAGTCCCATACATGCGTGCCCCCTCAATAGTATATCTTTAAACAGCTGCCAATGTTTAGTTTTCCTGCCCAGTCCACTCAGGCCAAATCTGTACTCATGTCTATGTAATTGCCTTTGTTTAACTCCAGAATGTTAGTGTGGGACTTCAGTTTCTCGCCCTCAAACGGAATTCGAAATTCTATCATACAATGATCACTCTTCCCTAAAGGATCCTTAACTATGAGGTCATTAATTAATCCCTCCTCGTTACACAAAACCCATCCAGAATAGCTTGCTTTCTGGTTGGTTTCACAACATATTGCTCCAAGAAACCATCTCCAATATATTCAATTAACTTTCCCTCGAGACTACCCTTGCTAATTTGATTAATCCACTCTCTGTGCATATTAAAACCAACCATGATTATTGTCGAACCTTTCTTACAAGCCTTCAATGTTTCCTCATTTTACTGTGCCCCACTGCGGAACAACTATGGATTACCCCCATCAGGAACTTCATTCCTTTGTTATTTCTTATTTCTACCCAGACTGATTCCATGTCTTTATCTCCGGTGCCTATATCATTTCTCACTGCAGCACTGATCCCTTATTTTACTAGCAAAGCTGCACCATCTCCTTTTCCTTTCTGTCAATCCTTCTGAAATACTGAGTACCCTTGGACATTCGACTCCCAGACCTGGTCTCCATGCCCATGTCTCAATAACCGCCACCAAATCATACCCCTTTGCCTCTATTTGCGCTGTTAACTCATCAATTTTGTTCTAAATGCTTCATGCATTCAGCCACAAAGCCTTTAACTTTGTTCTTTATCAAATTTCCCTACTCTTGGCTGATTCCTCAACGAAATATGATTTTTACATGTTCTGTCCCTTGCTTTTATTTTCTGGTAACAATCCATCTCATCACTAATGCGCATTCCTACCTTCTCATTTAACTTTGATTTTCTAATTTTCCCTGCAACTGAACCCTCCCTCCATACCGAGGCAGCCTGTTATTTTTCTCCCAAGGTTCAATTGATCCAAGTGCAATTTGTGATTTTCAACATGGCAGCCAATACACAGTTATTTTCCCAAGGCCGCTACCAACTTCCTACATCTTGTATTCCTTAAAATTCTCATTTAAACTAGCAATGTATTCTTGCTACCAAACGTCTAGGTCCTTTTCTAGCATTGTAGATGTTCTCTTCACACCTGCTCGTCTATTCAGGCAGATCACTGCTTCTTCACTCAAATACAATGCAACCCTATCTAAAATTTCTGGGGGAGAGGAAGTTTCCACTAGTTTTGTGTCCAGAATTCAGTGCAATCTCAATGGCATTGCCTAAACCAACACTACCGCTCAAGGAATGTAATCACAGATGAGTTGCATCCTAAAGTATTATTAGCTTGTGTTTCCCATGATCTTTTATGCTGGTGCAATTCAACATACCCAAACAGGGTCATCCGTAAAACTGTTCCCGAGGTAAAATTGAGAGGTTCTACCCATTGTCTTGTTTTCAGATGCCTCATCACGTTGCACTCATTTTCCTCAATGAAAAGGAGTATAGTAAAAGATTTTTGATTAGAAATTGTTTATTTTGTTGAAGAAGAAAATAAACAATTACTTTCTATTATGCTGCATGATTGCAGCAGCTCATTGAAGATTTTGAGCTTGTGATTATACAAATGAATTTTAACAGAAACTTGCATAAATTGACGAGTGCAATTTGAGCATATTTTGGCACAGCAGTAAATTTGCCCCTGTCTTGCCTTCAAGCTGCCAAATTTTTTAGGTACACATGCCTCAATTTTGATCTACTAAAATCGCCTTTTAAAATAATGATTTCAGGGTTAAGTACTTTCTATTTTTAAAAATGTTTTCAACATATATCGATACAATTTTAATCAAAAAGCAATGGAAATATCTTGTTCATTTTAAGTGTGAAGAGCAATTGTCCCTTTCTCACAGCTGTCTTAAATTGGATACTTCTCTTTTGTGTGGGCCTAAACAAAATAAATCCATTTTCCAGCTGCTTTTCTTTTGTCCATCTGTAAGGTTAAATTGGAGTCTCAATTCTTTCCACTTAAATATCTGAAATGGAAAAAATGACATCTACGTCATATGTGTAAGGCTTTCTCTATTATAAATGCTAAAGCTCTTTCTATTAAAATGCATCACTGTCCTTATTTTTGACTTTGAGACCTGTGCACACAGCAGATCTGTTACTGAAAAGACCATTTATCTCTTTCAATCTTTCGGAAGCAGAATATTCATCAACAAAAGCTTGGTCAGCAAGCACCTGTTTTCTTTAAACAAATAATAATGCACAATAAGATATAAATAGTGTTAGCAATCCTGTTGGTTATAACGCCATTGGAATTTAACCATGCAAACACCACAACCTTAAACGACTTTAACAATGGTAGATTTAATTATTTTTTTTGTTACAGTCAGAACTTGGAAGGCGTGTTGGTTTGTACCATGCTGTACTGTAGATTTTACTTAGTGGAACAGCCTAATGCTTTTAGTAATATTTTCCCTGTTTCTGGCACATGTGGAAGGGTTAATGGACTTATTTTGCTTTGACACTGGGAGTAAATTTAACTTAACTTACCAGGTAGGAAGTCCATGCAATTTTACATTCCACCCAACATTGCTCTCCGCTAATTCCATAGAATTTCATAGAATTTCATAGAATTTACAGTGCAGAAGGAGGCCATTCGGCCCATCGAGTCTGCACCGGCTCTTGGAAAGAGCACCCTACCCAAGGTCAACACTGCCACCCTATCCCCATAACCCAGTAACCCCACCCAACACTAAGGGCAATTTTGGACACTAAGGGCAATTTATCATGGCCAATCCACCTAACCTGCACATCTTTGGACTGTGGGAGGAAACCGGAGCACCCGGAGGAAACCCACGCACACACGGGGAGGATGTGCAGACTCCGCACAGACAGTGACCCAAGCCAGAATCGAACCTGGGACCCTGGAGCTGTGAAGCAATTGTGCTATCCACAAGGCTACCGTGCTGCCACGGATAGATCATTTCGGCAGCATATTAAACCAGCATTGCATGTCAATTTCCCAGTGGGCAGGCTAGGTTGGAATTGTTGTGTCAGACTAAAATAAATAGGGACATGGTAATATGTAAATTTCCTGCCTTTTCCTTGAAAACCTTGTTTTTCACTTTCGATATTTACAGTTCTTTTTTGCTTTGTTCTTTTGCAGAAAAGCCAGAGCTGGTACAACGTAAGTCTTCCTGTTTAATATCCATGTTTTCTTTGTGTTAGTCGTCCGTCAGAGCACAAATGATTCCATTTGACTGCTGTAAGTGATTTTAGTCATCTATTTATTGGTATCGCATGTACTCTCAAATAATAAATAAGCTTCAGTATAAATTGGACATACTGCATGTATTAATAATTTAGACCTAATAAGTTATCTTGGCAAGTCTTCAAAAGACCAATCTCAAAGTGAAGTTTCTTTTCCCAGCCGTGTACAGCACAAGACCGTCAATGAATTTGACCAAAGAAATCTTAAGCACCTGTTGAGCGTGTATTGTTCCAAGATGCAGGTTCTGTTGACTGCCATATTCTGTAGCAGCCTTTTGTTATCAGAAAGAGAGCCACATGCTTTCAAAAAAAACTCCGGGATTGAGAACATTTTTTCCCATTCTTCTTACAATATCAAGTACTGAATTAAGACTCTACTGGTCATTATTGGCACTGTTTCGACCATACAGGAATTGATAAAGCACAAAAACATGTCAGTGACCATAAATGCCTCAGCTGAATTGTTGATGCAGCAAGCAGGGTGACTCTCAATCTGATTGAAACATTACCCATCATTTTGCTGCCTTAATATTCGAGGTGGGTTACAATTGTACTGAAACAGTGCATCCGTTGAATATCCTTGTAGCCGCTAAATTCATCTCTGCATGATTCCGGTCTCCCTCGGGCTTCAGTTGAAGGGATTGACTGAATTTCTTTACAACACAGATCAGCTGATGTGAGCAGAAAATTTGGTTTTTGTATAAGGACCTGCTTTACCACTGATTACTTTTTGTCTTCTCTGGAACAGTCGTGTTTTAGATATCACCATTGTCCAGCCTCTGAGGTAGCTATTAGTTATTAATGTTTACCACCACCAGGAGCAAATGCTGCTTCCTTTAAAAGTTTTTTAATCATGAGTTCATGGAATGCATTTTGATCAGGTTTACTTATGGTGCATGCTGAAATGCTGACCTCATCATATTGCATTGTTTACTGACTTTGCTTTCTTGCATGCATGAAGTAAATTAAATAATATTTGCTTAAAAGGATTGTGTGTCTTGAGTAATGCATTATTGTTTATATTAACATAATTATATTCTGCATTACAATATGATAAGAAATAGTTTTTAACATCATAAGGCTGAGTGTAGTTGCATCTCTTCGTCCTGTGCATGTTATGTAAATGATGCCAGTGTTAATCTGCACTGGGTATTCTCTAATGTTAAACTGTATATTACTATAAGATCTGAGTGTATTTAATGTGGAAAAGAACAATCAAATTAAGTGGAGAGTATTCAGATTGCATGACTGGTTTCTTAACAAAAGATAACCCAAGTAACAACATCCAGGAACAAATTTTGTGATTCTACATTGGGTGCATGTAATGGAATCCAAATGCTAAATGTAATTTGTCATAAAAGTCTATTCGTGAAAATGGCACTTTCTGAGCACAACACATCACATTCCCTATGGAAGTACGATGTAAGATTTCTACAAAAGTTGTGTTTAACAATGTAGACTTTTTTGCCATATTGTGATATATTTAACAGTCACCTGCTGTTTGATCATTTTAAACAATATTAGAAAAATGGAGGATTGTTATTTAAAGCTGATCCCTGTAATTTTATGTAAAACTATGATGTCTTTTAATGTTTTTCCTGTATACTTGGCATCAAGAGTTTCAAAAGCAGTTTAAGATTGGAACAACTCCGATGTTACCAAAATTATTGTTCTAGTAACTTCTAAGGGACTGATCAGTACTTGACACTTTCTTTTAAAGGACTGTTGTCATTGGCGGTCCTATGTGTTGCATTTGTAAAGTATATATAAAACTGGATTAGTGTTGAAGTATGTAAATACCTTTGGTGCTTGACAACACTTTTACTCCGCTCACCACATAATAATCGCGCACATCTCATCAAAAATACAAATACGATCACTTGTGTATAATGATGATGGAATACTGAATAGCTCCTTTTGATTTTTTTCTCTTTGCCAAAGGAAGGTTTGCCAAAATATTTTTGACACAATTGTTCCTTTTAATATCAATTCTCTGGCAGAGGAGTGTCAGAAAAATCAAATTTAAGGTAGTGAGATTGATGAGGAAAGTTTTTTAGCAGTGAGTTTGTGGTCCTCTGCCTCATAGATTGGTGGAAGCAGCTTTAGTAGTAACTTCTATTGGGAACTTAGATAAATATTTGAAGGGCAACATTTACAAAGGTATATGGAAAGGACAAGGGAGCAGGAACAACAGCACTTTTTTTCAGAGAGACACAATGGCCTGGTTGGCCTGTTGTATGGTATTATTCTATGATTTAAATAGGATGGAGACAATCAGCCTTTCGTGGACTGTCACAGTTGATGCCAAATTTCTTTAATTCAGTAGCCGGTTGAACATCAGGTGAAACAAGGTGGACAAAGGAATAAACAAAATATAAAAGAGAAATGCAGGCTGATTTAGCACACCTCCTAATACCAGAAGATTTAATAATCAGCGAAATTGCATGTGTTCCAGGGTGTTTTATTCTGAATTTTCCCCCTATTCATTTGGTTGTTCATGTGCACTTCCACTCATTTGACAATGATTAAAACATAACTTCTGTGAGTGTGAAAATCATTAACCGCGAAATTCGTTAACCTGCTTTGAAATTATAAAGAAGCTGCTGAGGTAACAAATCACAGAGTATATATAATTCTATTAAGCATTCAATCATCCAGCTCTCCCTGTTATTTGGGTCAGTATACAAGGACCACCACTGAAACCATTTTCATTCCCTTCTACAACAGCACTGAACGTGTGCATTTCCACTACTGGTTGAATCAGAAGCAATTTAGCCAAGACCTAATTAGTTAGCACTGTATCACCGCTTGCACTTCACCTTCTGGATATATACAGCAGAGGACTGTAATGGTATCATTTCAAGACGCCTGCAAATAAACCTCAATGTGATTACTCCATTTTTATGAAACATTATGTAAACCCAGCATTTAAGCAAACTCGATGCATTCCACGTGCATATCACAATTTTAATTTACAACAACTCTGCAGTTTATAAACTCAATCTTCATGTAGTTGGGTTTTTGCTGATGTATGTTACCGACAGGAGTGGCTTAATTTAAACAGCCCTGATTTCTGTTCTCACCAAACCATCCGTAAAAAGAAAGGTGTTTTGATTTGCTTCTACCCGCTATAAGAGCTGGTGTGTTTCCCAACCCCACAGGATTGGAGTGATCCAATTTCTATTAATAATCCCTCAGAACACACGAGATAGGATGAATTCAGGGGGTTAGTTTATTTGCTCTCAGAATGTGGGAGAGGGTTGCGACAAAGTACCCTCGGCCCTCATTCAGTAAAAGGGAGACAGAAAGGAACATTTACAGGGCAAAAGCCACAGAGAAAATAATTATTGTTTCACATGTTCAGCGTCCAGAATCAAAATCTAAAGAAACATTCCTTCACCGAGGTCGGCAGGCTGAAATCTGATGTTGGCTAATGCACCTTTCAAGAAGAGTTAACTTCCACGGTGAGATAGGAACGCAGAGATGAATCACTCTTGTAGGCAGTGGTACAGAAGTTGTTGGGACCAGGTATTCAACTTGACCATTGCCTCTTTTCTGTGCTGCTGGGCAGATGGAAAATGGAAAACTTGAGGGTTTTTTTCAGTACCACACAGCAATTCTTTTTAAATAAAATTACAGTATTTATTTTCTAATTAAATGGGCAATTTAGTGTGGCCAATCCACTTAGCCTGCACATCTTTTTGTGTTGTGGGGGTGAGACCATGTAGACACGGGGGAGACTGCAAACTCCACATGCCACATAGCAATATTACTGGTTCCACCAGTTGGAGGTTCATTCATATGACTCTCGTCTCTCCATTCTAGCTTTGATAAAGGGTGTGTTTCCCTTTGTCTTAAAGTGATTTGCAAGGTTTTTTGTCCGAGAAGATAAATTGGTTCCGGTTGGCCAGGCCCAGTTAATGAAATGTAGATGGTCTTTGTATAGTTCCCTATGAGTTTCATCGCTTGCAAGCCAATGTGGGTGTTAGGGTCCCTTCAGCGACAACAAGGTATTAGTTTCTGCAAGAATCCACATTAGCTTTTGTTGTTCGAGGTTCATGGACAGACATAGCATGAGCCATTTTAAAATGGTCTGTGACAAGTTTCTTTAATTTTATAATTAGCCATGAGGATATCTATATGCATATAAAATATATAGATTGTGGGATCTTATCCCAAACATATCGTTTTCATAACAATGTGCTGAAGGTAGAATTGACTGAGAGAGTAGAACATTAAGTACAATAATTCTGAGTTCAATTAATCATCCGATAGAATGACATGGCAACCAAATTATATGTAAGGGAATTGCTTTCAACAATTAAATGTTATTTTTGGGAACCTCATCTAACCAGTCACCACTTCTGATTTGCTTTTAATGTTCAACACATACATACCAGCGATGTGTTAATGTTTTGTTTGTACTTTGATTTGATTAAGATTGTAATAAAGTGTGCCTGAGTCACAGCAGTAACGTATTTGTGATGCTCTTAAGAGTGATACAGCTTATCGAGTATTAGTTGAGCACTTCAGCCATTTTCAATTGAATGCAATCATTCAGGTACATGCATCATCCCCGCTTTCTCAAACATTTTGGAATCAGGTGTGTAACAGTCCCAGGATAGCTCACCTTCCTATCATTAAGCTGTTGGGAATTAAAGTGTGCCCCATTACCCAGCACAAGCATCACTCGGCAGATTAATTTCCTCTCAAAAAAGTACAAAATTAATATAGCAAAAGTCCATGAAAAGGGATAGTCTCATCACAAATTTTTGTTTCTTTTTTCCGAAGCTTAAGAAAGTAAATAGTGAAGTCTGGGATGTCTTAACTTCCTTCTTTGTGGATTACACCAATGCATGCAATGGAGGCATGGGAACAAAAAAAAGTTTGAATCCATGGTGCCATAAATTTTGTGTAGTTAAACTTATTGACATTAACGTACCTCAGTGTTCCGATTTAGGATTTATCTGTTAATGAGGCAACAGTGTTAAGAACAGACCTTGCAGCTGCACAAAACCCAGAAGAGGACAAACCAGTAAATAAGAAACAGCATTAATGGGGTTAGGTTAACTGGACTTTTAGAGTGCCATTGGCAGTGTAAACCTACAGCCATAAGTTTTGATACCCCTGAATCAAATATGCCAATTAAATAGAATATACTATATTTCCCAGAAGTTTTATTGGATAGATCCTGGAAAGTGCTCCGATTTAAAGCATGGGTCTTGATGTTTTCTGCTTCTGCTTTTGCCAGTCCACGATTTTCAATTATTCACTTTGGTAATTGTAAGATAACTGGTGCAGAATGGAAAATCCTAGCCTTAATTTAAACAATTTTGAAGAGTTGAAAAGTTCTGATGAAACAGTAATGATTTCATCTACCCCTAGGTGGCACCAAAGTATGCACTTAAAGCATTCTCTGTTTGAATATGTGATAACATAAGAGTCGGAGGAGGCCATTCAGTTTTTAATGCTTGTTCAAACATTCAATTAGCTCACAACTGATCTGTACCGCAATTCTATTTATTTACCATTGAACTATATATTCCTTGATACTTAATAAAAAATCTCTATCAACCTCCGTCTTGAAAATATCGATTAACCCAGCTTCTACAGCCTGTTGAGGAATGAGTTCCAAATTTCCACTACTCTTTATATGAAGAAGTACTTATTAATTCTTGATCTAAATAGATTATTTCTAATTGTAATAATAAGCACTCTTATCCTGGATTCTCCCACCAAAGGAAATAGTTTCTAACTAATAATAATATAGTAATCGCTTATTGTCACAAGTAGGCTTCAATGAAGTTAATGTGAAAAGCTTTAACTTCGCCACATTCCGGCGCCTGTTCAGGGTGGCTGGTATGGGAATTGAACCCGTGCTGCTGGCTTTGTTCTGCATTACAAGCCAGCTGTTTAGCCCACTGTGCTAAACTAGCCATAATAATAGAAAGTGGCAGATGACTTCATACCAGTTGTATTTTTGTTCTCATTTAGCTCGATGCCATTCCACAACTTATCAGTAATTTAGCATCAGTTAAAATGTTCAGGTCGCCTACTAACTCAATCTGGACTGATCCAATCTGCCTTTACTTTCGCAACTCCCAGGTAACAAAGACTGAGTAGGTGATGATCTCGCTTTTCAGCCAAATACAGATTTTGTTCACATGAATTTGACTTTATGAAAGAAGAATAGATTTAATTTGTACATCATTCAGACTGAATCTTGAAGCCACTATAGAGACTCCACAGTTAATGTAGTGGCGTTTCTGACCTGTTTACAACTTCTTTTGGTATTTGATAAAATGGCTTGTTCAACTTCTCTTAATTTCTTCTCTCCTCCCATTGTCCCTGTACTTGTAGCCTAGAGTCGGGAACACGGCCACTATGGCAATGAACTATTTCAGTCCTGAATTTATTGATTAGATTATTACATTTGCTGCCTTGCTAGCCCGTACATTATAGGACCAACCCGTTGATCCACCCAATTTTGAAGGTGCTTTGCTGAGTCAGGTCAGAATTTGAGTTCATTACTTCCTGCAGGTATGTAGCTACATTATTTCCCACTGCAAGACTGTTTCTCTTCAATCCTTGCCCAGGATATTCTTGCTGATGCCATCAAATTGCTCAATGTTGTAATTCACTTGGACATTTATTTGAATAAGCAAGATAAGTTTCGACATAAGCAAGCATGATAGATCTGCTTATCATCGTCGCACAAACTGTGTGTTCATAGGCAGACCTGTAGTGCTTCCTTTTCAATGATTTTTCAAATCCAGTGAGGTTTCTGTTCATTGACTCTTCCAATCCATTGATGGTCTTCTACCATTGACTTTACCAATTCCTTGGTAATGCATCAGAAAAAGCTTCTCTCATTATCTATACTTCATGAAGGAGACAGTTACTAACTTGAATCTCTTTGAACTAATTTCCAAACAACTTTCACTAAAGGAGTGGCTTTGCACATAGCTGTAAATTAGTTAATACCATAGCAGTTCAAAATCACTAGATCCTTCCAAGTCAACACCAACCATATATTCTAAGTAGAATAGTCTTCTATGAACCAATCTGTCAACAGATAACCGATTTGAGTGAAAGGGACAGCAGTATTTTCAATTACTCAGTGTAAAGCAGGTATACTGTTAAGAAATGGGAAAATTTAAATATGAAATTGGGATAAAATTTTTTAAAAGGGGAATTGATAAGGGGGGTTTTGATAGGTGCATTAGCATACGAATGAGAAAAGCAAAATTCTTTTCTCACTCGTTGAATTGAAAAACGTGATTCTCTCCGGCATGATCAGGTTTCACAAGGGGCAGCACGGTAGCATTGTGGATAGCACAATTACTACACAGCTCCAGGGTCCCAGGTTCGATTCTGGCTTGGGTCGCTGTCTGTGCGGAGTCTGCACATCCTCCCCGTGTGTGCGTGGGTTTCCTCCGGGTGCTCCGGTTTCCTCCCACAGTCCAAAGATGTGCAGGTTAGGTGGATTGGCCATGATAAATTGCCCTTAGTGTCCAAAATTGCCCTTAGTGTTGTGTGGGGTTACTGGGTTATGGGGATAGGGTGGAGGTGTTGACCTTGGGTAGGGTGCTCTTTCCAAGAGCCGGTGCAGACTCGATGGGCCAAATGGCCTCCTTCTGCACTGTATAATCTATGAAAATGGTTACCGATGTGACTCGTGAAAAACAATGGGGTATAGAAGAGATAGCTTCGAAGTGGAGAGGTAAGGGAATTGGCACTTCTATGCTGAAACGCCAGGTCCACAGGATGGGTAACATCAAAGGGAAAGAATGACATATCCTTAAGACAATAACTGGATAAAGGGACACAGTAGCAGCAGCTTCCATCACAGTCACACCCAGCTGCAGAGAACAGTCTCCCCTGTAAAAAAGTTGTTGCTGAAAGGACAGCCAGTTAAAATCCAAAACTTGAACCGAGAAGATTACACCTTTGCTGAAACTGAAGACAGTTTTCCCAAATGTGGACAAATAACCTGTGCCTGGTAATTATCTGCTGGATTTAGCTCATAGAATTATATAATGTTGTATATTATTTGGGAACAAAGGGGCATCTCCGAGTTCAGGAAGCGTAGGTGTTTGGGAACCAAGGGTTAATTGTAGTGAAATTTAAAACAAGGCAAAAGGAACAAATTTATGTCTTTGTTCCAAATAATATACAGAGGAAACCTTCCCTCAATAGAATCTGAATTTCTTTGAGAGAGCATTGTTTCTTGATGCTATACAAGTGAGGGGCTCTTTCTGATTGTTTATCCCTCCAAGAAATTAATGTCAGTGTCATGTACCTTTTTCCCTTTTTTATACCTGTCTATGGACCTTGTTTTTGGCACGAATCATGACTACTGTTGTGTTACCATATGTATCTTGTGTTTCCTTTCTTTCTTTCTCCCCGATAACCTTTATTGTTCCATTAGCATGAAGAGAGCATATCTTAAGAGTAAGCACTGTCACTTTTTCCATTTGTGTTGTTTGAGACTATCTCTCTGTCCGTGAAGAACTCCGCACAGGTTCAAAATCTGGAGAGAATTGAAAAACGTGATTCTCTCCGGCATGATCAGGTTTCACAAGGGCAGCACGGTGGTGCAGTGGTTAGCACTGCTGTCTCATGGCGCCAAGGACCCGGGTTTGATCCCGACACTAGGCCACTGCCCGTGTGGAGTTTGTACATTCTCCCCGTGTCTGCGTGGGTCTCACCCCCACAACCCAAAAAATATGTGCAGGGTAGGTGAGTTGGTCATGCTAAATTGCCCTTTAATTGGAAAAAGAATAATTGAGTACTGTAAAAGAAAATTTAAGAGTTCACAAGTTTCCCCCCCCCCCCCCCCCCCCATCCCCTCTCCATCCCCTCTCCGATACAGTAGTGAGAATCATGCCACGGGAATCCAGAAACCTCATTTTAAAACATTACCATAATTAGTGAACACTCTCTCCAAACCTCACGGAATCTTGACCTGGTGCCAGCGGGACACCAAGTTTTACAGCAGTCTCCAGCTTCAGGGGATGAATTTGCAGGTGGACCTTCCAGATCAGGTATCCTGGAGGGGGACCATCTTCAAGCCGTAGAATGTTCCTGGGTATCCATATTCGTTCTCGGGAGGTCCTGGTCTCAGAGTGCTCCCGGAAATCTATCTTGATTTTCAGGTGATGCACCTTCTTTCTTCAATAGTGAGTGTGATTTTGGTGCTTCTTCAATTTGACACCCGGACACAATGGCGCACTATATGCCATCCAGGCTTCACCCACCATAGACTACGGTATGAAACTCAAGGGTGCATAATTAATGAGGTCGGAGACAGAAGATTTGGCGTGTTTCCCACCAGCTGTTCCCACCTCCATCGCAGCACCTCATCTCAAATTGGAAGAATTCCGCCCGTTGGCACTTCGTAAGTAACAAAAAGACCAGGTGTTACGTAACTCTCAGTGAAAAAAATGTAAACAGCTTTTTCAAACTCCCCATGAAATTAAATTCAGATCAAATTGATCTGAATGATTAATGCCCCTGTGATGTGAATTGAAGTGACTCCTGTGCAGTCAGACAGCAAAAGTACTGGGATCTATGAAACAGTGCAAGTCGGGGCGGCCTTTAAAGGTGGCACACTGGTCTGTTTGAACCCGTTCCTGAAAGTCCCCGCCTTGCCAGGATGACGGCGTTACCTACGCCCACTTTCTTTTCTCTAAGAGGCTCAAGATTCCATGAGAAATCCCACCAACGGAGTCCGTTCTTCTCGCCGGGTCTGAGACATTACCATTTCTTGATAAGATTCTGCCCTATGTAACTCTGTAACATTGAAAAGCCAAATGCTATAATAGTACATACAAATATAGCAGCAAGCTTCATGTGACTGTCACCCCTTCAGCTTTATAAATTTGATACTTTTGCTTCTATTGAGTGTTTTGGAAGCAACAGCATCTGAATTGTTCGAGAAAATTGATGGTCGTCATTCCGGTGAAGTCACATACACCGATGGAGACTCAACTAATTTATGATATGACGTGAACCTTGAGATTAAATGTCATTACCCTCACTTAATTGATAATTTATTCACATTCTATTATGTGTTGCATTTTGTGGTTGAAAGCAAACCTGAAATATCATTAAACTATCATCTTATTCCGAGATGAATATAACACGTTTCAGTTCCAAAGAAAAGTAGCAATGAAATCAGAAGCCGATTATAATTTTACATTTTTGTCACCTTTTCTTACTTTATTAGGAAGACAATGAATGATGGAATTAGAAAGGGTCTTTGTGAACTTCTGGGCATTGAACCACAGTAATAGGTAGTGGTGGTTCTTTATATAGTTTAATTAATAAAGGTACTCTACATAGTGCATACATTCATTATTTAATTCATTTTGCAGTGTATTGCATAGTGTATATACCAACATGTCAGCAACAACTTAAACACAGCACTAAATGCTTGTCATAACCTATAAATGTATATAAAACTGGCATAAATTGCATTCCATCACGTGTATAATGGAAGATTAGGATTTTTCTAGGATTATCCTTTAATCCTGTGAAGGAATTTTATACATTTGCTTACGTTTTGATGCTCACAGTTGCTGAATTGACAACTTGCTTCAACATTGTACATACAGTTGTCAAAATGACATGAAGTTAATCTCCCCAATTCTCAGAGGGCCTTTTTCTCCTCCCTCTTCAGACCCCGTTCACGTTGATGCTCTGTATAATTGGGCCTTATTCACATTTCCATTTTTCCCTATTACACATCAATTCAACCCAGCCATCTTCTCCATCCTCCCCCACTTCCCAGTGGTGCGAGCATTCTTCTTTGTTTCTCCCCTCATTTTAAGTTGCCACACTTCCTTCTGCTCTTGTCACTTTATACTGCTATTCTCCGCCTCCCCACTATCTTAGTTCACGTTGATACTGCCACGGACCAGTTTAGATCCCTGTGAGATGGGTTATGCTAATATGCTTTCACTGTGCTTTCAGCCTAGCTTTTGAACATTCTTTTTTAAAAAAAAATAATTTTTATTAAGGTTTTCATAGAATATCAGTAACAAAATGAAAAAGGAACCCAACAGGGTTAAATACAAAACACAGTCCAAAAAAGCAACCCTCCATACCCCCCTCCCCTGTACATGAATAATAAATTAACACCCCGACTTAACACAAAGCAAACATAGCAAATATATACACCCCCTCAGACCCCCCAGTGTAAATAAACAAAAACAGATAAAGTAACCCCCCCCGCCCCCCCCCCCCCCGAGTTGCTGCTGCCATTGACTAATGTCTACCGTTCTGCCAGGAAGTCTAAGAACGGTTGCCACCGCCTAAAGAACCCTTGTCCCTCTCACGGCGAATTGCACCCTCTCCAACTTAATAAACCCCGCCATATTGTTGATCCAGGATTCCACGCTTGGGGGCCTCGCATCCTTCCACTGAAGGAGAATCCTCCGCCGGGCTACCAGGGACGCAAAGGCCAGAATACAGGCCCCTTTCGCCTCCTGCACTCCCAGTTCCCCTGCAACCCCAAATATTGCGAGCCCCCAGCCCGGCTTGACCCTGGATCCTACCACCCACGGCACCGTCCTTGCCATGCCCTTTCAAAATTCCTCCAGCGCTGGGCATGCCCAGAACATATGGGTGTGATTTGCTGGGCTCCCTGAGCACCTAACACACCTGTCCTCACCCCCAAAGAACCTGCTCATCCTTGTCCCGGTCATGTGTGCCCTGTGCAGCACCTTAAACTGTATGAGGCTGAGCCTCGCGCACGAAGAGGAAGAGTTCACCCTCCCTAGGGCATCTGCCCACGTCCCATCCTCGATCTCCTCTCCCAACTCCTCCTCCCACTTACCTTTCAACTCCACCACCGAGGCCTCCTCCTCCTGCATCACCTGGTAAGTTTCCGAGATCTTCCCCACTCCCCCCACCCCCCCGAGAGCACCCTGTCCTGTACTGTGCGTGGCAGCAGCCGCGGGAATTCCACCACCTGCCGCCTGGCAAACACCCTTAGCCGAAGATGTTCCCCGGGGGGGGGAGCCCATAATTCTCCTCAAGCTCACCCAGGCTCGCGAACTTCCCGTCCACAAACAGGTCTCCCAACCTTCGTATCCCTGCCCTGTACCACCCCGAAAACCCTCCATCTGTTCTCCCTGGGACGAACTGGTGGTTCCCCCGTATTGGGCTCCACACTGAGGCCCCAACTTCACCCTGTGCCGCCTCCACTGCCCCCAGATTTTGAGGGCAGCCGCCACTACCGGGCTCGTGGTATACCTCCTTGGAGGGAGCGGCAGCGGCGCCGTTGCCAGTGCCCCCAGACTCGTACCCGCACAAGACGCCGTCTCCAGCCTCTTCCATGCAGCCCCCCCCCTCCCTCCATCACCCACTTGCGCACCATCGTCGCATTGGCAGCCCAGTAGTACCCACAGAGGTTGGGCAGCGCCAGCCCCCCCCCATCTCTACTCCGCTCCAGGAACACCCTTCTCACCCTCAGAGTCCCTCGCGCCCACCCAAACCCCATTATGCTCCTGTTGACCCGCCTAAAAAAGGCCTTCGGGATAGACACTGGGAGGCACTGGAACAGGAACAAAAACCTTGGGAGCACCGTCATTTTGACTGACTGCACCCTACCCACCAAGGACAGTGGCAACGCATCCCACCTCTTGAACACCTCCTCCATTTGCTCCACCAGCCTTGTGAAATTAAGCCTTTGCAGGGCCCCCCAGCTCCTGGCCACCTGGACCCCCAAATACCTGAAGCTCCTCTCCGCCCTTTTTAGTGGGAGCTCGCCAATCCCTCTCTCCTGGTGCCCTGGGTGAACCACGAACAGCTCTCTCTTCCCCATGTTGAACTTGTACCCCGAGAAATCCCCGAATTTCCTGAGGATCCTCATTACCTCCGGCATTCCCCCCACCGGGTCCGCCACATATAGCAGCAAGTCGTCCCCATAGAGCGACACCCTATGCTCCTCCCCACCCCGCACCAACCCCCTCCAGTTCCTCGACTCTCTCAGTGCCATAGCCAGGGATTCAATCGCCAGTGCGAAGAGCAGGGGGGACGGGACACCCCTGCCTCGTCCCTCGGTGCAACCGAAAGTACTCAGACCTCCTCCTGTTCGTGGCCACACTCGCCATCGGGACCTCGTACAACAACCTAACCCACCTGACAAACCCCCCCCCCAAACCCAAACCTATTCAGCACCTCCCACAGGTACCCCCACTCTACCCTATCGAAGGTTGTCTCAGCGTCCATCGCCACCACTATGTCCACCTCCCCCTCCTTCGCCGGCATCATGATAACGTTCAGAAGCCTCCAAACATTCGCGTTCAACTGCCTCCCCTTCACAAAACCCGTCTGGTCTTCGTGGATGACCTGCGGCACACAATCCTCAATCCTCGTGGCTAAGACCTTCGCCAACACCTTGGCATCTACGTTTAGCAACAGAATTGGCCTATAAGACCCACACTGCAGGGGATCCTTGTACCGCTTCAGGATCAAGGAGATCAGTGCCCGGGACATCGTTGGGGGGCAAGGCCCCCCCCCCTCGCTTGCCTCATTGAAGGTCCTAACTAAAAATGGGACCCAACAGGCCCATATATTTTTCATGGAATTCGACCGGGAAACAGTCCGGCCCCGGTGCCTTCCCCGCCTGCATGCTCCCTATCCCTTTGGTCAGCTCCTCCAGCCCAATTGGGGCCCCCAATCCTGCCACCAGTCCCTCCTCCACCTTCGGAAACCTCAATTGGTCCAGAAAGCGGCCCATCCCTCCCTCCTCCAGTGGGGGCTCGGATGCCAACCTCACTCCGCACCACGCTCCCTCCCCTGTCCTTAACTCCCCCAATCTCCCTAGCTGCGTCCCGCTTCCGAAGCTGATGCGCCAGCATCCGGCTAGCCTTTTCCCCATACTCATAAATCACCCCCTGGGCCTTCCTCCACTGCACCTCTGCCTTCCTGGTGGTCACCAGGTCGAATTCGGCCTGGAGGCTGCGCCTCTTCCTCAACAGTCCTTCCTCAGGCACCTCTGCATACCTCCTGTCTACCCTTACCATCTCCCACACCAGCCTCTCCCTCCCCCTCTGCTTCCTCCTCTCCTTGTGGGCCCTAATGGAGATCAGCTCTCCCCTAAACACCATCTTCAGCACCTCCCATACCATCCCCACTCCGACCTCCCCGTTATCATTGGCCTCCAGGTACCTCTCTATGCTTCCTCGGACCCGCTCACTCACCTCCTCGTCCGCCAACAGCCCCACCTCCAAGCGC
This sequence comes from Scyliorhinus torazame, assembly GCF_047496885.1. Lineage (NCBI taxonomy): Eukaryota > Metazoa > Chordata > Chondrichthyes > Carcharhiniformes > Scyliorhinidae > Scyliorhinus > Scyliorhinus torazame. Next base: position 31,512,554 of record NC_092727.1, read on the forward strand.
CACAGCGGGTGCTGGTCCCTCTCCTCTCCCAGCTCTAAGTCCACCCAATGCGGGGCGTGATCCGAAATGGCTATCGCCGAGTACTCTGTATCCTTACTCGCTATCACCGCCCTGCTCAAAATAAAAAATTCGATCCGGGAATAAGCCTTATGGACATGTGAGAAGAATGAAAATTCCCTAGCCCCCGGCTTTGCAAATCTCCAAGGGTCCACTCCTCCCATTTGGTCCATAAACCCCCTCAGCACTTTAGCCGCTGCCGGCCTCCTTCCTGTCCTAGACCTGGAGCGATCCAGTGCCAGATCCAACACCGTGTTAAAGTCTCCCCCCATTATCAGGCCCCCCACTTCCAAATCTGGGATCCGACCCAACATGCGCCGCATAAAACCCACATCGTCCCAGTTTGGGGCATACAAATTGACCAGTACCACCCTCTCTCCCTGCAGCTTACCACTTACCATTATGTACCTACCGCCATTGTCTGCCACAATGCTCGATGCCTCGAACGACACCTTCTTTCCCACCAAGATCGCCACCCCTCGATTTTTGGCATCCAGCCCTGAATGAAACACCTGACCTACCCACCCTTTCCTCAATCTTACCTGGTCTGCCACCTTCGGGTGTGTCTCATGGAGCATGACCACATCTGCCTAAAGCCCCTCCAGGTGCACGAACACGAGGGCCCGCTTGACCGGCCCGTTCAGTCCCCTTACATTCCAGGTTATCAGCCGGATCAGGGGGCTACCCGCCCCCCCTCCCCCGCCGACTAGCCATAACCCCTCCTCGGCCAGCCACGCACCCGCACCCCATGCCCGGCCCATTCCCCACAGCGGCAGACCCCCGTCTCGACCCCCCCCCTTCCACTCGCACTTGCCCCCCCCCCCCCCCCCCCCGGGCTAGGACCCATCCTAGCTGCTTTACTCCCCACATTGCACTTCCGTAAGTCAGCTGGTTCCTGCTGAACCCGGCCACTCCTGCCTCTCCTTCGACTCCTCCCATTGTGTGACACACACCCTCCTCTTCCATTCCCCTTCCGCACCCTCTCCACCTCCCCCTTCCATCCCAAGCACGTGAAACGACCCTCGCTTCCCTGCCCTGGCCCCGCCCCCTCCAATCTTCAGCGCGGGAAAAAGCCCGCGCTTTCCACCTACCCAGCCCCGCCACCTCTGACCTCCTTTTACAGGCCCAGTCCTCTTTCCCCCCCCCCCCCCCCCCCCCCCCCCCCCCCCCGCCGACTCGGGCCTCCCGCTCCCCTGTGGGGCCCCGTCTCACTGCCGGCCATCCATCCCTGTTCCATTTGCTTACCCCCCTCCAAGAGCCCGCGCCGCCCCCCCCGACCAACCCAACCAAAACCGTGCCCAACCCGCCTTAACCACCCTCACCGAACCAGAAAGAAAAAAACAAGAGCAACGGACCCCGCTCAAAAAGTAACACATCAACCGCAATCCCCAAACGCCCATCCCGACCCTCAATCTGTGTCCAACATCTCGGCCTGAACAAAGGCCCACGCCTCCTCCGGAGACTCAAAATAATGGTGCCGGCACTTGTAGGTGACCCAGAGTCGCGCCGGCTGCAACATGCCAAACTTCACCCCCTTCCTGTGCAGCACCGCCTTCGCTCGATTGTACCCGGCCCCCCTCTTCGCCACCTCCGCACTCCAGTCCTGGTATATTCGAACCTCTGCATTCTGCCACCTGCTGCTCCTCTCCTTCGCCCACCTGAGCACACACTCCCGATCAGCGAACTGATGAAACCGCACCAGCACCGCCCGTGGTGGCTCGTTAACCTTGGGCCTCCTCGCCAGCACTCTCTGGGCCCCTTCCAGCTCCAGGGGCCCCTGGAAGGACCCCGCTCCCATCAACGAGTTCAACATGGTGACCACATAGGTCCCCACGTCCGGCCCCTCCGGGAGGCCCAGAATCCGCAAGTTCTTCCGCCTCGACCGATTCTCCAACTCCTCAAACCGTTCCTGCCATTTCTTGTGGAGCGCCTCGTGCGCCTCCACCTTTACCGCCAGGCCTAAGATCTCGTCCTCGTTGTCGGAGATCTTTTGTCGGGCCTCGCGAATCGCCGCCCCCTGGGCCGTCTGTGTCTCCAGCAGCTTATCGATAGAAGCCTTCATCGGCTCAAGCAGGTCCGCTTTAATCTCCCTGAAGCAGCGCTGGATAACCTCCTGTTGCTCCTGCGCCCACTGCATCCACGCTGCCTGGTCCCCGCCCGCCGCCATTTTGTTCTTCTCCCCTCATACCTTCTTCGGGTCCACCACCACTTTTTGAGTCGCCCCGCTCCTGGTGAAAGCCATATACTGTCGGGGAAATATTGTGCTCTCCTTCCCACAGTGGGAAACGTCGCAAAAATGCCATTGGGGGCCCTGAATAAAGCCCAAAAGTCCGTTTTTTGCAGGAGCTGCCAAATGTGCGACTTAGCTCTGCATAGCCGCAACCGGAAGTCCTTTTGAAGTCCTTTTGAACATTCTTAACGGTCAGATGAAAAAATAACTAAGTTGAGACCCAGAACCATGCAACGTCTCTGATTTAAATTGGGGAACGGAGGTCCTGGGTCAGGGTTACCTAAAGCATTCAAGGCATCTGTACTACTAGGAATGTTTATTGCAACACCCACCCTTTTGTTTTGCACAAAGAGCTGTTGCTAAATAGATTTCTGCTTCCCCAGACTTAGAATTATTTTCTTGTTGGCACAACAACACCATTATGCAAGTATGAGAGATCATAGAATCCAATACATAAAACCATATTTTGATAGAATCCAGACTGTGCAGAAGGAGGCCATTTGACCCATTGAGTCTACACCAGCTCTTGGAAAGAGCACGCTATTTAAGCCTACACTTCCACCCTATACCCATATCCCCACCTCACCTTTTGGACACTTAAGGGGCAATTTAGCATGGCCAATCCGCCTAACCTGCACATCTTTGGACTGAGCCTTTAATTCCATTTCAGGAGTGTTAACCCTGGCATACTTTGTAAACGGTGTCTGAGAAATGGATCAGAAATGAGAACCTGAAAGTCACTTACTGCAAAAAAAAATTTGCCTAATGTTTGCTTGTTTCTCAGTGTTGCTGTTTTGGTTTTGGTTTCGGACATTTTCAAGTATCGAACGAATAAAATCGATATTTCAGATTTTTGTTCCATCTGTCAGATTACAAAAGGCTGTGTGTTGAAGTTCTGACTCATTTCTATTCATGAATGGTGTTTGCACACTGCAATGATGAATTTCCATGGCACTGACTGATCAGTGATTAACCATTCACTAAGTTCAGAGCAGATGTGGTTGCAGCATGTTTCAATCTGGATTTTTGTACAACTAGAGTTACTTCTAATGATAAACTGAAGTCACTGAAGGTACTTTTCCTCAAAGTACATTTCTCCCTTTTTTCAACCCTTTTGAATAAAAATAATTCTCCTCATCTTGGTCCCAAGGGGTCTCCCCCTTCTTTTAAAATAGTGTCCTCTAGATCTAGACCCCCGCACCCCCAGAAAAAAGCTTCTGTTTCTAAGCATGAAGAGCACTTACTATTTATCTTAAAAACAACATTTCTTAAAAATTCCAGACTTGTATAAATACAAATCAAAAATATTCAGTTCATCCCTCAAACTTCTATCTGATCGGAGTAATCAGAACACATTTGTCCCAGTGACGCCATATTATCATGCCGGTTAGTGAGAAAGCACAAGAATGAGACATCTCCCCAGTATATGACAACATTGAAGAGCTAAGATAGCCAACAAAAATCTGAACCTTTAAAAGGATTCATGAGTGCTGAAGGCGCACTTTATTTTCTAGCCGGAAGGGCTATGCTTGGAACTTAACATTCCCAGCAAAATTACTAAAGGCGGAAAGATAAACATTGAACACCATAATTATTTTTTAAAAAATCCTAAATCCTACCCTACTCAAAAATGTGGGTCTGGATTCTCCAAAAATGGGGCCATGTCCCCACGCCGGCTTAAAAACGATGGCATTTCACTCCAGACTTTCCTGAAAAGAAAAGAGCAATTCACTTACTTTGACGGGGCTGGCAGGGACCCGGGGAGCTTCACGCAGCTTTGGCTGCGGATATGGGCCTCCTCACTTCCGGTTCAGATTCCGTGCATGCGTTCGGCGGCGGCCTCCAGCAACCGTGCCAAATGCGATGGCGGACTCAGCCAGCGGACCTGGACCAACCGAAAAGGTCCCACCGATCCTCCCCACGCCGCTCCATCTGACCCGCCCGATCGCCATCCCAGCAGCCCATAAGGCTCCCCCGGTGCATGATTTCCCCCCCCCCGCCCCCCCGTCCCCCACCAGGGCGGCCGCGGACTGAGTCCCGACCGGCCAGACGTGGTTAGAACCACGCCGTCGGGAATTTGGCCGGTCGGGACCAGAGTATCGCTGGGAGGGCCTCTGGCAATGGCCCCCCAGCCTTGCCGTGTAATTCCCGCGCGAGCGATTCTCCGGGGACCGGAGAATCACGGGAGCGGCGCCAGCTCCGATTCGGTTGTAAACGTTGATTCTCCGCCCCCGCGCCAAACGCGATTTCGCCGCGGGGCTGCGGAGAACCTGGCCCGTGGTTTATGAGGCAGGTCTGGGTTGCTGAATTTTTGTACTCTGCAGCGGGACCTCACTGACTCGTCTTCAGTCTGGCTCTAACACCTACCCTTCTTTATTATTATCTTCACATTTCCCTGTCAATGTTGACCATTCCATATTTCACGCACAAACTGACTTATTTTGAAACTAGATTTTAAAGAACATGAATGGTTCACATCACCTTAATAAGTTGTGGTATTGCAATGTTGTAGCAGTCTACAAATGGGAATGTTTGTGTATTTTAATTTAGATAAAAATCAGGATTGCTCTCTAGGTAAGTGCAGAAAAGATATCCTAAAACGCTATACGCATTCAATAACAAAATATTTTTTTTTGCCGTAGCATGACAACCAGGAAAGATCCTTTAAAGGAGAATATTTCTCTAAGTAAAAAAAACGTTAGAACGCCGATAAGTACAGATCCCTGAAATCATCAGATTTAAGTTTGATTGTAATCTATAGTAGGAGAAAAGAAGCAACAAGATTGTAAAATTATGTCTGATTGTGTCTGGCAGGCAAAAATCCTGCCCTCCAATTCATCTTACCGTTTGAGAAGGAAAACCCCAAATCCCTGTTTAGCCAATCGAATGCTTTTTGGGGAATATAAATAATTGACCCATGGGTTAAAACTCTAAATGCCAAGTTTAAATGCTGCTGCTTGATAGGTAGAGTATAAATATGACTATTGATAAATTAGGAAATTGAGAGAGGAACTGGGGGACAGATCAGTGCTACCATCTTTAATACATGTTGACAACTCTTAAGCTAGCTATAATGATATATCCACAACTTTACTGATGTGCTAGCAAATTGCAGTGATCGTTCGTTCAATGCATTAATATATAGAAATACGGTGACGCGTGACCAACAATTGTAAATTTTTTTTACAAGTTTAAAAAATTCATTCACGAGATGTCGGCGTCACTCGCTAGGCCAGCTGTCATTGCACATCCCCAATTGTCCTTGAGAAGGTGGTGATATGCTGCCGCCTTGAATCACTGCAGTCCATGTGGTGTAACTAATATGCAACAATTTTGGTAAGCTTTGAGTATTAATTTGCCGAATATATTTTGCAGTACGGTTGAATTTTGTTTTTCTTAATTGTGTGGGTTAGGGGAACAAATTATTATTTTGTGGGTGCTGATGTGCACAAATTCATGAACTGGAAGCACATGGGTTCTTGCTGACAATTCTCCACATGGTAAGGTGCCACTTACGATTATTTGTCATTGGAATTGTGCAGAGGAGAAACTAAATAGTTCCACTTGAGAAGGAAGTGGTAGAAATTGGTAATGTCTTAAATTTATAATTCTCCTTGTTTTCAATTCTCTCCCTATCTCGTTAATATCGGCCATCCGTATAACCCTTAAAGACCTCCGTATTCCAATAGCTTCTTCCCCACAGCTACAAGATCCCCCCTCGGACTGATCTGTTCCCTGTAAGAACACTATTCACGACACCCTATGCTGCTCTTGCGCATGTATTTGCTTGTTTTGGCCCCTTCTTCCGCACTGTAACCAATCACTATTTGTAGATGTACCATTTGTCAATGTTCTCTGTTGATTATTCTCTTTGTCTACTGTGTACGTTCCCTCAGCCGCAGAAAAATACTTTTCACTGTACTTCGGTACATGGGACAAATCAAATCAAATCAAAATTCCTGCCTCTTGCACATCCCTAATTTTGCGCAGCCCAGATTTTAATCATTCCAACATTGGTGGCCATGCTTTCAGATGACAAGACCTTGAACCCAGGAATTTGTTTTGACCACAAATCATAGTACTTTAAACTACCATGGTAGATTTAAATTGAATTTCAAGTAACTGCAGAAACAAGAGGAGAAACACTCTTGGATCCAACTTTAATTGGTCGTTAATCTCTGCAAGCCAGGTAATTAAATAGTCACATGTTCTATTTTATTTGACAGCACTCCTGTGAAGGACGTAGGAATGTTTTAGTACAGTACAAGTGCTATATAAATACAAGTTGTTGCTGTTGACTGACCAAGTAACAATCTTATGTCTCTTTTACAATCCTGGTGTACCAGCATTGGCAAATCACCAAAGGGTTGTTTTAAATACAGAGACTATCTAGAGATCAAAAGCGAGGATACAAATAAATAAATGAGCAGTTTTGTATTATATTGAGCATAAATTCTAATTCATTCTTTCAAAATTATCAGTGTAGATTTTGCTTGGACTTTGGATTAAAAATCTGTCAGTTTTTCCATTTCCTGTTCCTTGCTTTGGTACAACTTGCTGTCGTCGTGAGCCTTAAGTGTATCCATAGGAAACACTATTATTATGCATGGGGGGGTGGGGGGAGTTGCATTTCCCCTTCATGTGCGACAGCCGAAATACACCCAGAATGTTTTAGACTCTTATAGTGTTTTTGCGCAAACTCAATACACAAGGTCAAATGTAAAATATCCATGAATCACTGCAATCAAGCAGCACAATTCAGCTTCATTGACTTGTGACTGGCAGAGGGTCAGTGGTACATGGTGAATCCATATAAAAGGCAAGTGAAGTAAATTTACCTTCAGGGTGAGACCAAAAAGAACAAAGACTTATGGACACTGCAGCCTTCAATTAATGAATCACTGCCACAGAAAAAAACACATGTGTGCCTTCAACTGACCACAAGTCCTAGTTCATTAAAGTACCAAGGACAGATTTAAACAGAACTTCAAGTACCTGCAGGAGAAACACACTTGGACTCAGCCTAATTGACCTCTAGCCTCTGCAGGCCAGGTGATTAACACTGAATTACTGTGACCACTGGAACCCGTGCACCCAAGCTTCTGCATGCAATGTGATGAACACCCCCAAACGGGAGCAATTGCCGTAAACACACTATTCCAGAGGGCTGTCTGATGCGATGTAGGATAGAGGACGCGTAAAAGGTGGCTCCCACTAAAGTCCCGATATTTCAGTCCCTTTCACCCGTTCTTGATCAAAATTATTTTGGGTTTTAACCCAGAAGCTTACCAGGAAGAAAGTTTGAAGTGCTGAGAAGATGATGAAAACAGCACTGAAGATGATTGCTGGGAAGAAATCTCAGACGGGGAGCCTGGTAAAAGACCACAAAGGAGACACAATAATGGGGGAATCGGCTACACCTGTCACTTTAGAAACTTTAACGAAGGCAATAGCACAGAAACTTGAAAAATTTGGGAGACAAATGGGTGACAGGTTCGAGAGGCAAGGCAAGGAACTTAAGGAATCACTTAGAGCCTCCGTTGAGGAGGGTCGGGCCCACTCCAGGAGCAGCTTGCCAGCCTGCCAGGGCTGTGAAGGAGCAGGGTGATATACTATAAAGGTGTTAAAGAGGCCATGTCTAGCCACAAGGACAGACTGGTTTCATTGGAAGCCGAAGTGCAGATTCTGGTAGGGGAAAACAAGGTCCTGAAAACCAAGGTAGATAATTTGGAGAACCGGTCGAGGCGCTTGATCCTTAAGAATGTGGGCCAGGGGGACTTCCGGGTGCGGCGATGACCAGCTAAGTCACACGTTTCGGCAGCTCCCGGTGGAACGGACTTTTGGGCTCTTGATAGGAGCCCCAACGGCAATTTTAACGGCAAAAAACACTGTGCGGTAATCCAGAAGGGAATCCCCCCTGGACACGGATGGAAAAAAGAGAGGAAAGTGGCCGGATTGCGGTGGATCCTCTAGAGCAGCGGCCAGGAAGGCAGGCACAAAGCAAGATGGCGTCGGAAGGAGGCAGTTTAATATGGGGCCCTGACCAACAAGAGTTCCTGCGGCGTTGCGTGGAAGAACTCAAAAAGGAGATGAAGAAGGAGCTGTTGGCCCCGATATTACAAGCAATTGAGGGGCTAAAGGAGGAGCAAAAGACCCAGGAACAGGAGCTTCGGGTCGTGAAGGCAAAGGCTGCTGAGAATGAGGACGACATACAGGGCCTGGTGGTGAAAACGGAGATGCACGAGGCACAACACAAAAGGTGTGTGGAAAGGCTGGAGGTGCTGGAGAATAATGCGAGGAGGAAGAATTTAAGGATTCTTGGTCTTCCCGAAGGTGTAGAAGGGGCGGACGTCGGGGCATATGTGAGCACGATGCTGCACTCGTTAATGGGATCGGAGGCCCCGACGGGTCCGCTGGAGGTGGAGGGAGCCTATCGAGTTATGGCGCGAAGACCGAGGGCTGGAGAAATTCCTCGAGCCATAGTGGTGAGATTTCTCCGATATAAGGACAGAGAGATGGTCCTCAGATGGGCAAAGAAAACTCGGAGCAGTAGGTGGGAGAACGCGGTGATCCGCGTATATCAAGATTGGAGTGCGGAGGTGGCGAGAAGGAGGGCAAGCTTTAATCGGGCCAAGGCAGTGCTGCACAAATGGAAGATTAAATTTGGAATGCTGCAACCGGCAAGACTGTGGGTCACACATCAAGGGAAACACCACTACTTCGAAACGGCAGATGAGGCGTGGACATTTATTGTCGAGGAGAAACTGGAGTGAGCGGGCCAGAAAAAGAACGTTTGGGACAAAGTGGGGGGGGTGAATATGTGGGATGAAGGGGGGGAAAAGAGGGAAGAGATGACTTCCCAAGTTGTTAATCCTGCGACCCTGTAACTTTTCTCTCTTCCCCATGTCGTGGGGGAGGGGGGGGGGGGGGGGGAGGATGAGGAGCTGAGGGCGTCGGCCATTGGGGGTGGGGCCAAAAGGGAAGCGCGGGCTTTGTTCCCGTGCTATGGTAATCACGGCGGGAACAGGGAAGCAGGAAGGAGGGGGCCTCGCACAGTGTGAGCCGAGGTCACGGGGGGAAGCCGAGGTTGGCCAGAGTTTGCTGACTTCTGGGAGCAACATGGGGGGTGCAATTACACTAGGGGGGGGGGGGTTAACTGGGTTGCTGCTGCTGGGGAGAAGGGGGAGCTGGTATGGGGGAGAGGGGTGGTCGGGGCGGGGGGGCGCCGCCTGGGGGAGATACGGCTACGTGGGAACCGAGTGAGGAGCTGGATTGAAAAAGGAGATGGCTAGTCGTCAAGGGGGGGGGGGGGTAAAGAGCCCCCCAACACGGTTGATCACGTGGAATGTGAGAGGGCTGAACGGGCCGATTAAGAGGGCACGGGTACTCGCACACCTAAAGAAACTTAAGGCAGATGTGGTTATGCTTCAGGAGACGCATCTGAAGCTGATAGACCAGGTCAGACAACGCAAAGGATGGGTGGGGCAGGTGTTTCATTCGGGGCTAGATGCAAAAAACGGGGGTGGCCATACTAGTGGGGAAGCGGGTGATGTTTGAGGCAAAGACTATAGTGGCGGATAGTGGGGGCAGATACGTGATGGTGAGTGTCAAATTGCAAGGGGAGGCGGTGGTACTAGTGAACGTGTATGCCCCGAACTGGGATGATGCCAACTTTGAGGCGTATGTTAGGATGAATCCCGGACCTAGAAGTGGGGAAGTTGGTAATGGGTGGAGATTTTAATACGGTGCTGGACCCAGGGCTGGACAGATCGAGGTCCAGGACCGGAAGGAGGCTGGCTGCAGCTAGGGTGCTTAAGGACTTTATGGAGCAGATGGGAGGAGTAGACCCCTGGAGATTTAGTAGACCTAGGAGTAAGGAGTTTTCGTTTTTCTCCTATATCCACAAAGTGTATTCACGAATAGATTTTTTTGTTTTGGGAAGGGCGCTGATCCCAAAGGTGACGGGGACGGAGAACACGGCTATAGCCATTTCGGATCATGCTCCACCTTGGGTGGACCTGGAGATAGGGGAAGAAAAACAACAGCGTCCACCCTGGAGAATAGACATGGGATTATTGGCAGATGAGGGGGTGTGTTTAAGGGTGAGGGGGTGTATTGAAAGGTACTTGGAACTCAATGACAATGGGGAGGTTCAGGTGGGAGTGGTCTGGGAGGCGCTGAAGGCAGTGGTTAGAGGGGAGCTGATATCTATTAGGGCACATAAAGGAAAGCAGGAGGGTAGGGAAAGGGAGCGGTTGTTGAAAGAACTTCTGAGGGTGGACAGACAACATGCGGAGGTACCGGAGGAGGGACTGTACAGGGAAAGGCAAAGGCTACATGTAGAATTTGACTTGTTGACTACGGGTAATGCAGAGGCGCAATGGAGGAAGGCACAGGGTGTACAGTACGAATACGGGGAGAAGGCGAGCAGGTTGCTGGCCCACCAACTGAGGAAAAGGGGAGCAGCGAGGGAGATAGGGGGGGTGAGAGATGAGGAGGGAGAGATGGAGCGGGGAGCGGAGAGAGTGAATGGAGTGTTCAAGGCATTTTACGAAAGATTATATGAAGCTCAGCCCCCGGATGGGAAGGAGAGAATGATGTGCTTTCTGGATCATCTGGAATTTCCTAAGGTGGAGGAGCAGGAGAGGGTGGGACTGGGAGCACAGATTGAGACGGTCGGAAGTAGTGAAAGGGATTGGGAGCATGCAGGCGGGGAAGGCCCCGGGACCAGACGGATTCCCAGTTGAATTCTATAGTAAATATATGGACTTGCTGGCCCCGCTACTGATGAGAACCTTTAATGAGGCGAGGGAAAGGGGGCAGCTGCCCCCGACTATGTCAGAGGCAACGATATCGCTCCTCCTAAAGAAGGAAAAAGACCCGCTGCAATGGGGGTCCTACAGGCCCATTTCCCTCCTGAATGTGGACGCTAAGATTCTGGCCAAGGTAATGGCAATGAGGATAGAGGATTGTGTCCCGGGGGTGGTTCATGAGGACCAAACTGGGTTTGTGAAGGGGAGACAGCTGAATACAAATATACGGAGGCTGCTAGGGGTAATGATGATGCCCCCACCAGAGGGGGAAGCGGAGACGGTGGTGGCGATGGATGCCGAGAAAGCATTTGATAGAGTGGAGTGGGATTATTTGTGGGAGGTGCTGAGGAGATTTGGTTTTGGGGATGGGTATATCAGGTGAGTACAGTTGCTGTATAGGGCCCCGATGGCGAGCGTGGTCACGAATGGACGGGGGTCTGACTATTTTCGGCTCCATAGAGGGATGAGGCAGGGATGTCCTCTGTCCCCGTTATTGTTTGCATTGGCGATTGAACCCCTGGCCATAGCATTGAGGGGTTCCAGGAAGTGGAGGGGAGTACTCAGGGGAGGAGAAGAACACCGGGTATCTCTGTATGCGGATGATTTGTTGCTATATGTGGCGGACCCGGCGGAGGGGATGCCAGAGATAATGCGGATACTTGGGGAGTTTGGGGATTTTTCAGGGTATAAACTGAACATGGGGAAAAGTGAGTTGTTTGTGGTGCATCCAGGGGAGCAGAGCAGAGAGATAGAGGATTTACCGTTGAGGAAGGTAACAAGGGACTTCCGGTACTTGGGGATCCAGATAGCCAAGAATTGGGGTACATTACACAGGCTTAATTTAACGCGGTTGGTGGAACAGATGGAGGAGGACTTTAAGAGATGGGACATGGTGTCCCTGTCATTGGCAGGTAGGGTGCAGGGGGTTAAAATGGTGGTCCTCCCGAGATTCCTTTTTGTGTTTCCGTGCCTCCCGGTGGTGATCACGAAGGCTTTTTTCAAAAGAATCGAGAAGAGTATCATGAGTTTTGTGTGGGCCGGGAAGACCCCGAGAGTGAGGAGGGGATTCTTGCAGCATAGTAGGGACGGGGGGGGGGGGGGGGGGGGGGGGGGGCTGGCACTACCGAGCCTAAGTGAGTACTACTGGGCCGCCAATGTTTCAATGGTGTGTAAGTGGATGGGAGAAGGGGAGGGAGCGGCGTGGAAGAGATTGGAGAGGGCGTCCTGCAGGGGGACTAGCCTACAAGCAATGGTGACGGCACCGTTGCCGTTCTCACCAAAGAAATACACCACAAGCACGGTGGTGGTGGCTACATTGAAAATTTGGGGGCAGTGGAGACGGCATAGGGGAAGGACGGGAGCTTCGGTGTGGTCCCCGATAAGAAACAAGCATAGGTTTGTTCCGGGGAGAATGGATGGGGGATTTGGAGCATGGCAAAGAGCTAGGGTAGAGAGATCTATTTGTAGATGGGACGTTTGCGAGTTTAGGAGCACTGCCGGAAAAATATGGGTTGCCCCAAGGGAATGCATTACGGTACATGCAATTGAGGGCTTTTGCGAGGCAACAGGTGAGGGAATTCCCGCAGCTCCCGACGCAGGAGGTTCAGGATAGAGTGATCTCAGAGACATGGGTGGGGGATGGTAAGGTGTCGGACATATATAGGGAAATGCGGGACGAGGGGGAGATCATGGTAGATGAGCTGAAAGAGAAATGGGAAGAAGAGCTGGGGGAGGAGATTGAGGAGGGGCTGTGGGCTGATGCCCTACGTAGGGTAAACTCATCGTCCTCGTGTGCCAGGCTAAGCCTGATACAATTTAAGGTGTTACACAGGGCGCATATGACTGGAGCTCGGCTTATAAAATTTTTTGGGGTAGAGGATAGGTGTGCGAGATGCTCGAGAGGCCCAGCGAATCACACCCACATGTGCTGGTCATGCCTGGCACGACAGGGGTTCTGGGTGGGGGTGGCAAAGGTGCTTTCGAAGGTGGTGGGGGTACGGGTCGAACCAAGCTGGGGGTTCGCTATATTTGGGGTTGCAGAAGAGCTGGGAGTGCAGGAGGCGAGAGAGGCTGACGTGTTGGCTTTTGCGTCCCTAGTAGCCCGGCGCAGGATATTGTTAATGTGGAAAGAAGCCAAACCCCCGGGTGTGGAGACCTGGATAAACGACATGGCAGGGTTTATAAAGTTAGAACGGATTAAGTTCGTGTTAAGGGGTTCGGCTTAGGGGTTCACCAGGCGGTGGCAACCGTTCGTCGATTACCTCACAGAAAGATAGAGGGAATGGAAAAGAAGTAGACAACAGCAGCAACCCAAGGGGTGGAAGGGGAAGGGGGGGGAAGGGGAGGGGGAAGGGGAAGGGGAAGGGGGGGGGAGGGAGGGGAAGGGGGGGGAGAAGGGGAAGGGGGGGAAGGGGAAAGGGGGGGAAGGGGAAGGGGGGGGAAGGGGAAGGGGGGGGAGGGGAAGGGGGGGAGAAGGGGAAGGGGGGAAGGGGAAGGGGGAGGGAGGGGAAGGGGAAGGGGGAGGGAGGGGAAGGGGGAGGGAGGGGGGTGGGGGAGAGGGGGGAGGGGGGGGGAAGGGGGAGGGGGGGGGGAAGGGGGAGGGAGGGGAAGGGGGAGGGAGGGGGGTAGGGGAAGGGGGGAGAGGGGGGAGGGGGGGGAAGGGGGAGGGGGGGGGAGGGGGGGGAAGGGGGAGGGGGGGAAGGGGGAGGGGGGGAAGGGGAGGGGGGGGAGGGGAAGGGGGGGGAGGAAGGGGGGGAAGGGGGAGGAATTGGACGGACTCTCAGATGTTATTGTATCTGTATAATATGTATAGGTATTTGTTATAGGTAATTGTATATAGGATTGTTGGATTGTATTTTTGGAGAGTATTTATTTTGGACAAGGCAGTTGCCATTCAGTTTTGTTTTTGTTTATATATTATTTATTTATTTGTTTAAAACTGGCCATTGTTATTTATATTGCTTTATTGTTGTGTAAAAGAAACATTACGTACTGTTATGTTTGGCCAAACATCTTGAATAAAATATATTTTTTAAAAAAAAGAATGTGGGCCAGCCGGAGGGATTGGAGGGCGCAAAGATGATATAATATTTTTTGATGATGCTCTCTCAGCTGGTGGGTGGAGATGAAGTGTTTGCTCCACCGGAATTAGACAGGGCGCACCAGACCCCGTGACAGAAACCGAATGAGCCACCACCTGAAGTATTCATTCGATTCCACGTTTATCAGAGGAAGGTAGCATGGAGTGGGCCAAGCAACAATGGAATGTTGACTGGGATGGCAATATGGTGTGCATTTACCAGGCCCGTTGGCTCAGAAGGGTGGCCTTCAACAGGGTGAAGATGGTGCTGTACAAAAAGGGTGCGTGGTTTAGGATGCTGTATCTGGCGAGGCTGAAGGTCAAGGTGGGTTCGAGTTGTCACTATTTAGATTCACCAGAGCAAGCCAAGGCCTTCGTCAAGGAATGAGGACTGGAAGTGGTTTGAGGAGGGTCGGGCTGTTAGGCTGTGTTTCGCTCCATTTTTCTTTTTGTGCAAGTGGGCCTGGGGTAACTGTACATATTGTTATATTGGGAGTTATGTGCATTGTTTATTTCTCTTTTTGTATAAGCTGAACGGTGGTAATTATAATATTGTGAGTTACGTTTGTCATGTTCTTTATTGTCATGTGGTTTGCTTGTCGAACTCTTCGAACTAAGAGTTAAGCTAGTTAACGGAAGTGGTGTGGGTGGCTTGAGCTGCAACATGTTTGGCCAATAAGATGAGGCTCAATGGGTCTAGCATGGTTGGTTGGGAGGGGAACAGGGCTAATAGAGGTGACAAGTTCTCTGCCAACCTCGGGGTGGGGTGAATGGGGTGGGGGGAGGGCTCGCAGTGAAAGTTTCTTTTGTCTCCTCTTCGAGTGGGGCAGGTCATCATCTTCGATGGGCCGGGGTGTGGGTATTGTTGAGGAGTGTTTGACCTACCAAAGTGGTAATGACTGACTCGAGGTTGCGGTGAGGCGTGAAGCCCCCAACATGGCTGGTCACCCGAAACGTGCAGGGCCTGGGCCACCGGTTAAAAGGGCAAGAGCTTTTGCTAATCTAAAGAGTCTGAGAGCTAATGTGGTGTTTTTACAAGGGACGCAGATGCGGTAACGAGACCGGGTTCGGCTCCGGATGACCTGGGTTGGCCAGGTGTTCCACTCAGGCTTCGATAGCAGCGCCCAGGGGATGGCAATCCTTATCAGCAAGCGGGTTTGGTTCCATGTGGAGATGGTGACGGCAGTTCGGGGGGGAGGTGGTGGTGGGAGTCTTGGGAGGAGAAACCAGTGGTGCTGGTGAAGGTATATGCCCCAAATTGGGGCGATGTGTTCTTCATGAAACGGTTGGTAGTGGCAGTGCTTCTCCTGGACACTCGCCAGCTAATTATGGGGGGGCGATGTGAATTGTATGCTGGACCCGAAGGCATATTGATACAGGCAGAGATCGCTGACCCTGGCATTGTCCACGTTCGTGGAAGAGGTGGGAGGAGCAGACCCGTGGTGGTTTGTGCACCCAGGGGAGAGGAAGTTCTTGTTTTTCTCCATGGTACACAAAGTGCATTCACAGATTGATTACTTCCTTATAAGTAGAACTCTACGAGCAGGAGTTGGGGCAGCCGAATATTCGGTGGTAGTGATTTCAGATCACGCCCCACATTGGGTGGACCTGGCGCTGGGAGTGGGTCAAGAGCGTCGCAGGGGTTGACCGTTAAATGTTGGGTTGTTGTCAAATTTGGGGGTCAGTGGGAGGATTTTGAGGGCCATACAGGAATACATTACGTATAATGATAATGATGAGGCATTGAAAGTGATCAGATCATAGAATCATATACCCTGAAGACTGCCACTTTCATGGCTCCACCCTAATCCCAAAACCTTAGACATTGCCTTGAAGAAGGCTGACAAAACCTGACAAGTCTGCGGCATGCCCGGAACATGTGGGTGTGGTTGGCCAGGCTTCCCTGACACCGTTCACATTTGTCCTCCACCTCCGAGAAGGACCTGCTCATTCGGGTTCTAGTTAGGTGTGCTTTGAGAACCACTTTCTGCTGCATTAGGCTTAGCCTTGCACATGTGGAGCTGGAGTTTGCCCTATTCAGTGCTTCGAGGAGAATCTTGGATAGCAAAAGAAGGGGAAAGGGGTGGGAGGCGGAAAAACACACAAGATGACCGCGAGACAAGGGCACATCTGCAGAGGGAAAAACCCAAGGGCAAAAGGAGGACCAGAGGGAATAGCAACAGGCGGAGAAACACAAGCCAGGGCCAACAACAGGCAGGGCAGCAGAGGCAGACCAGCCAAATAAGGTCCACAGCCACAGAAGGGAGACTAAGCAGGATATTGGAAATACGTACAATGAGCCTAGCACTTTGGTTTACTTTTTTAATCTTTGTATTTTTTACTTCTTTCTCTTATACAAACCAGAATCCTATCCTGATTGCCTTTGTAAAGTACTACTCATGGTTATGACACCGGTAACTCAACGTTCAAACTACAAATATGTCACGTAAAACAAGTTATTAAATATAAGATGTGAAAACCCAATAAAACATTTTTTTTAAATAGTGGAGATCAGGGGAGAGATTACATCAATTAAAGCACATGCAGGTGCGGAAGCTAGGGAGGAGCGACAGAAATGCAGATCGTAGATATGCGAGGGATCCGACCCCTGAATTGATGTGCAGGAAGGAACTGAAAATGCAGTTCAACTTAATGTCAACTGGCAAAGCAGTGCAGCAGTTGAGGCAAGCAAAAGGGGCGGTATCCAAGTTTGGAGAGAAGGCGAGTTGGCTTTTGGCTCATCATTTGAGGCGGGGAGAAGTGGATAGGGAGATTGTTCAGGTTGAGGACTGGGAGGGTAAATTGATCCGGAGAAGGTGAATCGTGTATTCAAGACTTTGTATGAGCAGTTATATCGGTTGAAATCACCAAAAGATGGACTTTTGGAGAGTCTAGGATTTCCCAAGGTGGGGGAGGAGCTGCGGGAGGAGTTGAAGGCCTCACTTTGTTTCGAGGGTATCCTGGGAGCGTTGAAGCAGATGCAATCAGGGAAGGCACCGGGGCCAGATGGGTTATCAGTGGAGTTCTATAAAAGGTTCAGGAATCAATTGGGTTCATTGTTACTGGGCATGTTTAGGAACTCCTTGGAGTGGGAGTTCTCCCAGGGACATATCGATGATCTTGAAAAAGGAAAACCCCAAGGTCTGTGGGTCATACTGTCCAATCTCCCTGTGCCAAATTGATGATCAAGGTGTTGGCTTTAAGACTGGAGTCCTGCCTCCTGGAGTTGATCGGGGAAGATCAGACAGGGTTCTGCAAAGGGCGTAGGCTGTTGGCGAATGTGGCCCGGTTGCTTAATATGGTGCTTACCTCTGCGAATGGTCCAGTGCCAGAGATTACTGTATCTCTGAATGCAGGAGGCATTTAATCGGTATTGGAGAAATTTGGGCAGGGCCCGGGATTTGTGTCCTGGCTGCCTGTTATGTGCATTTTGCTAATGTTCGTATAATAAGATGACTTCTGAGACCGTTCAGTTACAACGGGGCATGAGGCAAGGGTACCGCTGTC
Organism: Scyliorhinus torazame; assembly: GCF_047496885.1. Taxonomy (NCBI): domain Eukaryota; kingdom Metazoa; phylum Chordata; class Chondrichthyes; order Carcharhiniformes; family Scyliorhinidae; genus Scyliorhinus; species Scyliorhinus torazame. Next base: position 31,530,240 of record NC_092727.1, read on the forward strand.
TGTTTTTTTTTGTAATGGCAATTGAGCCGTTGGCTATGGCATTGAGGACCTCGAAGGAATGGGATAGGTTAGTTTTAGTGGCAGCACTAAAAATTTGGATGCTGCTCAGTCAACATTTCAAATTGGGGGCAGCCTCGCGGCTTGCGCCCATCTGTGCCAATCATCTAGTTCAGCCGGCAAGGCCGTATGCCACATTTAGTTCTTGGAAGGAAGAGTGGGCTGGAGAAGCTGGGAGATCTATTTTTGAGGGGCGGTTCGCTAGCTTGGAGGAGTTAAAGGAGAAATAAGGGCTTGTGGACGGATTTAGGTGGCTTCAGGTACGGAGCTGGGTTAAGCAGTTTCTCTGGCCTGCCCAGCGGTTCAGCCGTCCACCTTGCTGAAGCGGATTTTATCCTGTGCAGGATCGGTGGATGTACGTCCGGGATGTACCAACAAATAGCAGGGGAGAAGTTGGGTTGAGTGGGTGAAGGCGAAATGGATGGAGGGTTGGGGCCGATACTAGAGGAAGGGGTGTGGTGTGAGGAGTATGAATGTGACATTGTTCTGTGCGAGGCTGAGTTTCCGAGCATCTCGCTGGAGCGAGGGTGAATCATTTTTTTGAAGGGATGGAAGATATGTGCGAGCATTGTTGAAGGGAACCTGCACATCACATGTACATATTCTGGTCATGTCCCAGGCTGGTGGATTTTTGGGTGTCTTTTTTTGACACCAGGTCAGCGATCTTGAATGCGCGGGTGGAGCTCTGCCCACTGGTGGTGATTTTTGGAGTCTCTGATGTGACGTAATTTTGGATGGGAGCAAGGGTGGATGGCGTGGCCTTTGCTTCATTGGTGGCACGGAGGCGTATCTTATTGTTCTGGAAGATGGTGGCACCGCCGAAGGTGATTTGATGGAGTTTGTGCGTATTGAGAAGGTCAAGTACACCTGAGGGGTTATTTCAAAAATGGCGACCGTCTATAGTGTAATTTAAAGAATTGGTCCTACTAGAGTGTAAAGGGGGAGAGGGGAGTTTATTTGTTTATAGGAGGGGTGGTCCTGGCTGGTGGTGGGGGGCGGGGGGTGGGAGGGGGGTAGTATGTAGGGGTGAGAGTCTTGTAAAAAGTGTTTGTTTATGGAATTTTGTTAAAAATGTTTGTTATGGTTCATGTCTTTTCACAGTAACTTCATTGCAGTGTTAATGTAAGCCTACTTGTGACGATAAAGATTATTAAAAAAAAAAGTCTTTTGCATGAATTATTAATTTAATAAAAATAATTTCCAAATAAGGAATGGTGAACCCATAGGTGTATTGTACACTTGGACAGCCAGAAGGCATTTGACAAGGCACCACAACAAAGGTTACTACACAAAATAAGAGCTCATCGTGGAAAAGATAAGACATGGATTAGGGTTGGTTAGCTAACATGAAAGAGAAACAGGTTTGTTTCAAATCACTAGCTTTCGGAGTGCAGCTCCTTCCTGCGGTGAACCTCAGATTCACCTGAGGAAGGAGCTGCGCTCCGAGTGCTAGTAATTTGAAACAAGCCTGTTGAATTTTAACCTGGTGTTGTAAGACTTCTTACTGTTACTGTGCCCACCCTAGTCCAACACCGGCATCTCCACAAAGAAAGAGAAAGAAGGGCTAATTGGGGCATTTTTAAGTTCACAAGATGTAATGAGTGGAATGCCACAGTGGTGTGCTGGGACTATTTACAACCTGTATCAATGACTTGGAGGAAGGGACAAAATGTTAAATTTGCAAATGTCACAAAGATAAGTAAGGGAGTAAGTTGTGAAGAGGACATAAGGAGACTGCAAAGGGAAAGAGACAGGTTAAGCGAGTGGACAAAGATTTGCCAGATGGAGTATAATGTGGGAAACTGAACATGTCCACTTTGGCAGGAAGAATAGAGAAACAGCATAATAATTAAATGGGGGAGAGATTGCAGAAGTATGTAAGACAGAGCGATCTGGGTGTCCTGGTACATGAACTACAAGAAGTTAGTTTTCACGTACATGTGATTAGGAAGGCAAATGGAATGTTGTCACTTATTGCAAGGGGATGGAATATAAAAGTTGCTACAATTGTAGAGGGTCTTAGTGAAACCACGTCCTGTGTCCTTATTTAATGAAGGACATCATTGCATGAGAAGCAGTGCAAAGGAGGTTCACTCGACTGATTACTGGGATGAAGGGGTTATTGAGAAAAAGATGGACAGCTTGTGCCTGTACCTATTAGCGTTTAAAAGAATGAGAGGTGATCTTATTGAAATATACAAGATCCTGGGGCTTGGCACGGTGGGTGCTGAAAGGACGTTGCTCCTTGTGGGAGAGACTGGAACTAGGGGCCACAGATTTAAAAATAAAGGGTATCCCATTTAAGATAGACGAGGAGAGTTTTTTTCTCTGAGGGTTATTAATCTGCAAAATTCTCTTCCCCAGTGAACAGTAGAGGAAGAGTTATTGAATATTTTTAAGGTTGAGTTAGATAGACTCTTGACTGAGAGTCTGCGGGTAAACAGGAAAGTAGAGGCCGCAATCAGATCAGCTGTGATCTTATAAAATGGCAGAGCAGGCTCGGGCCAAATTGTCTACTCCTGCTCCTAACTTGTTTGTTCATAAGTATGTAACCAACTTCCATTTAGAATGATCATTAGCACTGTTTTGTGAATCTGTTTGAATGTATTAAAGTTTAGTTATTATGTAAGCTAATTGGTTTAACTGCTGATTTATAGAACCTAGTGACTTTGTATGTGTTTCGACAATTTTTATTAAAATCTTTATATGTATAGGAGTTGATGTTTACTCATGTACATTTAGCATTTGGCCCAGTTAATGGCCAGATGTGTTGAAACATGCAAGTTCATCCCTGGAGCATGGAAGGGAGTGCTGATAAATTGGGTAACAGCTTAATATAATAATGAAATCCCAGGGATCCGGAGCAGAATTGGCACAAACAACTAGGACAACCATTACTACGGTGTTTGTGTTGGAATTCCCATAAGGAATTTTAAATAAGTTAAAAACATTTGAGTTTCAGGAATAAAAGCATCACCTAGAATTTGATCTGATTAGTAAGGCACTTGGGATTGTAATAGACTGCTTATTAATTCGATATTTGAAATGCCAAAGAAAATGTTTCCATCTGTGTTCACTGATTCAGGGCTCAGAATGATATGAGCTGCCAGCAATGGTAAGCGCACTCGTAAAGTCTCAACTTCATAACCTTCACTGCACCATTTGTCTTTGGGAAAAATGTCTGCTGGAGGCAGAGGTGGTGAAGGTGTCGATAAAGGGTGGTGCTAAACGGCACTCTAAAATTCTCACAGACCAGGGTGGCACACTGGTACAGTGGTTAACACTGCTGCTTCACGGTGCCGAGGACCCGGGTTCAATCCCAGCCCTGGGTCATTGTCTGTGTGGGGTTTACACATTCTCCCTGTGCATGTGTGGGTCTCACCACTACAACCCAAAAGGATGTGCAGGGTAGGTGAATTGGCCACGCTAAATTGCCCCTTAATTGGGAAAGAAAAGAAATGGGTACTCTTTAAAAAATTTAAAAATAATTAAATTTAGAAAGTTCTCAAAGACCTTATTCAGAGAATCACCTGAGCCTGTTATTCGCCGTCTTGCTTGCCGTGGGGGTGATAAACACATCTTTGGAGGAAACCCACAGCGTTCTGAAGGTTTTTTAGAAAATATCATCAGGGACCACACCAAACACACTCGAAGCAGGATTGTTACTTCCATGGCGGTGGTCTGTGTCCTGAAGCACCAAGGTTTTTTGGATTTGGTGCTGAGAACTGTTTAAAAAGGTATCTCCAACAGCCCACAGTTGAAATGTTGGGCATAGTCTAAACAAGGTTTCTAAATGTCATTTGTGGTAGGATTTTCTGGGAGATTCCTGCTGACTCTGTCGGCGAGTTCCCCATCACTTGCTGACCACACATTAGTCATTTTTTGGGGCCCGCTGAGTTTTTCCCCGGTCAGGCCGACACTTAGAATTATTTTCAGCATTGCGGAGCTGAACCCACTGGCCAGACCAGCTCCTTCGAGATTGGGCCACCATTTAATTTTTGAATTTATTTTTAAAAAAATATTTATTGTCACAAGTAGGTTTACATTAACACTAAAATAGAGTTACTGTGAAAAGCCCCAAATCGCCACATTCCGGCACCTGTTCAGGTACACGGACGGAAAATTCAGAATGTCCAAATTACCTAACAGCACGACTTTCGGGACTTGTGGGAGGAAACTGGAGCACCCGGAGGAAATCCACGCAGACACGGAGAATGTGCAGACTCTGCACATAGTGGCCCAGGCCGGCAATCGAACCTGGGACCCTGGTGCTGTGAAGCAACAGTGCTAACCAGTGTGCTACCGTGCCGATCTCTAAGTGAGCTTGTGGGTCCCCCACACACCCTACCATGGGGAATGTAACCTCCTCACACACACATGGGCATTGCCCCCCCCCCCCACCCACAAGTAATGGCAGCCCGCTATGAGGTTGCTGAGGGCCCCCCTTTTTCAGGCCCTCCCATGCCCTCTGTTGGTACCCCACTTCCTGAACCCACACTTCATCTCCCCAACCTTTCAGAAGCCCCTTCATACCCACCCTGTATCCCCCCCCCCCCCCAAACCTTCATCTCTTCAACCCCCCCCCCTCTCCACACACACACACACACACACACACACACCCCTCAGGCTCAGACCCTCGGCAGTGCCACCCTGGCACTGGTAACCTGGAAGTGCTCCCTAGTGTCAGCCGGTCACCTTGATAGTGTCTGGGCGACAGAGCAAGGGGGAGGGTCAGGTGGCCACCCTGCCTTATCCTTCACCACCCAGGGGCTTCCGATGGCCCAGGAGACCCCCCAAGTCCTGTGATGCCTGGTCCACGTTTGGGTGGACCAGTATTAATCGGTACCTGCCTACCTGACCGTTCGCTGGGGAGCTGGTTAGATGATGGAAGGCTGTTAGATAGGGGGTCCTTCCCCTTAATGCGATGGAGATTAGCCTTAATTGGTGATTATTGGTTTCTCGCCGTGGCGGGTTTCAGATCTCACCACGGGAACGGACTGGATGGGTCGGAAACCAATCGGTGACTGGCACAGTTCCTGATCTCGAACTCTCCCGTGATTTAACTGGCTCGCTTGGATCCGTGCCCGGCGTGACGCAGCTGTTAGATCACTTCCATGACACGTTTATTTTCCCCTTGGATGCTAGTTGATCTGTGAGCGTTTCTAGCATCTTCAGAAGATGGGACCAGGCATCATGATATTGCAGCATTTGAAGGGACCTAAAGCAAAAAAAACCCACTTTTTTTTAAATTTAGGAAATTTTCACGTGTTAAATAGAAATAAACACAAATAAAACAGCTAGCTGATTTCTCCAAAAGAGATCCTGATTGAGATTTTCTGTGGCGGTTGCAGTATTAGATTCTCTGAAATCCCGGCCAAGTGTTGACGTCGGAGTCAAAACCGGCACGAGCGACGCCGGCGTCAGCGGGCCTCCAGGCCCAGGCATTCACCCCTTCCTCGGGGGCTAGAACGGCGTCGCAGTGCTATGCACTGCTCCGGCACCGAAAGCCGGCCCACCACGGCTGGCGCGGGTCCATGCATGCACCCGCCATGGCAGTCTCCGTGCCGGCCCCCGGGCAATATGGTGGAGCCCTACAGGGGTCTGGCGTGGAGGAACATAACCCCCCCGGAATGAGCCCGCCCACCTGATCAGTTGCCCCGATTGCGGGTCTGGCCACCGTGGAGGCCCCTACCTGAGTCGCCCCCCCCCCACCCCACCCCCCCCCCCCCGCAACAAGGACGACCCCCGCAGCCAGAACGCCGAGGTCCCACCAGGTAGGACTGTAGGACCGGGTAACAACGTCGGCAACACGGTAGCATTGTGGATAGCACAATTGCTTCACAGCTCCAGGGTCCCAGGTTCGATTCCGGCTTGGGTCACTGTCTGTGCGGAGTCTGCACATCCTCCCCGTGTGTGCGTGGGTTTCCTCCGGGTGCTCCGGTTTCCTCCCACAGTCCAAAGATGTGGAGGTTAGGTGGATTGGCCGTGATAAATTGCCCTTGCTGTCCAAAATTGCCCTTAGTGTTGGGTGGGGTTGCTGGGTTATGGGGATAGGGTGGAGGTGTTGACCTTGGGTGTAGGGTGCTCTTTCCAAGAGCCGGTGAAGACTCGATGGGCCAAATGGCCTCCTTCTGCACTGTAAATTCTATGATAATCTATGAGGACTTGGCAGAATTCGGCAGGCACTCGGCCCGTTGAGCGTGGAGAATCGCCGGGGGGGAGGCGCTTTCAACGGACCCTGACCGCGCCGGTGCAATTGCCGCCGATTCTCCGGCCTGAGAATTGGCGGCCCAGCGTCGGAGCGGCGTGGCGGGATTCGCGCGTGCCCCCGCCGATTCTCCGACCTGGCGCGGGATCAGAGAATCCCGACCCATATTTCCTGCAATTGAATGAATAGATTAGCTGAGAACTAGACAGATCTGCAAATTAGAGTGATAGCTAGCCTCAGTGTAATATGCAGCTCGCCTGATGTACCTGAAGTGGTTGGAATCTAACCCCTTCGAGTCGGAGACCATAGGGACTGCCATTCAGTACTGCTCCCCACAATCAGGGACCTTCGGAACACAACTTGGGGTCTTGCAGGGATTCTGAGACCCACGGGTGATCGGCCTCCAGGCAGGAGGCACTCTGGCAATGCTGGTCCTAGCCTGGTACCTTGGCAGTGCCATCTGGCACCATTGTGCCCTTGCTGGAAATCGGGCTTGGGGTGCCCCGTCATTGTGAGGTGGGGGGGGGGGCAGGACCCCCTTCCCCCTTATTGTGAGTTGGGGCTTTGAGAGACAGGGGTGGTGCTGTGAGGGTGAGATGGGGTTCGAGAGATCTCCTGCACTGAAGTTCTGGTGAGTGTAGGTCCTCGGTGCAAGAAACGGTACGGAGCCCCGGATTGCAACAGAATCCCGTTTGATAGTGCGGCCTTTCTTGGTGCTGTGAAAGCCGCAACTCCCCCCCCGCTAAACACGCTTGACACTGGACTCTCTTGAAATCCGGTCAGATCGCACCCAAAATTAGAATTAAATTAAGGCTAGAATTAATCGAAGTGTGAATTAAATATGTGGCAGGAGAGCACATACGCACAACCTGTTGGGAAGAGAACAGCAATCCCTGGATAATATTCAGACTTGGGCTGATGAGTGGCAAGTAACATTCGTGTCACACAAGTGCCGAACATCGACTGTCGCCAGCAAGAGGATCTAACATCTCGCTTTGACATTCGACAACATTACCATCGCTGATTCTCCCACTATTAACACCCTGAAAATGAAATGAAATGAAAATCGCTTATTGTCACAAGTAGGCTTCAAATGAAGTTACTGTGAAAAGCCCCTAGTCGCCACATTCCGGCGCTTGTTCGGGGAGGCTGGTACGGGAATTGAACCGTGCTGCTGGCCTGCCTTGGTCTGCTTTAAAAGCCAGCGATTTAGCCCAGTGTGCTAAACCAGCCCCTGTGAGTTACCATTGAACAGAAATTCAACTGGATCAGCCAGACAAATAATGTGGCTACAAGAACAGGTCAGTGGCTGGGAATTGTGTGGAGTGTAACTCACATCCTGACTCGGCAAAGCCTTTCCACCATGCTCAAGCTACAAGTCAGGAGTGTGATGGAATACTCTGCAATTCCCTGGATGAATGCAACTCCAACAACACTCCAGAAGCTCAAAACCATCCAAGACAAAACAGCCTGCTTGATTGGCAACCCGTTCATCACCTAACAACAACTTTGTTTATATCGCACCTTTGGTGTAAAGAAATGTTCATATTGTTGGGTTGTGGGGGGGGTGAAACCCATGAAAACACGGGGCGAATTATCATAATCTATGATAATAACAACTTTGTTTATATCGCACCTTTAGTGTAAAGAAATGTCCCAAGGCGCTTCACAGAAGAATTATGAAATAAAGTGAGGTACCCTCGATAATGATGCTTAGAGATTAAACTGTAAAGACGGCTTTATTAGACTAATAACTATACTACAGCTAGAGACGAGAGCTGACTGTAACACAGACCATGAGGCAGGCCTTTATGTATGGCTCCCAGATGGGCGGAGCCAGAGTCGGAGGGTTCCAAGCCCGGTCTTAAAGGGGACATCGCCTTACGTGATGATAAGGCAGTAACCGTTCATCACATTCACCCCCTGTTTACAAAGGAGTCCGGCGGGGGTGAAGTGCCATCATAGGTCCATCCGTCTCGGTGGCCGGATCGACCTCCTCAATTCGGGCGGTGGTGCGGCGGGCACGGACGTCCCGGTTGAGGGCACATCCGGGAGCACAGCGGTCGGAGCTTCGGTCCGGGTCGGGGCAGAGGAACTAGGCAGGGCCGGGGGTAGCGGAGCTGGCGCCGGCGGGGTGTGTAAAGGGGGGGCGCACGGTAGGAGCTCACCAATGGGTGGTAGGGCCGGAAGGGGGTGTGTTGTAGGGGGCGACGGGTCCTGCAGGGGCGCGGCGCGGGAAGGGGCGTCTGTGGTGGAGGATCCAGCGGGTGCCAGATCCCGGAGGGAAACCGTATCTTGCCTGCCGTCGGAGTACTCCACGTAGGCGTAACGGGTTGGCGTGGAGTAGTCGGACCTTTTCAGCTTGGGGGTCCGATTTATGGCTCCTCGCGTGCCTCCGGAGAAGAACAGGTCCCGGAGCCATCAGCCAAGGTGGAAGCGAGACCCCGGAGGTAGACTTCCTGGGGAAGAGAAACAATCGGTCGTGAGGGGTCTCATTCGTGGACGTGCAGAGGAGTGACCTAATGGAGTGTAGGGCATCGGGTAGGACCTCCTGCCAGCGGGTGGTTGGGAGATTTCTCGACCGCAGGGCCAGAAGGACAGCCTTCCACACAGTCGCGTTCTCCCTCTCCACCTGCCCGTTTCCCCGTGGGTTATAACTGGTCGTTCTGCTCGAGGCAATGCCTTTGCTGAGCAGATACTGACGCAGTTCATCGTTCATGAACGATGTACCCCGGTCGCTGTGGATATAAGCAGGGAAACCAAACAGGGTGAAGATGCTGTGCAGTGCCTTAATCACCATGGCTGAGGTCATGTCGGTGCAGGGAATGGCGAATGGGAAATGGGAGAATTCCTCAATCACGGTGAGGAAATAGGCATAACGGTTGGTGGATGGGAGGGGCCCCTTGAAGTCCACGCTCAGTCGCTCAAAGGGGCCCGAGGCCTTCACGAGCCGAACCTTGTCTGGCCGATAGAAGTGCGGTTTGCACTCCGCACAGACTAGGCAGGTCCTGACCATGGCCTTGACCTCCTTGGTTGAGTAAGGTAGGTTGCGGGACTTGATGAAATGGACGAGCCGGGTAACCCCCGGGTGGCAGTGGTCATTGTGGATGGCTTGCAGGCGGTCCTCCTGCGCGTTGGCGCATGTGCCGCGGGACAGGGCATCTGGGGGCTCGTTGAGCTCCCCTGGACGATACTTGATATCGTACGAGTAGGTGGAGAGTTCGCTCCTCCACCTCAAAATTTTATCGTTTTTTATTTTGCCCCGTTGCGTGTTATCGAACATATAGGCGACCGACCGTTGGTCGGTGACGAGGGTAAACCTCCTACCGGCGAGGTAGTGTCTCCAGCACCGCACAGCCTCCACAATGGCTTGTGCCTCCTTTTCGACTGCAGAGTGTTGAACCTCGGAGGCGGTGAGGGTTCGGGAGAAGAACGCTACTGGTCTGCCTCCTTGATTGAGGGTAGCAGCCAGGGCGATGTCTGATGCATCGCTCTCCACCTGGAAGGCGATGGTTTCGTCCACCGCGTGCATGGCGGCCTTGATGATGTCAGCCATGATGCGGTTGAAGGCCAATTGAGCCTCAGCCGAGAGGGGAAAAGTGGTGGTCTTTAGGAGTGGGCGGGCTTTGTCCGCATACCTGGGGACCCACTGGGCGTAATAGGAGAAAAGCCCCAAGCACCGTTTGAGGGCCTTGAGGCTGTGGGGGAGAGGGAGTTCCTTAAGGGGGCGCATGCGGTCGGGGTCGGGACCTAGGACCCCGTCTTCCACGACATAGCCGAGGATGGTCAGCTGGGTGGTGTGGAAAATGCATTTGCCCTCGTTATAGGTCAGGTTAAGGGCTCGGGCGGTCTGGAGGAACTTTTTGAGGTTAGCGTCATGGTCCTGCTGATCATGGCCGCAGATGGTGACATTGTCCAAGTACGGGTATGTAGCCCGCAAACCGTACTGGTCCACCATTTGGTCCATCACCCTTTGAAAGACGGAGACCCCATTTGTGACACCAAAGGGGACCCTGAGGAAGTGGAAGAGCCGGCTGGCTGCTTCGAAGGCCGTATAGGGGCGGTCTTTTGGTCGGATGGGGAGCTGGTGGTAGGCAGATTTGAGGTCGACCGTGGAAAAGACTCTGTATTGGGCGATCCGATTTACCATTTCCGCGATGCGAGGAAGGGGGTACGCATCAAGCTGCGTGAATCGGTTTATGGTCTGGCTATAATCCACGACCATCCGTTTCTTCTCCCTGGACCGGACTACTACCACTTGCGCTCTCCAAGGGCTGTTGCTAGCCTCGCTGACCCCCTCTCCCAGTAAACGCTGGACCTCTGACTTGATAAAAGCCATATCTTGGGCACTGTAGCGCCGGCTCCTGGTGGCGACGGGCTTACAGTCAGGAGTGAGGTTAGCGAATAGCGAGGGGTGTGCGACTTTCAGTGTCGCAAGGCAGCACCTTGAGGTGGGGGGGGGCAAGGGTCCGCCGATCTACAGTGTCAGGCTTCGGTGGCTGCACTGGAAATCCAGTCCGAGCAGCAGGGGGACACAGAGGTGAGGGAGGATATAAAATTTGAAACTGGTGTATTTGGCACCCTGGATCGAGAGATCCGCAATACAGTACCCCGTGATTTGTACCGAGTGGGACCCAGATGCGAGGGCTATGGTTTGGGATGCGGGATGGGTGCGTAGGGAGCAGCGCCTTACCGTTTCAGGGTGGATAAAGCTCTCCGTGCTCCCGGAGTCGAAGAGGCATGCAGTGTCGTGCCCGTTGACCTGGACCTGCATCATGGAGTTCTGCAGGCGTTTTGGCCGTGTTTGATCGAGGGTGATCGCACCCAGTCGCTGGTAGTCGGAGTCGTCAGCCGAGTCGGACTCGTAAAATGGCCGCTGCCGTCGGTCGCACGTGTCGGGTCGAGAAGATGGCCGCCGACCAGATGGCCGCTCCCATGATTCGCACGAGGCTGATGACGCGTCAGAAAAGGGTGTGTCGGGTCGGTGCGCAGCAGCATTGCGAGGCCTGCGGGCCTGAGAGCCTGATTTTCGGGCCGGCTGTTCTTTGTTTTTCTGGCCCCTGGGTCTGGCCAGGCAGACCCTCGCAAAGTGCCCTTTCTTCCCGCAGTCGCTGCAGATCGCGGAGCGGGCTGGGCAGCGTGGGCGTGGGTGCTGGCCCTGTCCGCAGAAGTAGCATGGTGTGCCCCCATGGTGAGCGGGTCGCCGCGTGGCGCAGGCCTGTAATACCGTTGAGTCTGAGGAAGTCCGGGGGGGGGGCTGGCAGAGTCCGCGGGGTACGCACCCAAGTTATGCCGGGCCACCTCCAGCGAGGAGGCGAGCGTTAGCGCCTCCTGGAGGTCCTTTTGCCCCGTTTTCGAGCAACCGCTGCTGGATGTAGGTCGAGCGGATGCCGGACACAAAAGCATCTCTGATATGCAGGTTCATATGGACTTCCCCTGTTACATCCTGAATGTCACAGTCCCTGGCAAGCGCGGTGAGTTTTTCAACAAACTCGTCGAGCAATTTCCCCCGAGCGCTGCCGGCAGGTAGAGAGCAGATGCCGGGCGTGCACCTCATTGACGGGTTTGACAAACCGCTTGCGGAGCAACTCAATCGCTTCCTCATAAGTCGTCGCCTTTTCGAGTGTGGCGGAGATTCTGTGACTCACCCGGGCATGGAGTAGACACAGCTTGCGTGGCCCTAGGATGGGAGTCTCTGCGGAGCCCAGGTAGGCCTCGAAGCACCGCAGCCAGTATTTAAAAATTTCCTTTGTCTCCGGCGTTCATGCTTCCAGATTGAGCTTCTCTGGTTTTAGGCCTGCGTCCATCCTGAATCTAGTTTAGTCTAATAAATTGAGGTACCCTCAATAATGATGCTTAGAGATTAAACTGTAAAGAAGGCTTTATTAGACTAATAACTATACTACAGCTAGAGACGAGAGCTGACTGTTACATAGACCATGAGGCAGGCCTTTATGTATGGCTCCCAGATGGGCGGAGCCAGAGTCGGAGTCCCCAGGGTTCCAAGCCCGGTCTTAAAGGGGACATCACCTTACATGATGATAAGGCAGTAACCGTTCATCACATAAAGTATGACACCAAGCCACATAAGAAGATATTAGGTCAGGTGTCCAAAAACTTAGTTGACAATATGGGGTTTCTGGAATGTCTTAAAGGAGGAAATGGAGCAACAGAGATGGAGAGGTGTGGGGGAGGCATCTGAAGGCACAGCCACCAATTATAATTGGAATTGCACAGGAGGCCAGAATTGGAGGACCCAGGCATCTCTAGGTGTGTGGTTGGAGGTGGTTACAGAAATGGGGAAGGGCAAAGCCATGGAGAGATTTGAATACAAAGAAGGCAGTTTTAATATTCAGTTGTTGCTTGACTGGGAGTCAATGTGATCTAAGGATAATTGGGGAAGGGCATATGCTGTGGGCTAAAACACAGACCAGAGAGATTTTGGTGATCTCTAGTTTACAGAGGGTAGAATATGGGAGACCATTCACTCGCTCTGCTATTGGTAGCAGTGTTTACATCTACAAGATGCACAGCAGCAACTTGCCAAGATTCCTTGGACAACAACTTCCAAACCCACAACCTCAACTACCTGGGAGAACAGAGGTAGCGGCACATGGGAATATCGGCAAATTCACCTCCAAGTCACTCACTGTCAGAACTATATCACCACTCCTTCATTGTCGCCGGGTAAAAATCTTAGAGCTCCCAGCCGAACGGCACTGTGGATGCACTTGCACCACATGAACTGCGGTGGTTCAAGAAAGCGGCACATGACCACCTTCTTCAGGGCAGCTAGAAATAGGGACCAAATGCTGGCTTTTCCAGTGATGCCCCCATTCCTCAAATCCTGCCTCAAACTGTCACAAACAGACCTAGGGGAGGTGAAGTAGTGAGTTTCCTCTTCTCCCACGTTGGCAGCAGCAGCATCACATCAGCTCCGTTTCATGTCAGTGAGTGTAATGATTAAAACTCTTCTTCAGATGTGGGCGGAAAGCACGGTGGCTCAGTGGTTAGCATTGCTGCCTCACGGCGCCGAGGTCCCAGGTTCGATCCCGGCTCTGGGTCACTGTCCGAGTGGAGTTTGTTACATTCTCCCCGTGTTTTCATGGGTTTCACCCCCCCCCACAACCCAACGATGTGCAGGGTAGGTGAATTGGCCACGCTAAAATTGCCCCGTAATTGGAAAAGATTAATTGGGTCCTCTAAATGTACTTAAAAAAAATATACAGCCAATTTCAAAGATCCTTCTCAGTTCTACATGGGGAGCTAGAAGCATTGTTACTGATCAACCTGCAGAATGGGATTTTTAAAATGCTTTTATTCTTGAGAGAATGCTTATACATCAACAATCACAGAAAGGTCTGAATAAAATAATTCCATTGTTCTAGTGTGACAAATTCTAGATTATTTATAGTTTGAACTCAAACAATGCATAAGACCGTCATGTCTGCAATGGATTCCACTCGCACACAAACAGCCTGTTTCTTTTTATCTATAAATTTAATACAAACATTACACAAATGAAGTATTTTGTAATTTGTAGTCTGGATTTTCGTCAAATAATTTGAAAAATAACCAAAACGATGTGACGAAACGACGGAGGGGAACAATCTGTTGAGCTGACTAAAGTGCTATTAACCCAGCCTGGGAAATTACAAACTGTACAACTCGGACTGCTTTCGGTGAGCACAATTACTGCTGTCGGCAAAAATACTATGTTCAGACTTTGTGTGAGACTGAGGCATTCAGTTGAAGAATTAATGGAACAACGAAAAAACAATTTGCATTTATATAGAACTTAAAACAGTTCTCAAAGCCCAAATGCTTTATAACCAGTGAATTACTTTGAAGTGGTCCCTGTTGTTTGGTAGGTGGACCACAAGCCATTGCTTTTATACTTTCATGGGATCTGGGTGCCACTGGCTAGGCCAGCGTTTATTGTCCATCCCTTATTTCCCTTTAGAAGGTGGTGGTGAGCTGCTCCCTTGAACCACTGCAGTCCATGTGGTGTAGGTACACCCACAGTGCTGTTCAGGAGGGAGTTTTCTGATTTTGATCCACTAGTGAAAGAACAGCAAAATGGTGCCACGTCAGGATGTTGTGTGTCTCGGAGGGGAACTTGCAAATGTTTGTGTTCCCATGCATCTGCTGCCCTTGTCCTTGGTGGGAGAGATTAAGATTTTAAATGTGGACGGAGCCTTGGTGAGTTGCTGCAGTGCATCTTATAGATGGTATACACTGTTGCCAATCTGCTTTTGAGGTAGAGGAAGTGAATATTGAAGGCACTGAGTGGGGTGCCATTCAAGCAGGATGGTATCGAGCTTCTCGAGTGTTGTTGGAACTGCACTAATCCAGGCAAGCGTAGAGGATTCCATTGCACCCTGCCCTTGTGGATGGTGGACAGGCCTGGGGGATGTGGCTGGGAAGTCCGGAGGTGAGTTTCTTGCTGCCAAATTTCCAGTTTCAGATCTGTCCTATAGCCATAGTATCATATAAGTCGATTTGATATATCAGTTGAATTGATTAGATTTCCGATTTTTCCAAACTCCATTCATATATAAGTTGAAACGGTGTATAAGACGAGACTTGTCCAGACCAGAAAAACAGGTTCACTTTGAATCTCTTTTATTGGTATATTTATCAATGAAAAACAAAAATCATACAGCACATTTTTTTAGCAGTTTCGAATCTGGTTCAGTAACGATGATAAACTTGTAGCAGGCATGACTCCCAAGCCCACTGTGAAACTGTACATTGAATCAATGACTATGTACATTTTCAATGCAGTTTACTCTACACAAGAGAACCCTTGAAATTCTTTGTTCTCTGTGTCTGAGTGGATGTTCGCTGCTAGCTGAGGGCAGAAGTGATATTCGCTTTGTTCTCAATGTCATAGCCTTTCTCTGACTGAGTCTCGAGTTTCTCTGTTCTGCTGATCATTCTGCTTTGATGAATCTGTTCACAATCACCTCTTTGGGCATGCTGTTCCATGCGCCCTTTAATCCACCGAGTCACATCAGCATAGGAGGCACGCCACATAGGCTGTCCTTATACCACTGGGAATAATGCTGAACAGTGTTCTTGCCGTCTAATTGCCCTGTGCCAGTCCAGAACATTTTCACGCTGTATTTGCGGTGAGCGCAGCCATGTTTTCATTATTTTCTTCACGATTTCCAGCTTGAACACTACCATATAGGATTGACGTGACTTCACTGGAAGCATTTTGGTTTGAGGCATGAGGTTTGCTCAGATTTCTTTGTACTCACGAAGGTGTGAGTGTCTAAAATCTGGTCTGATGGCTAATTGTTAGATAAGTCGAAGCGATGTATAAGACAAGGCTTGATCTTCTGGTGAAAAAAGTCTTGTCTTATTCAGTGAAAAATACACTTCGTCGCTGGTCCACTTTAGTTTCTGATCAGTGGTGTTGATGTTGTGCTGCAATTATGTACATGCTTGAAGTTCAGTCAGGGACTCTTCAAGAAGGCAGCTCACCACCACCTTCTCAAGGGCAACTAGGGATGGACAATAAATACTAACCTAGCCAGTGACACCCACATCCCATAAATTAATTTTTTTTAAAGTTGGTAATTAAGAGTAGCTGTCCCCAGTTGGGGAAAGATTAGGGAATCATTGCAAGAGTAAGTAGTAATCAGTTCATGCTCGGTGTTATGGGGAACTGGAGAAATCTGTATCTTTATTTTGTAGTCCTGTTTCCTTAATATGTAATTAAAGCCCAGATTGTGGGAGGGGTGGGGTGAGGAATGAGATAAGGCTGCCAAAAACAGGAGCAGCACTTGGGGCCCATGATTTCTTACCTTGAACCTGCAACCATCTTCAATGAGAGATCTGAAATAGGTGCCTTCAAAATTCTGGACCAGGTTCAAGCAAGACTGTGTAATAGCCCCCATACTGTTTGCCATTAACCTTGCAGTGGTTACTCACCTCATCAAAAATCAACTGTCCTCTGGGGTGAGTATTAAATACAACCTAGATGAAAAAAATCTTTAACCTCAGTCGCCTCCATGCCAAAACTAAACTGACAATGATAGATATACAGGATCTGCAGTATTCAGATGACTGCAAGTATGCAAGCAACCAGCCGATCCTTGACTGTTGCCAAAACAAAATTTATATATCATCCCATATCTGATCGCCAAATCGTTCACCTCTCAAATAAGTTGAAGAGACTCTGGAATATGTTGAACACCTTGGCAGCCACCTCTCTCAAAAGGCCGCCATTGATGGGTAGATGCAACCAGAGTAGCTGTGCCAGCTCAGCCTTCTGCGAATACAGCAGCAAGTATTTGACAACAAAAGAGCTCTGCAAGTCAGCAAAAATCTTAGTGTACATTAGTTACTGCAGTGACACCTGGGCTGTGTATCAGCCACACAAAGGAGCACAGAAGAGAACTTCCAATAGCAAAGGCTCTGCCACATCCCCCAGATTCAATGGGAGGACCATTTAACAAATGCTAGCTCCGCAAGCATTCAGACAGAACTCCTGTAAAGTCAACTACAATGGAAAGGACAGTGTCTCCAGATGTCCAAAAAGCCAGGTCCTGTTTTCTCAACTCTCAAATGACCCGCATTCCAGGAGAGAACAAAGAAAATCCTCCAAAGACACTTTGGAGATCACCTTGGAAGTGCAGTAATATTGACATCAATGACTGGGAGAAGCTTGCTACCGATCATTCAAAATGGTGACAACTTATCCATCAAGCTGCACCATGGTTTGAGTCCAAACCCTTTAATGATGAGGGAGAGCAGCAGTAGATAAAGCAAAGCATCCTTGATCCCAAGGGACTGCCCAAGAGAGAAGACAACCAAAATGTAAAAGGATGAGACAGACAATTTTATTTTTATATGGATTTGAAAGAGTAACAGGGCTTGATCTTTACTGAATGTTTGCTGCTTCGTGATATGTAAATCGGTATATACTAGCTGCCCATATTTGTACATGAGATTAATTAGGGGAGTATTAACATTGTTTTTGTCAGGAGGTTAATTTACTACATTGATGGTGATGCGGAAAATTGTTCTTATCAATTTGCAATCAATCGCTTTCACGAAAGGAAAAAGACTTGTACTTGATTCAGAAGAACTGGGTCCAACTCCTGTTGATTTGATAATTAGGAATACTTCTCAAAATATTTATTTCAAATTATCCCTGCCACTGGTTCTGGAAAATAGCTCCTGTAGAAAACGTCAGCCTACTTACATTGGTAATTCCAAGCTGTCTACTTGCTGAATGGTTTACCATAGAATCCCTACAGTGCAGAAAGAGGCCTTTTGGCCCACCGAGTCCGCACCGACCCTTCGAAAGACCACCCTACCTCGGCCCACTCCCCTCTCTGTAACACCAGCCTAAGGGGCAATTTAGTATGGCTAATCCACCTAACCTGCACGTCTTTGGATTGTGGGAGGAAACTTATGCAGACATCGGGAGAATGTGCAAACACCACACGATGGTCACCCGAGGTCAGAAATCAAACCGGGTCCCTGGCACTATGATGCAGCAGTGCTAACCACTGTGCCATTGCGCACCCTTCTCTTATTTCTTATGTTTATATGTAATTCTTCAATTATTTAAAATTGTGTTATGCTTGGGACTGAACATTGTGGTTAAAATAAAAAAATTTGTGATAACCCTATTCTCAGCTATATTAATAAAACTGCAACAGATTACCACTCTTGGATCTTAAATACCTTTTCTGACTTACCTGGAAGCATGGGGAGCCTAAAGTACTCTATTGCTTTCTCCGTAGTAACACCTCAGCCAACCAGAGTCCACTTGCCAACCAATCGGTACTCATTTTCTGTTGTGATTGTTTGAAATTTTGCATTTTTGCATTTGTCCCACTGAGTGCAAGTTGGAAAACGTAAAACGTTTTCCACGTTCCAGTATTACACTATCAAGAAATGTTTTTGATGCAATTTTAATATTTTCACTGTCCAATTGCACTGAAGACCTGTTCAGCGGTATGCAAATGAGTTTGAGTAGAAATTTGAACGAAAAGTTCAATTCAGGAACCAATACAATTTTAAGCTCAGTTTGTGACATGACTGTTGATTGTACTCAGAAGTAGGAAATCTTGGCTATTTCTGTTGACCCAAAGTAGTTGGATTCAATAAAAAAGATCATGATGTTTGTTCAGTGGATTATTTTCTATGTCACTGCATTATTTCAGGCCAGTAATGATTGTTGCAAATCCATCCAAATTTGGATTACATAAGACGTAACATGCAACAAATGCCAATTTCTGCTGGTTTTCTCATCTTTGACTGCTTTTTAGCTACTGCATAGGTTTAGTGAAATGCCTGCTGTGTGATGCCAGTTTGAGGCGGTTTGTCCAGAGTTGCAGACTTTTATTTGTTGATTATGAGCAAGAACTGTGATGCTTTGGCAAATTAAAAATCAAGTAATTCATCAGTTTTCTAATAGCCTCAAATAGTTATTGTTGAGAGAGAAATTTAAATCGGATAATATACCAGAAATATATAACAAGTTCATGATACATTCGTGTTGCCCCAGTTGGTCCTTTGTAAAGTTTTAAAAATGTTCTTAATTTTTGTTCAGTAACTGAAATATATTTGCAAGTTCAAATTTCAGAACGGCAACACCTTGTATTCGATGCATACTTACTCTGGTCTGCTTCAACATAACAGGAGTTTATAACATAACTCCCTCATCTACAGAAACATGGGGGTGAATTACAATGAATTAGTGTTGTACTCTATCTGCACAGTTCCTGGTCTCAACCATGTTAGTTGGGGAGGTTTGAGGAAAAAGCTCTTACTTTCCTGTACAAAACCAAGAGACTATCACTGCTGCTCATTTTTATGCACTTTCCAGCATTTTATTGTACAGTAGAAGCTTTGAAGCAGTTCACCTGTTCTTTTCTCCCCAAGAGATATTGTGTGATGAAACAGAAATCATAGAAGGAGGGAGCTATGAAAAATTACTCATAGCAAACGGTGAACCATGACTCCTGATAGCGATATTTAGTGCTACAACTGCGCAAAGTAACCTTCTCAATATCTCTTCATGTCTTCAAACGCTGACCTGTAAAATCAGAACACATCAAATGCAAGCCCACTTCAAACATGGTCTAGAAATTGGAACTCTCAAACATCTTTCCAGCTATCTGGCAGAATCAGGAAGACCACAAAATGTTGATGTGGAAATTTCCAAGGCTATCCTCAAATGGGACCATGGCAACTAAGGAGCAGCCATAATTTTCATTTAGGAAGCTCCATGGAGGAATTATGTAAATGAAGATTATTTGAAAGTGAAACTTGCAAAAAGAGAATTGCGGGCAGGAAGTCTCTGCTTTTTGGCAATTCTATGTACTTGTTGATACCTTCTCCAAAGAAATAATAATTGCTGTTTGAATGTAAATCCCTGAAATCTAACATCAGTTTACACTTTCAAAAACCCTTCTTTCCTCTTCTACAATAATGAATGGACTTTGTTTAAATTTTACCTCTGATCCTGTGCTTGAATGCTTTGAGTTTTGATTTGTTTTTGTTCTTCTGCTGTTGTGCCAAACAGCTTCTCTCATCAATAATAGTGGCATAGCTGGCAAGCTGTACTTTAATGTGATGGTGTTGTTTCTTTGAGACAGTTAATTCAGAGGTTATTTGGGCAGTATAACAATCATTAAAAATGTGATGTCATTCTTGCAGAACTATTGGATGGGATTCTCTTCTCCCCTCCCCCCCCCCCAACCCCCCCATGACATGATCTGCAGCAGCGAAGATAGCCCATCCCGGTTGTGCCACTGTCAACAGGGTATCCCGTAGTTTGCATCCCTGCTGCTGGGGAACCCACAGCAGGAGGTCACCAGAAGATAACACTTTCAGTGAATTGGTCACACCGCAGTTAAAACCTAGTGAGGGAGATAGGAAATGGGTGAACACCAGACGGACGAAGAGTATGAAGGTAGTGCAGGGGTCCCCTGTGGTCATCTCCCTCCAAAACAGATATATCGTTTTGGATATTGTTGGGGAGATGGCTCATTATTGGAAGATGGCGGCAGCCAGGTTCATGGCACAGTGGCTGGCTTTGCTGCGCAGGAGGGCAGGAAATAGAGTGGCAGAGCTATAGTGATAGGGGACTCAACGTAAGGCCTTTCATGACGGGTGTTTCTGCGGATGCAAACAAGACTCCAGGATGGTATGTTGCCTCCCTGGTGAAGGATGTCTCGCAGCGGCTGCAGGACATTCTGGAGCGGAGGGGGAGCAGCCAGCTGTCGTGGTGCATATAGGCACCAACGATAAAACTGAATTTAGGGAGATGGGAGTTAAACTAAAAAGTAGGTCCTCAAAGGTAGTAATCTCAGAATTGTTGCCAGTGCCACCTGCTAGTCAGAATAGGAATGTTAGGATGGATAATATGTGGCTAGAGAGATGGTGCAAGAGGGAGGGATTCAAATTCATGGGACATTGGAACTGGTTCTGGGGGAGGTGGGACCAGTACAAGCCTGGGCAGGACTGGAACTAATGTCCTAGGGGGAGTGTGTTGCTAGTGCAGTTGGGGAGGATTTAAACTAATGTGGCAGGGGATGGGAACTGGTGCAAGAGGTTGAAGGGAAGTAAAGTGTGGACAGGATCAAAAGGCAGTGAGGGAAAAGTGAACGGCAGAGAAACCAAAGTCAAAAATCAAAAAGGGCCACAGTACAAAGTATGTGGAGAACTTGGTGAATGGGTCCAGTAAGGCTAAGAGAAATAAAACGTAGGGAGTGTACAAAACATGACTGGAGAGATGGTCTGAGGAAGTAGGGCTGAGAACAAGGAAAGTCTAGGTTAAACTGCATTTATTTCAATGCAAGAGGCCTGATGGGCAAGGCAGATGAACTCGGGGCATGTATGGGTACAATGGACTGGGATATTATAGCTATTACCGAAACATGGCTAAGGAAGGGGCAGGACTGGCAGATCAATGTTCCAGGGTACAGATGCTATAGGAAAGATGGAACAGGTGGTCAGAGAGGAGGGGGAGTTGCGCTTTTGATCAGGGAGAATATCATGGCATAACTGAGAGGGGATATTTTTGAGGGTTCGCTCACTGAGTCTATGTGGGTAGAACTGAAAAATAAAAGGGGAGACATCACTTTGCTAGAATTGTACTACAGGCCCCCAAATAGTCGGTGGGAAATTGAGGAGAAAATATGTAAGGAGATTACAGATAACTGCAAGAAAAATAGGGTAGTAATAATTGGGGACTTTAACTTTCCCAACATTGACTGGGACAACAATAGCATTGTAGGCTTGGATGGAGAGAAATTTGTTGAGTGTATTCAGGAGGAAATTCTCATTCAGTATGTGGATGGCCCGACTAGCTGGGGGGGGGGGGGGGGGTGCAAAACATGACCTCTTGGGAAATAAGGAAGGGGAGGTGACCGAAATGTTAGTGAGGGATCACATTGGGACCAGTGACCATAATTCCATACGTTTTGAGACAGCTATGGAGAATGATCAGTCTGGCCCAAAAGTTAACATTCTAAATTGGGGCAAGGCAAATTTTGATGGTATTAGACAGGAACTTTCAAAAGTTGATTTGGGGAACCTGTTGACAGGCAAAGGGACAGCTGGTAAGTGGGAGGCGAGTAAAGGGCAAGGCTGGTAGAAGTAGGGAACCCTGGATGATTTGGGATATTGAGGCCCTGGTCATAAAGAAGAAGGAGGCATATGACATGCAGAGGCAGCTGGGATCAAGTGGATTCCTTGAAGAGTATAGAGGTTGTCGGAGTAGAGTTAGGAGAGAAATCAGGAGGTCAAAAAGGGGACATGAGATTGCTTTGGCAGATAAGGCAAAGGAGAATTCAAAAGCCCCAGGAGCAGAATTAGGCCACTCGGCCCATCACGCCTGCTCTGCCATTCAATCATGGCTGATATTTTTCTCATCCCCATTCTCCTGCCTTTTCCCCATAACCCCTGATCCCCTTATTAATCAACCCCTGATCCCCTTATTAATCAAAAACCTATCTCTCTCTGTCTTAGAGGTGTTATGGGTCAGGGTTTAGAGAACCCCAAAGTGTATCGTGGAGTTCACCTGACCCACAACTTTTACTAGATTGGTATGGGGTGCACACGGCCCACTCTACAGGTGTGGTACAGCAGAAATGGAAAAGTATTTTTTAAAACAAAACAATGTTTATTCTATGAACTCAAGTGAACCTTTTTAAAACAAACAGTGAATATCTTAGCAACCATTAATTCAAAGATAACCCCCAAAGAATACAACACTAAATAATCCTTTAAGCTGTCCTTTTAACATCCAAAAGACGTAACAACCTTTAAACAGAAGCACATCAGGGTTCACATTCAGTACTGAAATCATTTAAATTTCTGAATTCACCAAATGATTAAGAGATAGTCCTTCATGGCAGAGATAAACAGTACAGCTGCTTTGTCTGACTTCTGCTGCAACACACTGAAAAGCGATACCAAAAAGACAGAGCCACACCCAAGCTTTTCTCAAAGTGAAACTAAAAAGCAGAACCAGAGCTCAGCTCCACCCACACTCTGACATCACTGCAGTAACATGAGCGGCTAACCATTTCTTAAAGCGACATTCTCATGACACATCCCCCCCAAGAAAAAATAAATAAACCATCAACTTCAAGATGGTTTCATTTTTCACCTTTTCACCATCTTTTAAGAAATGCACACAGTAAATATACTTTATAATTTCAAAAAATAACACACGCAAACAGGTATAATAATATAGTCCATTTTTTTTGTTCTTCTTCCAATTGAAATCCTTCTTGATTGACAGTCTCTTTGAACAAGAAGGTCTCTGCACGATCCGTCCATTTCTCTATGCCTCAGTATTTCTCTTTAAAGTCAGATACTTTGGTTCAATCTGATCACCGAGTCCCTTGTAATTCTCCAACACATGCGCATTGGTTATCATAGCTTTCAGGCAGTCAAATGCCTGTCGCAAGTCCGCTGTCCATTGAAATTTGCGACGTTTCTTCAGCAAGTCCATCAGTGGAGCAATCACACTACAAAACGTTTGCACAAATGTTCGACCAAATCCACTCATGCCAAGAAATCACATTATTTCCCTTTGTCCTGAGGGTATCGAAAACTCCTCAAGGAAAGTGACTTGGGCTTTTCCAAATTCACTTTTGACTAGGTTTATCCCCAAACCTGACTCCTGAAGTCGATCGAATAACTCCATCAGATGTTTTAAATGTTCTGTCCATGTCTGGCTGAAAATTACCAGTTTGCACAATTGGGTAATCCTGAAACGACTGTGTTAGTTAACCGTTGAAATGTGGCTGGGGTGTTTTTCATGCCAAATGGCATAATTTTGAATTGGTACATAGCATCTGGAGTCATAAAAGCTGAAATCTCCTTTGCCCTTTCGGATAAAGATACCTGCCAGTAATTTTTAAGTAAATCCAATTTGGAAAGAAAAGCTTATTGTCCCACTTTCTCAATGCAATCCTCCAAACGTGGGATAGGTATGAGTCCTGTAACTGCATTAACCTTTCTATAGTCCACACACAACCGTTGGGTACCGTCTGTATTAGGCACCATCACTATGGGTGAGCTCCATTTGCTGTAACCCACTTCAATTATGCCATTTTTAATCATACTCTCCATCTCTTTGTTAACCTGTGCCAATTTTAAAGGGTTAAGTCTGTATGGATGTGGTTTGATTGGAACAGCATTTCCCACATCTACATCATGTGTAGCCATTTTAGTACTTTCCAATTTATCTCTACAAACTTGCCCATGTGATATCAATAATTCTTTCAGGTCAGTTCATTTTTCCTCTGGCAGGTAACTCAACAATTTATCCCAATTTTTAAGAACATCCTCATTTTCCAATTTAATTTGGAAATTAGTCAAATTCACAGTCATCTAGATTTGGCTCATCACTTTGAGTTATAATCATTAAAACTTCCTTTTTCTCTCCTTTCCTTTCAAAGTACCTTTTAAGCAGCTTCACATGACACACTCGGTGAGTTTTCCTTCTATCTGGTGTTTTTACCACATAATTCACCTCACTTAATTTCCTTTCAATCTGATAAGGTCCACAAAACCTAGCTTTTAAAGGCTCACCTACCATTGGTAACAACACTAAAACTTTATCTCCACTGGCAAAACTACGAACTTTGGATTTCTTGTCCTCTACCCGTTTCATCACACTTTGTGGAACTTTCAAATGTTGTCTAGCCAATTCATCTGCTCTATTTAATCGTTCCCTATCATTTGACACTTAATCCAATAATGTAATTTCTGATTTCTCATCCACCAATTTTTCCTCAATCAATTTAAGTGGTCCTCTTACCTCATGACCAAAAATTAGTTCAAAAGGACTAAATTTGGTTGACTCATTAGGTGCATCCCTAATTGCAAACAGTATGAATGGAATTCCTTTATCCCAATCCTCTGGATAATCTTGACAATAAACCCTCAACATTGTCTTTAATGTCTGACGCCACCTTTCTAACGCTCCCTGTGATTCTGGATGGTACGCAGTTGATCTAAATTGTTTTATTCCTAAACTATCCATAACTTCTTTGAATAACTTTGAGGTAAAATTCGATCCTTGATCCGATTGTATTTCTGTGGGTAGTCTATATCTAGAAAAGAATTTAAGTAACTCCTCCACAATCTTTTTAGCTGTAATATTACGTACAGGAATGACCTCTGGAAACCTAGTCGACACATCCATTATAGTCAAAAGATATTGATTCCCATATTTTTTTAGGAAGCGGTCCTAAGCAATCAATTAGGACCCTTGTTAAAGGTTCCTCAAATGCTGGAGTGGGTATTAAGGGCGCTGGTTTCATCACTGCTTGAGGTTTCCCGATCACTTGACATGTGTGACATGATTGACAAAATTTAACTACATCTTTAAGTAGTCCAGGCCAATAAAAATGTTTTGGGATTGTAGCTTGAGTTTTCCTTATTCCCAGATGACGTCCCACTGGTACCTCATGTGCAACTCTCAACACCTCCTTTCAATACCCTATCGGCAATACTACTTGATGAGCTTCTGCTCACTTTTCACCGCCTGCATATGTAAAGGTTTCCATTTTCTCATCAAGACATTACTTTTATGGTAATAACACTCTGGTATACATGCAGATTCCTCTTCCGTGTATGCTTTCTGATACATCCGTTTTATTTCTATATCTTTTTGTTGTAACTCCGCCAATTTTCCTGAACTAAAAATATCCACCTCATCATCCACCTGTTCTTGTTCTTTTTCAACCATCTGATCAAAAATAGTTTCTGATGTGCGGAGTCTGCACATCCCGTGTGTGCATGGGTTTCCTCCGGGTGCTCCGGTTTCCTCCAACAGTCCAAAGATGTGGATTGGCCTTGATAAATTGCCCTTAGTGTCCAAAATTGCCCTTAGTGTTGGGTGGAGTTACTGGGTTATGGGGATAGGGTGTGGAGGTGTTGACCTTGGGTAGGGTGCTCTTTCCAAGAGCCGTTGCAGACTCGATGGGCCGAATGGCCTCCTTCTGCACTGTAAATTCTATCTATGATAATTGCACTTCAACTTCATCTTCACGGTTTGATTTCTCCTCTTGTCTTAACCTGTGACTTTGCAACCTTGTTACTACACAATTCGGAAAAATCCCAGGATATTCGTCCTTCAACACTTCAGTTGTCTGATTTTCCACTGGCTTATCAACCACAGAAGGCATCACTCCCACCTACAATCAAGCTATATCATTACCAAAGATAAACTGTATTCCTGGACAAGATAGTTTCTCTATTATTCCTACTACCACTTCACCACTCTTCACTGGACTTTCCAACCTTACCTTATATAATGGAACACTACTCCTCTCACCATGAATTCCACATATTACCACCTTTTCTGGCAACATTCTTCCCAAACTACATAACTCCTCATCTCTTGTCATTTAAAGATTGACTAGCTCCCATATCTCTTAAAATTGTGACTTCTTTACCTACTCTTCCTGATACACATGAGTAAACTTTATCCACACAAGTAAATTCTTTAAAGAGATCTGGCACCTTCTTATCAATCACCTCTCGATCAGTCTATACAATCTTTTGCACCTCCTTCGCTTCACTTGGGCTTTCCTTTACCACAAACCCCACCGTCTTATCCTGTTTTCCCACATCAGCCTTCCCAGTGCTTTTCTTCAACCACCAACACTGTGACTTTACATGGCCTAGTTTATTACAGTGAAAACATTTGACATTTTTCATTTTGTTGCCAGCCTCCTGGATTTCTTTTTTAATCTGAGGTACACTCTCCTTATTATCTCCCATCAGATCACCTTTACCTTTACTACTTGAGTATTTCTCATGTCCCCAGTTTCTATCCCTCACAGCTGAAACTGATGTCGGAAACCAATCTTTGATTTACGAACTAATTCATAATCATCTGCC
Organism: Scyliorhinus torazame; assembly: GCF_047496885.1. Classification (NCBI taxonomy): domain Eukaryota; kingdom Metazoa; phylum Chordata; class Chondrichthyes; order Carcharhiniformes; family Scyliorhinidae; genus Scyliorhinus; species Scyliorhinus torazame. The sequence goes on from NC_092727.1 coordinate 31,556,902, forward strand.
ATTTCCGCTGCTAATCTCACTGTTTTAACCCTCTTCCGCATGAGTTCTCACTACATCAGGAATTGAATTTTTAAACTCCTCCAAAAGTATAATTTCTCTGAGAGCTTCATACGTTTGGTCTATTTTCAAAGCCCTTATCCACCTATAAACATTACTCTGTTTGAGCCTTTCAAACTCCATGCATGTTTGACCAAATTCTTTCCTTAAATTTCTAAATTTTGTCTGTAGGCTTCAGGCACTAGTTCATATGCACCCAAGATGGATTTTTTCACCTCCTCGTACGTCCCAGATGCCTCCTCCGGTAATGATGCAAACACTTCACTCGCCCTACCTACCAGCTTTGTTTGTATCAATAATATCTACATGTCCTGTGGCCATTTCATTTGTTTAGCTACCTTCTCAACTGAAATGAAAAAGGCTTCTACCTCCTTCTCGCCAAACCTTGGCAATGCTTGGACATATTTAAATAGATCCCCACCACGCCTTCAACTATCACGCTCTTTCTCACTATCCTCATCACGATCATCCAACTGTACGTTTCCCTTTACGTCTGCCAATTTTAACTGACTGTCATGTTTTATGGCCATTTTCTGAAGTTCAAACTCTTTATCTTTTTCCCTGATTTGTATCTCCCTTTCTTTTTCTTTTTGTTCTGCTAGGGCTATTCTTTCTTTGTTTCTTTCTTCTCTCTCTCCTTTTCTTTTTCTCTCATTGCATATTCAAGCTGCTTTAATTCTTTTTCATGTTCAAGTTGCTTAATTTGCAATTGGTTCTTTGCCATTTCTAATGAGTCAGACTGTATCTCAGGCAACTTTAAATGCTTAGCCACCTCCATAATTACCTCATCTTTTCACATTTTGTCAGGTAATGTTAACTGCAATGTTTTTGCCAAATCTAACAGTCTGTTTTTAGTCTCTGTCCGTAAGGTACTGCGTGTGACCGTCTCCACCCCCAAAGACATCTGAGCCTCTGAAAGAGCCATTGTCCACAACACACTCCCCACTTAAACTAAAATACCACACCTGAAAAGCAGCCACAAAATGCTCACCCCTCACTGTCTTTAAGTTCACTAAGCCAATCCAATAGACTTTTATCCAGGACGAGCCCCCAATTGTTATGGGTCAGGGTTTAGAGAACCCCAAAGTGTATCATGGAGTTCACCTGAACCACAACTTTTAATAGATTGTGGTATGGGGAGCACACGGCCCACTCGAGAGGAGTGGTACAGCAGAAATGAAAAAGTATTTTTTAAAACAAAACAATGTTTATTCTATGAACTCAAGTAAACCTTTTTAACACAAACCGTGAATATCTTAGCAACCATTAATTCAAAGGTAACCCCCAAAGAATACAACACTAAGTAATCCTTTAAGCTGTCCTTTTAACATCCAAAATACTTAACAACCTTTAAACAGAAGTACATCAGGGTTTACATTCAGTACTGAAATCATTTAAATTTCTGAATTCACCAAATGATTAAGAGATAGTCCTTCATGGCAGAGATAAACAGTACAGCTGCTTTGTCTGACTTCTGCTGCAACACACTGAAAAGCGATACCAAAAAGACAGAGCCACACCCAAGCTTTTCTCAAAGTGAAACTAAAAAGCAGAACCAGAGCTCCGCTCCACCCACACTCTGACATCACTGCAGTAACATCAGCAGCTAACCATTTCTTGAAGCGACATTCTCATGACAATGGCACTTAGTGATGTGACTTCCACTGCCTTCTTTGGCAAAGAATTCCACAGATTCACCATCCCCTGGTTGAAGAAATTCCTCCTCATCTCTGATTTAAAGGATCGTCCCTTTACTCTGAGATTATGCCCTCTGGTACTAGTTTTTCCTATTAGTGGAAACATCCTTTCCATGTCCACTCTATCCAAGCCTCGCAGTCTCCTGTCAGTTTCAATAAGATCCCCCTTTATCCTTCTAAACTCCGAGTACAGACCCAGAGTCCTCAGCAGTTTCTAATATGACAAGCTCTTCATTCCGGGGATCATTCTTGTGAACCTCCTCTGGACCCTTTCCAAGGCCAGCACATCCTTCCTTAGATACAGGGCCCAAAACTTCTCACAATACTCCAAATGAGATCTGACGAGAGCCTTGTACAGGCTCAGAAGTACATCCCTGCTCTTGTATTCTAGCCCTCTCGACATGAATGCTGACATTGCATTTGACTTCCTAACTACTGACTGGACCTGCACGTTAACCATAAGAGAATCTTGAACAAGGATACCCAGGTCCCTTCGTGCTTCTGATTTCCTAAGCATTTCCCCATTTAGAAAAAAGTCTATGCATCCATTCCTCCTTCCAAAGTGCATAACCTCACACTTTTCCACATCGTATTCCACCTGCCACTTTGCCCGCTCTCCTAACCTGTCCAAGCCCTTCTGCAGGCCCCCTGCTTCCTGAATACTACCTGTCCCTCTACAGGATGATATTTGTATCATCTGCAAATTTAGCAACAATGCCTTCAGTTCCTTCTTCCAAATCATTAAAGTATATTGTAGAGTTTCTACAAATACATAAAAGGCAAAAGAGAAACTAGGGAGAGAGTAGTGCCACTTAAGGATCCACAAGGTCATCTATCTGCAGATCCATAAGAGATGGGTGAGGTCGTAAATGAAAATGGCTCATCAGCATTTACTGTGGAGAAAGGCATGGATGTTAGGGAACTTGGAAAATAAAGTGATGCCTTGAGTGTACATATTACAGAGAAGGAGGTGCTGGAAGTCTTAAAGCGCATCAAGGTAGATAAATCCCCGGGACCTGATTAAATGTATCCCAGGACGTTGTGGGAGGCTAGGGAGGAAATTGTGGGTCCCCTAGCAGAGATATTTGAATTGGCGACAGCCACAGGTAAGGTACCTGAAGATTGGAGCTAACAAATGTCGTGCCTTTGTTTCGGAAGGGCCACAGGGAAATGCCTGGGAACTACAGACCAGTGAGCCTAACGTCTGTGGTGGGTAAGTTGTTAGAAGGCATTCTAAGAGACTGGATCTACAGACATTCAGAGAGGCGAGGACTGATTAGGAACAGTCAGCATGAATTTGTAAGTGGAAAATCGTGTCTCACGAGTTTGATTGAGTGTTTTGAAGGGGTAAGCAAGAAGGTAGATGAGGGCAGTGCAGTCAACGTTGTCTGCATGGACTTTAGCAAGACCTTTGACAAGATACCACACGGCAGGTTGTTGCATAAGGCTAAATCTCATGGGATCCAGAGTGAGGTAGCCAAATGGATACAAAATTGGTTTGACAACAAGACAAACGGTGGTTGTAGAGGGTTCTTTTTCAAACTGGAGACCTGTGACCAGCGATGTACCTCAGGGATCAAGTGCTGGGTCTACTATTATTTGTTATTTATATTAATGATTTGGATGAGAATTTAGGAGGCATGGTTAGAAAGTTTACAGATGACACCAAGATTGATGGCATAGTGGACAGTTAAGGTTATCTAGGATTGCAACGGGATCTTGATCAATTGGGACAGTGGGCTGATGAATGGCAGATGGAGTTTAATTTAGATAAATGTGAGGCGATGCATTGTGGCAGATCGAATTGGGGCAGGACCTACTCAGTTAATGGTAGGGTGTAGGGGGGAGTTACAGAACAAAGCGATCTAGGAGCACAGGTTCACAGCTCCTTGATAGTGAAGTCACGGGTGGACAGGGTGGTGAAGAAGACATTCAGCATGCTTGGTTTCATTGGTCAGAACATTGAATACAGGAGTTGGGACATCTTGTTGAAGTTGTGCAAGACATTAGTAAGGCCACACTTGGAATACTGTGTACAGTTCTGATCACCCTATTATAGAAAGGATGTCATTAAACTAGAAAGAGTGCTGAAACGATTTACTAGGATGCTACCGGGACTTGATGGTTTGAGTTATATGGAGAGGCTGGATAGACTGGGACTTTTTGCCAGGAAGGTAGGAAACTTCGGGGTGATCTTCCAGAGGTCTATAAAATAACGAGGGGCATAGATCAGGTAGATAGTCAACATTTATTCCCAAAGGTAGGGGAGTCTAAAACTAGAGGGCATAGGTTTGAGGGGAGAGATACAAAAGGGTCCAGATGGGCAATTTGTTCACAGAGGGTGGTGAGTGCCTGGAACGAGCTGCCAGACGTACTAGTAGAGGCGGGTACAATTTTGTCTTTTAAAAGCATTGATACAGTTATATGGGTAAGACGCGTATAGAGGGATATGGGCCAAATGAGGGCAATTGGGAGTAGCTTAGTGGTTTAAAAACTGGGCGGTATGGGAAAGTTGGGCTGAAGGGCCTGTTTCCATGCTGTAAACCCCCATGACTCTAAGATCCCGCCGGCGGCAACAGTTGGAACATTCCAGCCTTTGAAGTTATCTGCAGTTGATTAATTGGTCTTATGCATCATTTTAAGTTTACACAGGGAAACTAGTGGCAGTGTGTATGAAGGGGTTAAAATAGCCTGTAAATGGAAGATTTTCAAAGCATAGCAGTTTGCATTCCATGTATTCTGCTTTTTATCTGGATTACAGAGAAACAGAGCCTGAAGTTCATTCACCCTGTGAACTTGGTGCCTTTCCTCCCTTGTAATAAGTATCACATCTGGTTTCAATCTCATCTGGCCTTTCGTTGAATCATTGTGCAGTGTTTATGAAGGTGTCCACCCTTAAATACATGTATGCTGGTTGTGTGCTGCCTGATCGTTTGTACTACGGGAGAATAAAGTTCTGTTTTTTTGTGAAATTAAAATGAGTCACTCAGCAGGGCAAACCTTATTGTGGAGGAGGGGTGAGTCTGTTTGCGTACCAGCAGGTCCCAGAGTTTATTGTTTGCCAATAGGTTAATAGTTAATACTGCCATCACCCACTTGGCACATCTGCAGCGCCAATGTTTGCTCAGGTTGTAGAACCACACCAAACTCCTCCCACAATGAGAGATCAGAACTGCTCTGGTTCGTAGTTAAAAGTACAGGGCACTTGACAGATAGTGTATAATTGTGTGGAGTTACATTAACTTAGTTCTTGAAAGAGCCTTTCTTCATTCTTGTTGACAGGAAACATCTGTAGCTGGCAATGCATGAGAGCTGAGGTTACTATAGGACAGTAGAAACGCATAAAATCAAGGCAGTCAGATACATAATTTGTAGCATGTGGGAGTCAGGCTGATTTCATCTTCCAACATTACTGCAAAAATAATTAAATTGTGAACAAAGTACGCATCATACCTTAAATTGTTCTTCAGGAGCAGCTGCAAAGTAGTTGAGCAGGGGAAAGTTTCGACTAGATTTCGGAGTCTTGAGTTTATTTCATTGTGAGTTATGAACATTGGAAGTGAGCTATACCCTGACTGGGACATCCTGTGTCAGCCGAATGAGGGGACTGCAGCTTGGTATCTGGAGAAGATGCGTTATTTGCCAGACGATGTTAATATTTGGATTGACCCAAATATGGATGAAGAAGAAATCCCAGCAGTGAGTTGAATGCTATCTGATCTTTGTAAAACTGTTGCTGCGGGAAATGTAAGATTTCAGAATATCCCTGATAAGATAACAAACTTGTATATTTGAAGGAAGGAAATGGTATTATGCATAAGTTATAAAAATGGATTTGGTTTAAATGTAATAGAATTGGATACATGTTAACACTTTCAATTGGTAATAGATTCATTCTATATTAATATACCCTGTACTTTTTAAAAAATATCTTGATGTGGTGGAAGATGTGTTTGTTATTGGGTCAGTCATTCTGGTGAGTGTGACTTGCCTTCAAGCGTTCCTTATCGTCAGCGAAAGTCAAATCCGCAAACTGGGAACTGAGACATATCATAGGACTGCTCATGTTATCAGGGCGCGAAGTCACAAACCACACTTGGTAGCCAACGGTTCATTCAAGTGCACCCTATACTTTTAAAATTCTGAAATTTGTTTTCTTCGGCTTCATTTGTTAGTAGAAAAACTAGCACTTCCTCGATGGGAAAATTCTAATTTTCACAAACTGAACACATGTGAGATTGTATATCTGGGCGGCATGGTGGCGCAGTGGTTAGCACTGCTGCCTCACAGCACTGAGGACCCAGGTTCGATCCTGGCCCCGGGTCACTGTCCGTGTGGAGTTTGCACGTTCTCCCGATATTTGCGTGGGTCTCACCCCCAAAACCCAAAAAGATGTGCAGGATAGGTGAATTGGCCACCCTAAATTGCCCCTCAGTTGGAAAAGAATTGAGTACTCTAAATTTATAGATTGTATATCTGAGGTTCTTATTGTAACTTTAGGAGCAGTAATTTACCATCTAAAGGCCCTAAAGGTACAAATTCCACATGGGTTTTCTGTTGTAACTTCAATGCGACATTTGCCGAAACCTTGGAGAAGGTGCAATTTCTGCAGTGTTTTCATTGAAGATACGAAGGAAAAGATAGATTTGCATTTACATAGTGTTTCTTCTGATCACTGGACATTTGGATTTTACAGTCGATGAAGTACTATTTGTTGTGCAGTCATTGTTGTAATACAGGAAAAGTGGCAGCCAATTTGCTCACAGCAAACTCCCACAAATGTGATTCTGATCAGTTAGTCTGTTTTAGTGATGTTAATTGAAGGATAAATATTGGCTAGGACACCCAGGATGAATGCCTTGCTCTTTGAAATAGTGTCATCGGACCTATCATGTCCACCCAAGGTTACTATGTAAATTCAATCCCTGCCAAGTATTTATTCTGCCTTTAACTTAGAGATGTTTAATTTTTTTTCTTATATCTATTTTCTCTATTTCTTAATTCCATCTTTCTTTCCTGCCCATATTTCTCTTTCTATATCTGAATTTTTTCGAATTGTTTATGGGACACAAGCTTCACTGGCCAGCATTTATTGCCCATCCCTAATTGCCCTTCCGGAGGTGTATGTGAGCTTCTGCCTTGAATACTGCAGTCCATGTGGTGTGCACTTGCAGTACTGTTCGTGAGGGAGTTCCAAGATTTATATATATATAGACAATGAAGGAATGGTGATGGAGTGTCAAGTCACCTGTGTGTGACTTAGAGGAGAACTTGCAGGCATTGATGTTCATATGTATCTGCTGCCCTTGTCCTTGAGGTGGTAGAGGTCACAGGTTTGGAAGATGCTGTCAAAGGAACCTTGTTGAGTTTCTGCAGTGTATCTAGAAGATGATGCACACTGCTGCCATTGTGCGTCTGTAATGGAGCGAGTGGATGTTGAAGTTGATGGATGGGGTGCCAATCAAGTGGGCTGCTTTGTCTTGGATAGTGTCAAACTTTCAGCTGCCCTCATCCAGGCAAGTGGAGAGTATTCCATCACACTCCTAGCTTGTGCCTTTGTGATGGTGGACAGACTTTGGGAATCTGGAAGTGAGTTGCCCTCTGCAGAACCCCCAGCCTCTGAGCTGCTTTTATAGCCACAATATTTATATGGCTGGACCTTTTCAGCTTCTGATCAATGGGAACTCCCTGGGTTGTTGATAATGGGTGATTCGGCCATGGTAATGCCATCGAATGTCAAGGTATGATGGTTGCATTCTCTCTTGTTGTAGATGGTCATTGCCTGGCATTTGTGTGGCATGAATGTTAGCTGCCACTTGTCAGCCCAAGCCTAAATATCCAGGTCTTGCTGCTTATGGACACAGACTGCTTCAGTATCTGAGGAGTCAGAAATGTCACTGAACATTGTGCAATCATCAGCGAATATCCCCACTTCTGATCATAGTAAGATTATTGATGAAGAAGCTGTAGATGGTTGGACCTAGGACACTGCCCTGAGGTACTCTTCATTCACCTATTCTAATTAAGCCTCCTCATTCCTCTGTTTCTCCAGGATAAAAAGGTTTGGAGCTGAAGAGTGCAGGAAAATGTATATTGCATTCTTGCAGGAAAATCTGGGACAACGATTGTCATGTAGAAAAACATCCCAGGGTTGCTTCACAATGAATGAAAGTGTCGACATTGATCTTTCGTGGGAGAATTAGGAGAGTGTCCTAAAAGTTGAGCCAAATATTTTTTTAAAGAAGGTCTTTAAAGGTGGAAGAGAAGTGGAGAGGCTTGAGGAAGGGAGTCTCAGAGTAGGGTTATCGAGGCTGAAGACTTTGCCAACAATAGTACAGAACAAGAAGTGGGGGTGGGAGGCATTCTCTGGAGGTTAAAGAGAATAATGGCATAATTTCCAATGAACCCTATTGTCATGAGGTTTAACGCCCAGAAGGGGAAAAGGATAAGTTTAAACCACTGTGTTTTCTTAAAAGTGGCATCCTTAAACTCTCTCTGGTTGATTGATGTAGTCAGAATCACAAATCAAATCCCTTGAACAGCCAGTTGCAAATTCATGAAGTGTTGCCAATTCGCACCAGAGACGCCAATAATGTTGCTCTTTTTAACTGGATACTGATATGAGGGTTATTAATGATGATATTGCTTTTCAGAGTTGCCAGGTATCAAATGATACCACCACAAGATTTTACCGGATATCAATCAAAGACCAAATTACCAGTTGCTTAGCTCAAGTTCAATGACAGTTTATTTACACACAAGAATTACTTCGACATGCAACATAAAACACTACAAGCTAAATTACACTACTGTGGTCGTCACCACTAGTTGTATTACATGTATTACAGCACTGCACGTATAGTAGACGTACATGGGTAAATCGCTGCCTGCTGGCTCCGCCCAGTAGGCGGTGTATAAATGTGTGCGCTCACCGGTGCTGCAGCCATTCTGGTTCCAGCTACAGGAGGCACAACATCTTTGCTCAATAAATTGATGCACTATCAATTACTACAAAGCCTCGATTATTCCACTACTCTCGTCTTTGTGGTAATTGATAGTGCATCAGCTACAACAACCTGTACTTAACTTCAGGCACCCGGCTTTATGCAGAGGAACAAGGCCTTTGTTCGGATCTTGCGTGGCTGGGTCTTCAGAAGTGACTTCGTTTCTGCTAGGCTCATCCGTCTGGTAGTGATTGTTGGTCTTGAACTTGTCTTTCTGGTCGTGATGCTACACTTGGTTTTAGGCGTAGGTCGGGGCCAAGAGAGACCGAGCGCTGGGGCCAAGAGAGACTGAACACATGGCAGTTTCTCTCTTTATCCTTCTGGGGTTTCGTGCTCTTTTGGGCGGTCCTTGGCTTTGGACCCAATAATTCGGCAGGGTTCGATTACTGTCTTCGATTTTGGCCAATAAAGGGGCGGGTGCCTTGATGGCGGGGGTGTCCTGAGCGGTCATTGACCGTGGCTTTTTGGGCTCCCTGAGCAAAGGGAGTGGCGCCGATGAGTGTTTCTATATCTGTTACCTGAGTACAGGTCTTTTGTTCTGGGGAAATGGGCCATTAGAATGCAAAGTAGCTGGGGGTTTCGATAGCGTCTAGTTATCTGAGTTGCCAATATACATAAGCTCTGAGCGTCTGTGTCCTGGGTTGACCATATTTCCCATGGTCCTTTGCAGGTGGCCATGTTTCCCAGGATCCTTTATTTCTTTTTATAAATTTAGAGTACCCAATTCATTTTTTCCAATTAAGGGGCAATTTAGCGTAGCCAATCCACCTACTCTGCACATCTTTGGGTTGTGGGGGCGAAACCCACGCAAACATGGGGAGAATGTGCAAACTCCACACGGACAGGGACCCAGAGACCGGATCGAACCTGGGACCTCGGCGCCGTGAGGCTGCGGGGCTAAACCACCACGCCACCGTGCTGCCCGTCAGGAATCCTTTATAAGTGGCCATGTTTGTGAGATAGTGATAATGTTTTGTTAACAGCTATTGAAATTATGGATATTTTTTATAAAGTAAATATGTCTTGCTGAATATTTGACATCGGTTCTATTGTCCTTTCTCAAAAAGAATTAATGATATCTTAATATAACCTATGCAACTGATCTATAGAACCAAGGCCTCATGGAAGAAATATGTCCTCCATGATTGACCTTGAATATGAACTGAGCCATACTACTATCAGTCGTGTGGCCCAGCACAAGTTGGGAACTGACCATTGGTCTCTGAGGGTTCCAATCTTCCTATCTTTAACAGAGCTGACTTGAAGGTTGCAAAATTTTTCTTTGTGATAATCACGAATAATTTCTCTGAAATTCTATTGCAAGTTTAAAACCGAAGAGAGATGACTTAATTATGATACTTGGAGGATGCTAGATTAGTTAATTTGTTTGTTTTTGCTTATAATAACATTAACCAAACTATGTAATACAATTCCGAATAGGCAGTGTGAGACTGATAAATATCCATTCAACAGAAATATTTACATACCCAATATTTACTTGAGTGGAATTTATCCCACTTATGTATTGTATCTGTTATTTGGCTGTTAGGATTTTTGATTGGTTAGAAGTGAATTGTTCCAGTTTTCATCATGCCATAGATTGGACTGTTCTAGTCTAGTATTAGGGTTGTTTTTCTCTGCTGACAGAAATAAGGCGTCACCCTCACAAATGTGAACTTTACTGGTAAATGTTTGTCTACCTTTGAGCCCTAATACATCCACCATACTTGTTGTGTCTCTAATTTAAACAACCAGTTTCATACCATGTTCTTGAAGAGTAATTATTGGAACGAGGTTGTAGAAAATTGAACTATCATGTATAGAGTGTGTAAAACATTTTAAATGATGGAAAGACAAAATAATAATCTTTATTAGTGTCACAAGTAGGCTTACATTAACACTGCAATGAAGTTACTGTGCATTGCGTCTGCCTGTACTTTCCACTAGCCATGTACCATTTGTCTTTTATGGATTTCGCAACACATTGAATTTTCTGAGAGAAACAAAAACTATAGATGAAATGCCCCGCAAAATCACTGAGAAATTGTACTCAAAAGATCAAAGATATTTGAAGAAATCTTGAATCTATTAATCCAGTTAACTTTTTTTAAAACCACAAGTTCTAAAAACCCATGTTAAAAACAGAAAATACTGGAAATAAACAATAGATGAACAATTTGAATCTCCGGCATTTTGAATCTAGACCTTCATCAGGATAGTACTTTAGTAATTTACTTTAGTGAACATCTTTCAGACACCTCTACATCAAAAGTATTGTGTAAATCCAAATTGTTGAACATCCCTCTTTAAAGACCTGAGATGAACAAAATCATGCAAGCGAAAATAGTGGAGGAGAGCTTAATACTTAATATTTCCCTGTTCTATTTTAAAGAAACATTCATCTGCCAATCATTTTGAAAACTTGAATAATGATTGTTGTCCATGTCCCTGCAGTGAAGATTAGTTGAACTCTAAATCTCTACTGTTAACTTTGAGCTGAAAGACAGATAAACATTCTTACCTGGCTCCTCTGAACTCTGACCAGTATAGGAATGAGCTTTTGGAAGAGGGGATGGCCTATATTAGACTCAATTTTTAAAAAAAAATCACAACCAAGATTATAGAGAATTAAAAGATCTGTTGCGCTTTATCTAAAACTCACTGGAATAATTTTTGTCACTACTAGCTGCATAGCTAAATACTTGATTATTACACTAATTATTTTCAGTTTTTGGAAATGGAACATATATTATTGTGTCCTTTACATTATGCTTAAGTCGACATTAAAATCACCAAATGATTAGGAAGGCAATTTAAATGATGGCATTTAGTGCAAGGGGAATCAAATGGGGAGATTAACCTACAGTTGTTCAGGGCATTGGTGAGACCACATCTGGAATACTGTGTACAATTTTGGCCTCCTTACTTAAGAAAGGATATAATTGCATTAGAAACAGTAGAGTGAAGGTTCACTTAACTGTTTCCTGGAATGAAAGGATTATCTTACGAGGAAAGGTTGATCAGATTGGACCGATACCTATTGGAAATTATGAGAGGTGTTCTGATTAAAACACACAAGACCCTGGTGACTTGACAGGGTGGATGCTGAGAGGATATATCCTGTTGCAGGGAAGTCTACAACCAGGGGATGCAGCTTAAAAATTAGGGACCTTACATTTAAGCCTGAGATGGGGAGAATATTTTACTCGGAGGGCTGTTAGACTTTGGAATTATTTGCCCGAGAGAGCAATGGAAGCAGGATCATTGAATATATATTCAAAGAGTTAGGTAGGTTTTTGATCAGCAAGGGAGTTGAGGGTTATGGAGGATAGACAGGAAAGTAGAGTTGAGACCACAATTAAATCACCCATGATCTTATTGAATGGCAAACCAAGCTCAAGGGGCCTATTAGCGTATTCCTCCAAATTCATGTGTTGTCATTTTTGGCCAACCTTTTACATGTTTTTCAATATTAACAATATCCTTGTCTTCGTTTCCTGGTCACATGACTTGATAGCATTAAGTACTTAACATTACTGGATGCCCTTTTCTCCAGCTCAATTACAGATATGTAAACAGTGGACTAAGAATGTTAAGTGACCTTTAAGTGCCACTAGTGACTTTACCCCCTTCAACCACAAGATCCTGGCTGGGTATGGAGGGATTTTCTTATGAGGAGAGTTTAAGTAGGTTGGACCTGTACTCATTGCAGTTTAGAAAAATGAGATGCAATCTTATTGAGACATATAGGAGTTTCAGGAGCTTTGCCAGGGTAACTGCTGAGGGGATGTTTCCTCTTATGGGAGAGTCTAGAACCAGAGGGCATACTCTTCGATGAGGACAAATTTTTATTTTTTTTTAAATTAGAGTACCCAATTAATTATTTTTTTCCAATTAAGGGGCAATTTAGCGTGGCCAATCCACCTAACCTGAACATCTTTGGCTTGTGGGGGTGAAACCCACGCAAACTCCACATGGAGAATGTGCAAACACCACATGGACAGTGACCCAGGTCCAGGATCGAACCTGGGACCTCGGCGCCTTGAGGCAGCAGTGCTACCCACTGTGCTGCCCCAGGAATTTCTTCTCTGAGGGTAGTGAATCTGATTGAAGGTTGAGATGGACAGATTTTTAATCAGTAAGGTAATCAAGGGTTCTGGGGATAAGGCTGGAAAGTGGAGTTGAGGATCATATCAGATCAGTCATGATGTCATTGATTGGTGGAACAGACTCAATGGGCCGAACGGCCTACTTCTCTTACATAATGATCTTTATTGTCACAAGGAGGCTTACACTGCAATGAAGTTACTTTGAAAAGCCCCTAGTCGCCAATTTCCGGCACCTGTTCAGGTACACACGGAGAATACACAATGTCCAAATTACCTAACAGTACGTCTTTAGGGACTTGAGGGAGGAAACCAGAGCACCCGGAGGAAACCCACACAGACACAAGGAGAACGTGCAAACTCCGCACAGACAGTGACCCAAGCCGGGATTCGAACCTGGGATCCTGGTGCTGTGAAGCAACAGTGCTAACTACTGTGCTACCGTGCCGCCATGATATGGTCTAAGATAAAACCTTCACTTCTTGGTACCTCTGTCCTCAATAAGTTTCAATCCATTGTTTGCCAATCATTGTATGATCCCTTATCAACACTGAAAGATTCACCTGTGGAACTTTTCCAAATACGTTCTGTAAACGTATGTAGAGTATCCATTCCATTGTATATGTCATTATCTTCTGATTTTGAGTATGACTTCTGGAACAGTAAGCACCTTATTAAAGAAGGTTAACTGCACAAAGTTAAGTGTCACATTTAAATATACAGCAACTTGACTCCTTTCTTCAACATACTTCCAAGAAGAATACTTTCCAGATTTAAAAAGTCATAAAAATGAATCCAGATTGTTTCTTCCATTGAAGAATTTCCATTGCTGCTTATTTTGCCATGTCGGTGTTTTATTGCATAACACCTTTGCGATAAGTAGAATTCAATGACCCCTTGTATTATAATTATCTCGTAAAATCTTAGGCAATCTTTTGCAACATGCCAGTGTGTTAGAGCATGAATATGTTGTGGTGCATAGTGGAAGGTCTTCAGGGCAGCCTCCCACTTTGCTGCATTTACGAGTTCACCCAAAGGACACAGCTGCCTAGGAGTAAGCAAGTGGTCAATTTGTCCTGAACAGCAAAGGAGCCAACGAGTGAAGAAAGTGAGGTGGAAACAAAGTGTATATGCAGTCATCTGAAATGTCGCTTCCAATCCTATTTTGTCTCTTCTACCAAAAGTTGCTAATTTCATTCGATGTGTTCCCTTCGTAGTTTCTGCTCAGATCAGCTAATTTAGTTTAGGAAGATATTGATTCATTGGCAACTAGGAAAGAAAGAGAGAACCTGTGTTTATATAGCACCTTTCTTGTTTTCGGGGCATCATAATGTACTTTGGAAATGTAATGACTGTTGTGATGTTGAGAAATGCAGTAGCCAATTTGTACACAGTAAGATTCCACCAACAGCATTGCAATAAATGACCAAATAACCTGCTTTTAGTGATGTTGATTGAGTCTAAAGTTTTGGCTAGGAAAGCAGAAGATCTCATGCTTTTTAACTTGCAATGAAATAGGATCATGTCTGTCCATCTGAAGGGGTAGCCAAGACCCCAGTTTATCGCATCATCCAAATAGTGACACATCCTACAGTACAATGCTGCATTGAAATGTCACCCCAGATTACAAACAAATCAATGGCTCATATTCTAATATACTGCTGTATGTGGTGCGAAGAAGTGGCTCAGTCTGCAAACAAATCCAACTTTAACATGTAGATGTTATGTACGAAGCACCTATTGCCCAAATTAATCAATGACAGGTGGTCTTTTGAGTTTCTCGTCTTATCTTGCTGGCTTAATTTGTTTCTTACCTTAGAACAAGAGTTTTGGTTTAATGAAGGAGGCTTTTGATTTAATTTCTTCCATGTGTAGCAGTCTGGATTGATTGGAATTAGCAATTATGGTGCAACTAAATTATTTGTACAGAATTCAAATTGCAATTTCTGATCTTAATGTTAAAAGAATTGTTTTTATGCCTCTGGGAATCATGTGTGTATGAAAGGCAAGCAATTATATTTAGTGCAGTTTTCCATGGACTTCACAAACTATTTTGGATCATCTCACTTGGTGGGAGTCAAGAGACACTAAAATTAGCACCACTTAAATTTCATGATTCTGGAGCATTGTGAATTATTTTCAATAATTGAAGACAAAGCTCTTCATGAGTCACTTCACCAGACATATATGGAGTAATGCTCCTCATAAACAGTACCTTAGTTTTCAGACCAACAAAAAAATGCTTCCAAAACGTCAACAGTTGTAACATTTGCAAATTTTGCGAGTAAGACCTGTGTGGGCTGCTCAAAAGGCTGTTGCGATAATTCATTGTTGGTGGTTTTCCTGAAGCCTGGATTAACAAGATAAAAATTTGCAACTGTAAACATATGAACGGAGGGCGGAAACTTTTATCAATATTTAAAGTTTGCATTCTGTATATTCTCTTCAGTTCTGGGCCAGAGGCCTGGTTACTTGCGTGTACGGTTTTGACATTTATCTAGAAAGCTTTGTGACATGGATTGAAGAAGTCAGCACATTTTGATGTTTTGGAACTGGCATGTGCAGGATCACCATATCAGCTCAGGATCTAACTTTTCAGTGTTTAATTAAATAAATTCATAAGCGTCTGTTTGTTTCTGTTGCATGTTTTTGCCTAATTTTTTTAGTTTTGTAAATGTGCTTTTGGTCCTTTCATTTTGCACTGAGTAACATTTTGAGGCACTTTTTTCATCTAAGATATTTATTTAGACCACCTCAATCCTTCATAAATGGGTCTGCCTGTTGATTTGGGTAGTGAATTTTGGATTGCAGGTGGCGGCTATCATAGTGAAATACCTGATAAAATGCAGGATGGCCTTTTTCATTTGACAATTTGTCTGACAAGATACAAGTTGTGTTTGAGGGGTTAAGTTTATTGTTGCCCTTAGAATGTTTAATTTATAGTATGGGGAAAAGGCAAGCAGAATATTGGCGCGCCAGCTCAGGAAAAAGGAGGTGGCCAGGGAGATTGGTAAAGTACAGAGTAGAGACGGGAATACTGTCCTGGACCCAGCGGGGGCGAACGAGGTGTTTATGGACTTCTATAGTAAATTATATGAGTCGGAACCCCCGGCTGGGGTGGAGGGGATGAGGCAGTTTTTGGATCAGTTAAGGTTCCCGAGGGTAGATGAGGATCTGGTGGAAGGGCTGGGAGCCCCAATTGAGATTGAAATAATCAAGGGGCTGGAGGGCATGCAGTCGGGCAGGGCCCCAGGGCCTGACTGCTACCCGGTGGAATTCTAGAAGACTTTTTCAGAGATATTGAGCCCACTGCTGGTGAGGCCATTTAATGAAGCAAGAGAGAAGGGAGTCCTACCCCAACAATGTCGCAGGCCACAATTTCATTGATCCTGAAACCGGAGAAGGGTCTGGAGCAATGCGGGGCATATAGGCCAATTTCTCTACTGAATGTGGACGCCAAACTGCTGGCTAAGATACTGACCACAAGGATAGAGGACTGTGTCCCGGGGGTGATAGGGGAAGACCAGGTGGATTTGGAAAGGGCAGGCAACTCAAGGCCAATATTCGAAGGCTTTTAAATGTTGCCCTCAGAAGGAGAGGAGATGGAGGTGGTGGTAGCGATGGATGCGGGGAAGGCTTTTGATCAGGTGGAGTGGAATTACCTGTGGGAGGCGCTGGGAAGATTTGGGTTTGGTGAGGGCTTTATTGACTGGGTGCAGTTGCTCTATCAGGCACCAGTAGCGAGTGCGTGTATGAACCGGCTGAGGTCAGGGTATTTTAAACTACACCGAGGGACGAGGCAAGGGTGCCCCCTCTCCCCGTTGTGAAAATGACGGTCCTCCCCAGATTTCTGTTTGTCTTTCAGTGCCTCCCCATCTTCACCCCAAAGGGTGAATAAGGTTATTTTGGGCTTAGTGTGGGCGGGTAAAACCCCACGAGTGAAAAAGTGTTGCTGGAGCGCAGTCGGGGGGAGGGTGGGTTGGCGCTGCCGAACTTCTGCAATTTCTACTGGGTGGCTAATATAGCCATGATTAGGAAGTGGGTAGTGGGCAGGGGTCGGCATGGGAGCGGATGGAGGCAGCCTCATGCAAAGACACCAGTTTGGGAGCACTGATAATGGCACCTCTTCCGTTCTCGCCGGCCCGATACTCCACAGGTCCGGTGGTGGTGGCGGCTCTGAGAATCTGGGGGCAATGGAGGAGATATAAGAGAGTGGAGGGAGCATTGGTTGGGACCCCGGTTTACAACAATCATCGGTTTGTACCGGGTAGGCTAGATGGGGGTTCCGGAGTTGGCAAAGGGCAGGAATTAGAAGGATGGGGGAATCTATTTATAGATGGGAGCTTTCCCAGCTTGAAAGCCTTGGAGGATAAATTTGAATTGCCAGCAGGGAACGGGTTTAGGTATTTGCAGGTGCGAGACTTCCTGAGATAAGGTGCCGGTCTTTCCGCTGCTGCCGCCATGGGGGATACACGCTAGAGTAGTCTCCAGTACCTGGGTGGGAGAGGGGAAGGTTTCAGATATTTATCAGGAGCTTTCGAAGGCAGAGGAAACTCCAGTGGAGGAACTTAAGGGCAAGTGTGAGGACGAGCTAGGAGGAGAGATAGAGGCGGGTCTATGGTCGGATGCCCTAAGCAGGGTTAATACCTCCTCATCATGTGCCAGGCTCAGCCTGATAGAATTTAAGGTAGTCCACCTGGCACACATGACAGCAGCTAGGATGAGCAGGTTTTACGGGGTAGAAGATAGGTGTGCGAGGTGCGCGGGAAGCCTAGCAAATCATGTCCACATGTTTTGGGCATGCCCGAAGCTTAGAGGATTTTGGCAGGGTTTTGCTGAGGCAGTGTCCACGGTGCTAAAAACATGGGTGGTGCCGAGTCCGGAGGTTGCGATCTTTGGAGTGTCGGAAGAGCCGGGAGTTATGGGGGCGAAAGAGGCTGATGTCTTGGCCTTTGCCTCCCTGGTAGCCCAGAGACGGATCTTGTTAATGTAGAGGGACTCGAAGCCCCCGAGTGTAGAGACCTGGGTTAGTGACATGGCTGGTTTTCTCAGTCTCGAGAAAATAAAGTTCGTCTTAAGAGGGTCAATGGTCAGGTTCACCCAGAGGTGGCAGCTGTTCGTCTACTTTCTCGGGGAAAATTAAAATGTCAGCAGATGTGGATTTACAAAGGGGGAGAGGGCCGGATTGTTGTTTTATGGTTGGGGTGTGTGAAGATTGAGATGGGGAGGGAAATGTTATTATACCACGTCGATGACACGGTGTTGTTTGTATACAAATTTTCAAATACCTTAATAGAAATATATTTTTTTTTAAAGGAATGTTTAATTTATGAACTGTCACTTGGCAAATTGAGGATTATATTTGGCTGCATTGCTCAACTGGCTTGAGACCACATTCCTAAGTTTGTTTACTTCTGTAAGGACAGCCTGATAAAATAGTGCCAGGTACCAGCTTCCACCACGTCATGTGAGGTAAAATATTAACAGGCAATATACACAGCAGTATAAGTGAGGTTGCCTTATGGTTATGCATGGAAACATTGGGTAACTGTAACACAGTATGCAAACAGCAGAAACTGTTCCATTTACCACCATGCAGATCATCTGGTGCTGCCAGGTATCATCACTATTTTGCCCCTTACAATAGTCTGCAAGTTACCAGGGTGTCAATGGACATTTCCACTGGTCCATATACACTCACCATTGCTTTTAAGCCTTTTCCTGTGTGAGTCACTTTGGTACCCTCACAGCAAAACACAATCCTGCATGTCATCTTATGGGCCATGTTAAGAACCTCATCACCCAGGCTGTCAAAATTCCTGAGACCAGCTCTTACCTCATAAACCTCACACGTTTAAGATCTCTGCATTTAGCCAATTCTCTGTATTTCAATAGCTTTACTTCATGCCCATTTTACAATTTGTCATCCCAATAAGCTTTGGAGTGCTACAGCTATTAAGCATATGCCTTGTAATGTCACACAAATGCATGATCTGTAAATGAGGTGTTCTCATCATTAGTAGTCTTTTAAATCATGCTCTTATCAGGACTGATGTCTGATGGAGGCAGAAAGTCTGGGGAGTGTTTTTAATTTGAAGTATTTCCTTGTCTACATTTAAATAATATACAACGCTTGAATGTTTTTCCAGAATGGAGTGGCTCTAGAACACCTCTGAATAATTGGAGTTGTTTCAAGTATCGGCATTGATGTTATGGAATGGTCTAGGAGTGAGTAGACCACAAATTGGCAGATTTCTGTCCAGATAGATTTGTCTTTTATTTTTAAAGCCATGGATTTTTTTCTGGCTATCTATTTTTTGAATATCGAACGATTGAGTATTTTAAGCAAGAATCTCCTTTCACTTCATTATTCTTTGAGCTTTTCTTCTGTCAGTTTCTCTCGCATTTTTTGGTGAGCAGTTGGTACTAATGACCTCACTGAGGCAATTGGTTGGGAAGAGTTCCAGAGTCCAGATGTGTGAGGGGGCTGAATTGTTTGAAATGAAAGCTAGTTAAAGTAATTCCTGTTAACTCCGCCTGTACCAACCCACCCTCAGCTCCCTACTGCACTTGGACCAAAACCTCAACCAAACTAGTACTTCTCATAATGTCACCATAATGTCAGTTTGTGCAAAAATATCAAATATTACAGATAAAAGCAAAATAGTGGGGATGCTGAAATAAAAACAGAAAATGCTGGATAAACTCAGCAGGTCTGGCAGCATCTATGGAGAGACATCGAGTTAACATTTTAGATCTAAATGATCCTCCTACAGAACAAATATTACAAACAGAAAAAATAAGCTTTTTTAAAAAAAATTGCTTTGATGGTAAATCTCCCTGTTTAAATTGGTCTTCAACATTTTCTGCAGTCTTGTTGTTTATATCAGTCATTTGTAATAATTCAATTCAAATGTATTTTTTTGCCCTCCATTTTTCTTCCCTTTCCTCCCCCACCCCAAGGCCACTCACCCCAAAGCATCCTCCTTAATCCTGGAGGGCGAGGCGGACGGGAACACAGGCTTCTCTTTGATGACTACTTCTGATGATTCTCCATGTTCAGTTGATAGGAGTTGTGCTTGCTGCGGGGTGAGTTGGACGATGTTTTTCCACCGTCCCACCTAGTGGCCCTGTTGAGAACGAACAACCATTGCACATGTGGCTGGCAGTAGGCACTGGGCATCCAATCCATAACCACAGGTTTGCAATGCAAGTCTCCTGTTTGCTATTCTACTGGGCTATTCATACAATCCATACCTCCATCCTAACTCAATTCTCCTTGAGCACAGGTGGAATTTTCCCTTCAGACAATTGCTCTAATTTGAATTGACTCCTGACTAGAATTTCACATCTTGTAATTAAAGGAAAACTGGAAACTATTTCATCTAATAGACTGTTTAAGTCTGACTTATGAGTCTGATGTATAACATAAACCCTTATTTTATTATTGTCCAGTTGATATAAATTGCCATGCCTCTAGTTGGAGTATCAAGGGATATTCTAGACGCTGTCTCATATGCACCAGTGTTTATACTATTTGTTTTTCAGTTACGTTAACCTGCGGAGATAATTTACAGAAGTGATAGTTTAACATAAACATGTTGAATGTGCAATGCCTGAAGTTGCAGAAATAATTACTGAGTTTCATTTGTACTCGTATGTCTTGCACTGAAATTGCATGCATTAGCCCTAGTCGCACTAAAACGGCCACTATCACATCATCCTGACATTTCTATTCTGCCACAAGCAGTTTAACCATTCACATAAATGAGATTTTGATTTTGTGCTGAATATAGAGCACATTTGTATTGTGAGCTTTTATTGAGTCGGTCCCTTAACAGGCAACAGTATGAGACTTGGGTTATTCTGGGTTAGGTTAAGGTTTATCTGAGACCAGAGATTAAAGACCATTGCCATACTCACTTCACCATCTTATTCTCTGCCTGTAGTAGTAATAATAACATAGACACCTTAATCATGTGACTGTCTACTTTCAGCTGTCAAGTTACCAAAAGTTCGTAACAATCTGAAGAAATAGGATCTCAAAAGATTACCTCAACCCTTTTAGGTGACAAGTAGGCATTTAATTTTATCTACCAGAAGAAGGAGCACAATACATTTTATTTTATCTTCACAATGGCGTTGGGATGAATTTCACACAAGTTCTTAACTCACGCGGCTACCTGACACAATACCTCGTTACAGTCATAATCCTGCTGAGAAACAGAAATATCCAGCTTGCAGTGTGACAACAACAAATTCAAGCGAAGGCTTTGAAATTTTTGATGACAAAAAAA
The DNA here is from genome assembly GCF_047496885.1 of Scyliorhinus torazame. Lineage (NCBI taxonomy): Eukaryota > Metazoa > Chordata > Chondrichthyes > Carcharhiniformes > Scyliorhinidae > Scyliorhinus > Scyliorhinus torazame. The sequence goes on from NC_092727.1 coordinate 31,578,063, forward strand.
TTGTTTCAGCAACCGTATACTTTTATGTCAAACTTTAATTAAGTTTCAGCCTTGGCACCACTCCATGCTCCCTATGGTTATGGAGGTCTATATAGGAATAGAATAACCCAACAAAATGTGCTATGTTTTCTAATAAACTGCTATCTTCTAGTCAATGGTGCTGTTTCTATCCTTATTTTGTGTCACCAACTTGCATTTTATACACTAGGAAACTGCTTGGAGCCATTGGTTGGACTGTTCTTTCTGTCAAGGGCCTGCTTTTAAATTGAACTCCGCATGACAATTAAAAGCTTCTTGTCTTCAAAGGCCCAATGCAAAATCAATTTGAGGCGGCTCCACCGATTGCCTCTAGGGCTCAGATGTCCAAGATACTGCAAATTTAGCATTAATTGCTGATACTTTATCAATATGGAGATATTTCTTGAAATATTGCACCAGGGATCTTTAGTTGCATTTAACCTGAGCCTGATGCTATTACGTGTTGCCAAAATAGGAAATTATTAATTATCCAAAATTAGTATCTCTAAACTTAATGAGCACCAAACCTCTAGATTTATTTTATTATAATAATACAATAAATAGACCTCTTCCGATTGCATTCATGTTACACTTGAAAAGGCGGTGAAAGAGCAGAAGAGCGTGCCTAATTGAATGCATTTTCCAGAGAATCAACATGAATGACCTAATGGCGGTTTCTTGTTCTGTAAGATTCCATGTTGTTGATGTTCAATAGTCAAGGAAAATTAAAAGATTTAAATCAGGAATTTCCCAAAGGGGGGGGTAAAGAAGGAAGGCAGTGGAAAGAAAAATAGCTGGGATTGTGTTCAAATGTTTAACGTAATCTCTGGCTGCAAGTGATCAGAAATCAGTCAGGTTTTACGGCCATGCAAAACCATTCCTTATTTCGGAATTGCTGATGATATGCCCCTGGCATGAGTTCATAAGCACTCGAATTGCATCCTTAGTCTGTTTATAATCAACAGTCACTTCAGGGGCCAGTGTGGAGAAGATCTCTTGGCTTTTCCTGTTAACTGACCCTTGATCATCAGAGCCCCCACTTCCTGGGGTAAATTCTAGCTGATTTGCTGCTTTTTTGAAAGAAGTAAAGAATGATTCTACATTGCCCTTGTTGAATTTGGGGACAAATTTGGAGAATTGTAGAACCTCGAGGCCCGTTTTGGGGTTTCACGAATTTGGGTTATCATTAGGCAGAGTGAGATTTCCCCTAGCAGCCTCGAGGTGTATTTGGTCCTTATCTTTTTGTACTTGTAGCTCTAGTTCCAACTCCTGTACCTGGAGATTACATTCTTCCCTTTCTTTCTGGACTTGAAGTTCTAACTCCTCTTTTCAGGCTAGTCTACTTTCTCTGTCTTTTGGAGCTTGTTGCTCCTTCCTGTCTGCCTGGGCTTTAAACTCGGGCTCAATTTTCAGCTTCTCCAGCTTTATTTTGGCTAATGTAACCCAGTCTGGTTCTGAATCAGTTTATGCTGCTTTTTCTGACTCAGGACTGAATTCAGAATGCTCAACCAACATTTTCAGGAATTCCTACCACTTTGTCTTCAGTGGGTCTTGAAGTTCAGTTTAACAACTGTGATGTCTTCTACAGTCGACTGTTTGGAGGTTTGCCAGACTCCGATAGACGAGGCAGGTTTTTTGGGAGAGAGGAAAGGTTTCCTATTCCTCACTAATTCTACAGTTGCACCACTTGCATATTGCCCGGACACTGCTAGAAAAGCAGTTGATTTCCTAATATCTTCCTCTTTGTCATCCCTTGACCAAGAACCCTCTTGTCGTGGAAATTATAATAAAGACAAATTCTTCGAGGTTCGATTTAAAGAAATTTACTTGTCACAAATATATTTGCGGAGAGAGGAGGGGTCTGGCATAGCCATTCCACAGCACTCTCAGATTCGACCGAAGAAAGCATATCTTTATAGTCTGAAATAACAGCTTGAAGTTAACAGCCATGTTTATATTAAGTAGACCTTGGAAAGTACGTAAGATGAAATAGGTATTGCCCTTGGCTAAAAACAACTCGAGTACACATTTTGTTACCTTTCAGAGGACAATGCGTTATCATAATAAGGCCGAGACCAAAATATTTAGCAGTATTTTGTTTACGTTACCTGACCTTATTTTCGTTCAAAAGCAGTGTTAAACTAGATAGTCAAGTATTTCCCAGCATGTTTCTAAGTTCGCAACTCATTCATTTCCCTTCCACATCTCTCTAATGTTGTTTTTCCGAGTTCTTCCTGGAAGTCTGCACACAACATGGCTGTTCTTAGTTAGGCTTAATGGCTGATATTCCAAACTGTCAAATCATGCGTCCGTATTAGGTAATGGGTATAGTCCCATCCATTGTCTTATGAGCTGAGTTAATTTACCGTTACCTTTTAAATGCCTTTGCCCTGAACTTGAATGGATTCCCATTCTGATGGGTTTGTGGAGATACGAAAGTGATATTCACACTTCCAGGAAAGCCACAGTGAGTTTCTGCTTCCCCTTGTGGAATTGTGAATTGAACTTCAAATGCCTGGATATGTCTACCTGCAATCTACTTGAAGCGTTCTAAAGCTTGACCATATTACAGTATTAAAAAGTCAGGTGACTTTTGGCAGCCATCCTCAACACTTCTTGTCCATTTGAAAGGAAGATTAACAAAAATGTATAATATCAGAACTACACATTCATGACATGGGCTTATATGAACTCGTTCAAGCCAAATGTTTGTAACTTCTGCCCTTCAAGCTTAAAAAAAACATTTCTTACATTAAGTAGAAAATTACCATGTACAATATGATATGAGTACTTAGTCTGAAGCAGGTCCTTGGCTTATTGTCTGCTACTGCTTCATCCTGAGCTATTTTCTTGGCAGTTTTTGTCAGTATTGGTTTGCCATTGCCTACAAGTCTCAGACGACACGTCAAGGAGGCAAGTCCCAAGTCTACCTCAGCTAGACCAGGAATCAAACCCATGCTGCTGGCATTATTCTGAACCACATGCGCGTCAACAAGCCAACTGAGCTAACCAGCCTGCAATTAAGTTATCAGATTCTGAACCCTTTTTGATTATTGCTTCTAACTGTATAATCACTTACTCTTAACAAGAAAACTCTATGGAGGAACTTGTTCTTACCTTAATTGAAATAGTCTTTGTATTGACCATATATTGTTCTGATTGAAATACGATTTAATGGAAGAGAAAACAAGTCTTTTAAAGTGTGGGATATTTGTATTGTGCACTTCCAAGACTCTAAACCAATCCTGTAAACAGAACAAAAATGATACTTTTAAGTATGTATTTGTAGTATGATTGGTGAAGTTACTTGTAATTATTTATTACAACGCTGCAAGCTAAGTCTAAACATTTATACTTTTTTTTAAGTTTAAAAAGCTGCAAAATAATTACTAATTCTAATCTTGACTTGTCTAGCTGAGTTACTCAGGAGAAAGTATCTTGTTATTATGCTTTAAGCTACATTTTATTTTTACATTTTACGTCTCAATATTGTTAAGCTAACTGACTATTAATGACAATATGAGCATTATTGATCAGAAAGCTAAGAGTCTCCCAGGTTTGCACTCTGGTCCATGGACAAAAAGTTGATCTTAGATAGCTGAATAATTAAGGTGCTGTAATCGGCAGCAAGACACCTCTGCTGAGGAGGAGAAATGAATCAGTTTTGTTGCCCTTGATCACCATCTGGAAAATGTATGTTTGTGGATGCCAGCTGAGGGTAAGATTAAATATGCTATGACATTGTCCATGGTCAGTCTGCTGTTAGTCCAAGCCAAGATTATCATGTAGAATGGCAAGGCACACATCATATCAGAAGGTCTGGTTGCTCTAGTAGTGAACCCCAGCATAAATCAGCACCTTCAGGTGTTTTTGATACCTTGGCTAACCCGTCGGCTTGGCAGTTTAATAATGTCAGTATATAGTACTTATTCCCCTGTGACCTTTGAGGCACATTCTGAGATGTCAACTCTTGCATAAGCCAAATGCACAACTGGGACAATACTTGTAATCTGACAGTTTAATGGTGCTCCAGACATGAACTGCTAAGATTAAAATAGCCTCATTTACATTGCTTGTCTGCATTGGTCAGGACAAAAACTGGGGAACAAGCTTTGTTTAACGTGCTTCAGTTTTTTGATGTATAGATTTTTTTGGAATGGTGAGAGGAGAGGAACAAAAAGGTGTATCCTTATCACCCTTCATTACCATTCCAACTGTCATAAAACAAAATGAAGTTAACAGAATTATCATGTATTTTGGAGCACTGAAATTGGTATGAATGAGATGCAAGATTTGAATCATATTAGAGATGCTCCTCAACTCATTCTAGACCGTCCTAAGCCAGTTGTATGTTTTTGTGTGTTTCTATTTTGTATATTTTTGCATTTTGGAAGCTGTGTCATGACGTATCACAAATCATGACTTAAAATGTCAGCTAAAGTTTTGAGGACTTGTATGTAAACTGAAGAATGGAAGGCTCAACAGTAATTTATAAACAAGCAAATTAGAATAAGTCTCATGCTTATCGTGCAGGCAGCAAATAAATATTTGTGGTGTTTGTGACAATGTGATTTTTTTACCTTTTTTGAAAAAGTCAGTGACCATCTTTCCAATAACCCTAGCTGTAACATATTTGCATATGCATGTAAGTAATGAGGAATATTGAACACTGCCCCTGTAGGCTCTTTTTTTGTAAGTGTGTCCAAAATCACCACCTCGAGCAGGGGTGACCAGATTTTGGGCCGAATATAGTCTGAACCCTGGTAACCCTGTCCTATTTAGATCTTATTTGGTGGTTTGTGTTTTGACGATACCGATTTTAAAAGCTGTTGCTTCATTCATAGACAAAGCACAACACCAAGATCTGCCAGCAATAGCAACTTGAAATATTAATACAGAGAGGCAACAGGAGTGCCAATTTATGGTATGAGTGCAGGGGCTCCATGGTATCCATGTCTGTAGATTACAAAGACATACGGTTACAACAATCCAGTTGAACAGGAACTGCATAGGGAGGGTAATTTTAACTTAACTCAATCATCAGGAAACTGACAGGAGTGTCTGTCACAATAGCTTTATACCCCACCCCACTTCAATCTCCATAGTTACTAAAGGATAATATTGGGCAACATGTCAAACAAGTTATAGACTAGGCCCATTTCCAAAAGAGAATCTACCTACCTTCCTTTGACATTCAGCTTTACCATTGCAAATCCCCTATCATCAACCTCCTGGGGGCCATTGACCAGAAACTGGACCAGGCACATAAATATTGTGGCTACAAGAGTAGGTCAGAGGCTGCATATCTTGCACTGAGTTACTCATCATCTAAGTCCTCCAGGTATTTCCATCATAATCTTTATTAGTGTCACAAGTAGGTTTACATTAATGCTGCAGTGAAGTTACTGTGAAAATCTCCCAGTCACCACACTACGGGCCAAGAAGTATGATGGAAGACTTGTCACTGGCCTGGATGGATGCAGCTTCAAAAACACCTAAAAGCTCAAAACCATCCAGGACAAAGCATAACATCCCATCCACCACCATAAATATTCACTCTCTCCACTCTCTGCGTATTGTGGTTGCAGTGTGTACCATTTACAGAATGCACTGCAGGAACTAGCCAATGCACCTCCAAACTCACAACCTTTACCACATAGAACAGCAGGTGCATGGCAATACCACTGCCTCCAAGTTCCTCCCCAAGTCACACACATTGCCATTCCTTCTTCATTGTTCGGCCAAAATTATGGAACTTCCTTCCTAACAGCGCTGAGAGGGCCTTTATCACATGGATTGCAGCAGCACAAGGGCAATTATGGATGGACAATGAATGCTAGCCTTTCCAGCCGTGACCACATGCCTAAATGAATAACAAAAATAGGTTCCACCTGACCTCAGGGTTACCAGCTCAGCAGGTTACGTTAAACCAACCCCCCACCTTGTATTTCTAGAAGCTGAGGAATTCCACTATTTCAGAAAGGAAAGACTTGTTGGTTTCTGTACTAGAATTTAACAATTAGTTTTAATCAAAGCCCTTAATTTGCTTTTCTTGTATTTCAGGTTTTGAGTCCAACCTACAAACAGCGGAATGAAGATTTTAGAAAGCTCTTTAAGCAGCTGCCAGACACAGAGCGACTCATTGTTGGTAAAGAACAAGCATCTGCTCATGTCAACCACATTATTGTATAAGCGTGCTTCAAAAAAGACTGGCTGTATGAAAAGACTAAACATTTATCAGTCGATAAACACTTCCATACTAAATAAGTTTTATTTAGATGACAGGAAAGGAATAATTTATTGGTCGACCGGGTTTCCTGTTTGGGGAAAAAATAAGGAGAGGGTAGAAGTGCAGGTTAATGATGAGGACTTTCAACTAGTTAAAGGAACCCAGGACTTAGGAGAGGTTAGTAAGGTTTCCAGACCACGTAATAGAACAGGGTATAGAAGGTGGCAAGAATCTGACCTCAGGCAGTGCAAAAAAGGTGACAAGTATGAGAAGGGAGTTGGTCAATGCAGGACTGAGGGTGTTGTGCCTAAATGCGCGCAGTATACGGACCAAGGTAAAAGCCTGTTGCGCACATTGAAATTGGCCTGTACGATGTGGGCATCACGGAGACGTGGCTGCAAGGGGATCAGGGCCGGGATCTAAATATACAAGGATATGGGTCCTGTCGAAAGGCCAGGCAGATGGGTAAAGGGGGCGGGGTTGCATTGTTAGTAAGGAATGAAGTTAAATCGATAGCAAGAAGCGATATAGAATCGGAAGGCGTAAAATCTTTGTGGGGAGAGATGAAGAATCGTAAAGGTAAAAAGAACCTGGTGGGAGTTATGTACAGACCCCCCAGCAGTAGTCAGGACGTGGGGCAGGAAATAAATCTGGAGATAGAAAAGGCATGTAAAAATAACAACATTACAGAAATCATAGGGGACTTCAATATGCAGGTGGACTGGGAAAATCAGGTTGGTAGTGGATCCCAAGAAAAGGAATTTGTGGAATGTCTAAGAAATGTTTTTTTGGAGCAGCTTGTGATAGAGCCTACTAAGAAACAGGCAATTCTGGATTTGGTGATATGTAATGAGGCAGACTTGATTAGGGAACTTAAGGTGATGGAACCCATAGGGAGCAGTGACCACAATATGATAGAGTTTACCCTGCAGTTTGAGAAAGAGAAGCCAGAACCTGATGAAACAGTATTACAATTAAATAAGGGTACCTACAGAGACATGAGGGAGGAGCTGGCCAGAGTTGATTGGAAAAGGAGCCAAGCAGGGGTGGAACAGCAATGGCAGATGTTTTTGGGGGTTATTCGGGAGGCACAACAGAAATTCATCCCAAGGAGGAGGAAACGTGCTAAGGGGAGGGCGAGGCATCCATGGCTGACGAGGGAAGTCAAGGACAGCATAAAAGAAAAAGCATACAAAGTGGCGAGGGTTAGCAGGAAGCCAGAAGATTGGGAAGCCTTTAAAAGCGAGCAGAGGTCAACTAAAAAAGCAATAAGGGGGAGAAGATGAAATATGAGTGTAAGCTAGTTAGTAATATAAAAGAAGATATGAAGTGTTTTTTTCAATACATACAAACAGTAAGAGAGAGGCAAAAATAGACATTGGACCACTGGAAAACAAGGCTGGAGAAGTAATAAAAGGAAACCAAGAAATGGCGGCGGAACTGTATCGTTACTTTGCATTAGTCTTCACAGTGGAAGACACCAGTGTGATGCCAGAACTTCAGGAGAATCAGGGGACACAGGTGAGTGTAGTGGCCATCACTAAGGAGAAGGTTCTAAGGAAACTGAAAGTTCTGAAGGTTGATAAATCACCTGGACTGGATGGACTACAGCCCAGAGTTCTGAAGGAGATAGCTAAGGAGATTGTGGAGGCATCGGTGATGATCTTTCAGGAATCACTGGAGGCAGGAGGGTCCCAGAGGATTGGAAAGTAACATAACACCGCTGTTGAAGAAGGGAGGTCGGCAGGAGACAGGAAATTATAGGCCGGTTAGCCTGACTTCGGTCATTCGCAAGATTTTAGAGTCCATTATTAAAGATGACATTGCGGAGTACTTGGAAGTGCTTGATAAGTACCCTTAGTGTTGGGTGGAGTTACTGGGTTATGGGGATAGGGTGGAGGTGTTGGCCTTGGGTAGGGTGCTCTTTCCAAGAGCCGTTGCAGACTCGATGGGCCGAATGGCCTCCTTCTGCACTGTAAATTCTATGATAAAATAGCATAGCTTCGTCAAGGGGAGGTCATGTCTGACAAATTTGGTGGAGTTTTATGAGGAGGTAACAAGGACGTTAGACAAAGGAGAGCCAGTGGACGTGATTTATTTAGATTTCCAGAAGGCCTTTGACAAGGTGCCGCAAAGGAGACTGTTGAATAAGCTGAGCACAAGGTGTTAAGGGTAAGATCCTGGCTTGGATAGAGGATTGGCTGACTGGCAGAAGGCAGAGAGTGGGGGTAAAAGGCTCTTTTTCAGGATGGCAGCCGATAACTAGTGGTGTGTCTCAGGGGTCGGTGCTGTGACCACAACGTTTAACAATATAATTAACGGTTTGGAAGAAGGAACTGAAGCCGCTGTTGCTAAGTTTGAAGAGTATACAAAGATATGTAGAGGGACAGGTAGTATTGAGGAAGCAGGCGGGCTGCAAAAGGACTTGGACAGGCTGGGAGAGTATGCAAGGAAGTGGCAGATGGAATACAACGTGGAAAAGTGTGAGGCTATGCACTTTGAAAGGAGGAATGGATGCATGGACTATTTTCTAAATGGGGAAATGCTTAGGCAATCAGAAGCACAAAAGTGACTGGCGATCCTTGTCCAAGATTCTCGTAAGGTTAGCGTGCAGGTTCAGTCGGCAGTGAGGAAGGCCAATGCAATATTAGCATTCATGTCGAGAGGGCTAGAATACAAGAGCAGGGATGTACTTCTGAGGCTGTATAAGTCTCTGGCAGACTCCATTTGGAGTATTGTGAGCAGTTTTGAGCCCTGTATCTAAGGAAGGATGTGCTGGCCTTGGAAAGGATCCAGAGGAAGTTCACAAGAATGATCCCTGAATGAAGAATTTGTCATATGAGGAATGGTTGAGGACTCTGGGTCTGTGCTCATTGGAGTTCAGAAGGATGAGGGGAAATCTTATTCAAACTTACAGGATACTGAGAGGCCTGGATAGAGTGGACGCGGAGAGGATGTTTCCACGAGTAGGAAAAACTAGAACCAGAGGGCACAATCTCAGACTAAAAGGACGATCCTTTAAAACAGTGATGAGGAATTTCTTCAGCCAGAAGGTGTGAATCTGTGGAACTCTGCCGCAGAAGGCTGTGGAGGCCGAATCACTGAGTGTCTTTAAGACAGAGATAGATAGGTTCTTGATTAATAAGGGGATCAGGGGTTATGGGGAAAAGGCAGGAGAATGGGGATGAGAAAAATATCTGCCATGATTGATTGGCAGAGCAGACTTGATGGGCCATGTGGCCTAATTGGTCCCGGCGAATCAACTGACGAGTCAGCATTCGGGGCGGGCAGCCCGTGAGGCCTCATTAAGTGGACCAATTAACATTGAATAATGTTGCCGACCTTGCCGGACCGAGCGTTGGGAAACGCACAAAAATTCCTGCTCACTGCAAATGTTTCTGGAGATCGCACTCATGATATAGAATTATATTGAAATTTACTGCAAAAGAAAGAAACCATTGAGCACTTGCTCTTCATGCCAGCCAAAAAAAGGGTCATCCAATCTCATTCCACCTACCACTCTTGGTCCACATACCCTGTAGGTTATGGCATCTCAAGCGAATATTAAAATGTTTTTATTTAAATGAAGTGAGGTTTGTGCCTCTACCTTTCAAGCAATGAGTTCCTGACCCTCGTCAGCTTCTGAGTGAAAAAATTGCTTCTCAACTCTCTTCTAATCCTTCCACCAATTACTCTAAATCTACCCCTGTTTATTGACCTCCCTTCTAAGGGAACTGTGTCTTCGTAACCACTCTATCTAGGCTCTTCATATTTTTTACAGCTTAATTAAACCTCCCACTGATGCAGAGGCTGCCTCAATTTTTAAAAACTTTTTTTTTATCCCATCCTAAAGTTACAAAGCCAATGCACAAAATGGTCCCTTAATCCATCTCGTTGCTTGCTCCAAAGACCAACTCAAATTCAAATTGAAGTCAATTCATGGTCAAGAGAGACATACAAGATCCAAGCTGACAAGAAAAGACATTGCACCTCATCTTGGGCTTGATCTGACACTTGATCTTAGTCAAAAGGCTGACAACCTCAATAATAAACTAAAATGGATATGGGGTAAGAAATAGTTAGCTTCTAAAATATGGAACAGTTTCTGGAAGCTGGATATTTGACTCTTTTTGGGTGGCCAAATCAATTTTTATACTAAGTTGGTTCACCTCAGTTTTGATTGTCGGTTCGCTGATTTTCAATTGCCCAACTGCCTTGGTTTACCATATAGAATCAGTGCTGGTGCTGACATTGGGATGCTGCTGTTCTGAAAAGTGCATATTGCTTTCTATGTTAGTGAATATATATTGGGTGGCACTGGCATTCTGGTGGACAGTTTTATGCATACTAATAATTTTATTTCTGTTCTGATCTGACAAGACTACTCATGTGCCCTGCAAAGGGACATCCTCCTACAAGGGCGACTCTACCTCTCGGAAAATTGGATCTGCTTCTACAGCAACATCTTCAGATGGGAAACACTGGTATGTAGTCCTGAACTAATGCAGATACTATTGTCCCTGGTTTTAAGACAATGTGTGCCACATCTAAGACAAAGGATTAGAATTATGATTTTTTAATCTGCTGGCAAATTGAATGTCCTTGGAGGCGAGCTTATAAAATGTCATGGGAATCGTCAGATGAACAGTTATATTACGTAATAAAACATTGTAAGATGTTATAAAATCATTTGTGTAACATTTTTCCAAATAAAATTCAATTCATTTAGTAGGTGACTGAGATTACACTGTTTGGTTAAATATAAAATCTGAGTTGATATGTCAACTAAAATGATCTATTTTAGTCGGTATTCAGTGTAGTTGTTAGATATACAGGCTGCAGGATCCAATAACATGGTGTATAACATACCTGATGGGTTGTAATAAAATGATGGTGATTACTTTTATGTAATCCATTAATAAGGCTGTGTTGGTACCTCAGAGAAGGTTGTGTAAACTCATTTCCTAATTGAATTTTCTTCATCATAAGTAACTCAATAGAAGCTTACATTACTAAAATATAAATTAATGCTGTAAAGCTATTGGGATAGATAATTTTTGCCAAATGGAAACTTAACTTAAAATCATTTAAAGATTTTACAATTGAAATAGAATGAGGTTAGGAACCAAACAAACTGATATCATGTTGGTGTGGGACACTAATTGCAAGGATCACCATGATAGTGTGTGACACTAACTGGATAGGTCAGCATGTTAGTTTGGGTGGTGCTAAGTGGCTTGTCAGATGTTTGAATAACTACAAACAAGAGAATGTACAAGGTAAAAATTGAGAAACATTTTTTAAAGTTGAAAGTAGCCAAAATTAAAATGTTGCCCCATTACTCAGGAATTCAGGTTGTTCTGTATTAACCTGTGTACACTGCTCATAAAGAATAAGATGGGCAGGATTCTCCGTTTGCCACTGCTGAAATCGAGGCATCCAATCAGGCGGAGAATAGCTCCCATCGCCGAAATTGCAGCAGGTGCTGGTTCGGCGCCGAATCTCAATGTTTCGCCTCCCTGAAAACTGCATCAATGCAACGCACGCCGCGCTTGGTGGAAACATCGCATATCATTAGTGGGCCCACCCGTGATTCTCCGCCCCTGATGGGCCAAGTTCCCGACGTGCAGTCCACGTGTGCCCTCACAAATCGTGAACCTGACTGCTGAGAGATGGGGTGTACAGATAGTGTCTAGCACCCCCATACTTCGCTGACCGCCGTGCCGCTGGCCAGGGCGCTTCTGCCAGTGGGTGAGGGGAGTAGTGGGGGGTGGCCAGGAAGTTGGCTGTGGGGTCGTTGTGGGTGGGTAGGCGACATCAACACTACAGCCGGCAAGGCAGCCATGCAGCTGCGCATGCTGCTGACAGCTCAATTTTGTTTCTCTGATGCCAACGGAGAATCCGTGGACTTCCCCCCCCACCCCTGATGCCTCTGGCCCCAACCGACCCATCAGCTGTATAGGCGCTCCAGCACAACCTGTCCCATACTGTCGGCCCCGATCAGTGTATGTTGGGGGGTGTATTGTTTAAGCGTGTCTGCAGTTTGTCAGCCCTGCGAATATCCCTTACTGTCCTGCCGATTCCCGCACTGTTTATCGTGCTTTTCTAGGGTGTTCCATACAGTGCACCGACGGTGCTAGCCCCTCACCGGTAGCAGAATCGGTGCAGGTGTGGTGCCGATTATTCTGATGTGAAAGTCCACGTATTATCCGTTGGCATTAGCATTTGGACTCAGAAACAGAGAATCCGGCCCGATATCTTCTGAATAAAAGATGTTCAGGAGCGGACATTGCTTCTTTAAACTCCTGTGTTCTTTCAATAATCTCCTTTTTAAAAATATTTTCAACAAAAATAGAAAGATACAGAATATCAAAAGAATATCAGAAAAACATCCCATCAACTCAACAAACAACCACAACCCTTCAGCCCGCCTGGTACCGACCCTCATCTACGCAACGCGCTCCCTTCCCTATTTTTACTCCCTTACAAGCACCCCACATGCTAACCCCCCAATCCTCCTTGAAGAAATCAATAAGGAGTTTCTACCTCTGGGTGAACCCTTCTGCTAACCCCCGCAGAGCAAACTTGATCTTCTGCGACCTCAGGAATTCTGCTAGGTCGCTCACCACACCCCTGCCTTTGGCGACTCCAAGTCCCGCCATCACAACAAAATTATACCAAGGGTTTTCCGATGCACCAAATATTGTAACCTCCGGACTCGGGGGCCACCCCCACACCCAGAACCTTGAACATAACATCCGAGTTTCCCTGCCAATATCTCATCAATCTTGGACAGGCCCCGAACATTTTTCCGGCATGGTAGTACAGTGGTTAACACAGTTGCTTCACAGTTCCAGGGCCCCAGGTTTGATTCCTGGCTTGGGTCACTATCTGTGCGGAGTCTGCACGTTCTCCCCATGTCTGCGTGGGTTTCCTCCGGGTGCTCCGGTTTCCTCCCACAGTCCAAAGATGTGCAGGTCTGGTGGATTGGTTATGCTAAATTGCCCTCAGTGTCCAAAAATGTTGGATAGAGTTACTCGGTGACGGGGATAGGGTGGAGCTGTGGGCTGGTGTAGGGTGCTCTTTCCAAGGGCCGGTGCAGACTCGATGGGCTGAATGGCCTCCCTCTGCACTGTAAGTTCTATGATTCTATGAACATGTGGACCTGATTCATGGGCTTCACCCGCGCACCGCCCACACCTATCTTCCACCCTCAGAAATAACGTGCTCATCCTCGCCACTGTCATATGGGCCCTATGCGCCACTTTAAGCTGGATGAGGCTTAACCTCACACATGCTGAGTATCCATTCATCCTCCGCAAGACTTCAGCCTATGTCCCAGCCCCTCTTCCCATTTGCACTGAACATCCTCCACCACGGCGCCCTCCCTCTCCATCATTTCTTTGTGAATATCTGACACCTTCCCCATCCCGACTTCATCCTCCGACCGGAACTTATTTTACAGCACCGGAGGCGACAATTCTGGGAAAGACGGCACATCTCTCCTCACAAAATCCCAAACCTGCAGGTACCTAAAACCATTCCTCTTGGGTAACTCGTACAATTCCACCAACTTTTCCAGCCCCTCAAATTTGCGCCCCCTATAAACAAGTCCCTGAAGTACTCAATCCCCACCTGTCATCATCCCCACATCCAGTCTCGCCGGCACAAACCTATGGTTATTGCAAATAGACGCCCAAAACGACATACCCCCTAACTCCAAGTGCTGCCTATACTGCACCCACACCCTTAAAGCCAAAACCACCACTGGGCTAACAGAATACCTGGCCAGCGAGATGGCAAAGGCGCCAACAGCAAAGCTCTCAAACTCATTTCCCTTTTTGATGCCACCTTCACCCGGCCCCAAACCGACCTCTCCTCCACAGCCCAATAATAATTGATCAAACTCGAAGATTTTGCCCCCCCTCCCACCATTCCAAGAAAGCCCGCCTCACCCACGGGGCCTTCCCCCCGCACACCATCAATCCATTGACTTGCCTGAAAAATGATTTAGGGACAAAGATAGGGAGGTTTTGAAACACAAATAGAAACCTAGGCGACACCGTCAATTACACTGTCTGCAGCCCCCAGCCAGCGACAACGGCAAAACATCTCACCTCTTAAAATCCGCCTTCATCCCCTCCACCAATCGGGCCAAGTTCAACCTATGCAACTGGGTCCAGCTCCGCGCCACCTGGATACCAAGGTATTTAAAGCTCATCCGCACTACCCTGAATGGCAACTCCCCTGACCTCCTGACTGCCCTGGTCGGGAACACATCACTCTTTTTATATCCCGAAAACCGGCCTATTCCCCGCAACAGAACATAGAACATTACAGCGCAGTACAGGCCCTTCGGCCCTCGATGTTGCGCCGACCTGTGAAACCACTCTAAAGCCCATCTACACTATTCCCTTATCGTCCATATGTCTATCCAATGACCATTTGAATGCCCTTAATGTTGGCGAGTCCACTACTGTTGCGGGCAGGGCATTCCACGCCCTTACTACTCTCGGAGTAAAGAACCTACCTCTGACATCTGTCCTATATCTATCTCCCCTCAATTTAAAGCTATGTCCCCTCGTGCTAGACATCACCATCCGAGGAAAAAGGCTCTCACTGTCCACCCTATCCAATCCTCTGATCATCTTGCAATGGGTCTAAAATACATATCAACAGGTCATCTGCGTTTACCTCAACCTCCTGCCCCCCCCCCCGGAGGGCATCATATTCACATTAAGTAACCTCTGCACATTCACTGACAACTGTCTTCTTTTCACAAAACCAGTCTGATGCTTCCCGATCAACCCTTAATCCACAGTCCTTAATCCATGGTGCAAGCATCTTCACCAAAAGCTTGGCATCAACATTCAATAACGATATTGGGCGATAGGACCCCCTCTGTTCTGGGTCCTTCTCCTTTTTTAGAATCGGAGATGAAAGCCTGCGCTTACATAAGAGGGAGTCCACCCCTTTTCTTCGCCTCATTATATGTCCTCACCAGCAGTGGCCCCAGCTCCGCCCCAAACCTTTTATTAAACTCGGCTGGTAACCCGTCCAGGGCTGTCCCTGCTTGTATCACCCCCCCATGCCATACATCGCCTCTCGCTGCCCAGTCGGGGATTCCAACCCCTGGACCTGCCTCTCCTCCTCCCTGGACCAGCAAGAGCTCACCGGCCAGCACAGTAGCAAAGTGGTTAGCATTGTTTCTTCACAGTGCCAGGGACCTGGGTTCGATTCCCGGCTTGGGCCACTGTCTGTGCGGAGTTTGCACGTTCTCCCATGTCTGCTTGGGTTTCCTCCGCGTGCTCCGGTTTCCTCCCACAAGTCCTGAAAGACGTGCTTGTTGGGTGAATTGAACATTCTGAATTTTCCCCCTGTGTACCCGAACAGGTGCTGGAGTGTGGCAACTGGGGGATTTTCACAGTAACTTCATTGCAGTGTTAATGTAAGCCTACTTGTGACAATAATAAAGATTATTATTATTATCAAACCCATCCAGGAACTGCCTCATCCCCTCTTCTTCCCCTAATCACCTTCTGAAAAATTAGGACAGATTCTGATTATCCCTTATAACTTTTTTCAGTCCCTTTCTCCCCCCCCCCCCCCCCCCAATATTTTCTTCCCTTTTTTTCATTCCACGTAAGGTAGACAAGATAATCACTGTTTGTTGAGACTGTTGCACTGTAACCAATAGCAGCAAGATGCGTTAGTGCAGCCTGCAGTGACTTTGATATATTTTGGGGGATTTTAAATTTATTTTATTGTACTTATTTCCATAGACATTTAGGCAATTGTAACTTTCACTTCTACACCAGGCTCGATGTGGGAATCAGTTGAACTTCCACCTCTGGTGCCGTAATCATGACTCAATCAAGCTGAGGCATTCCTGCTGAAACCTATAAATGCAAATCGTTATTCACCTCTCTGGGTTTTGACCACCAGGTCATCCTAAAATGATCTTTAACAATCTACAGTTCAGCCAGTTGACCTTTTAAAACACAAGCAATGTCTTTTTTTTTCAAATTAATGCTAACTATAAAAATTGCTTTAGCAAACGTAGCCAATGAGGAGTCTAACAATTAGGATGACTTGTAGAAATCAATCAGAATTATTCCGAATATTAAAGTTGACATTTCTTTGCTTTATTTTGTACATTTTTTGAGTATATAATTGCCACCCAGAATATACTATTCGGCCCATCAAGTCATGCTGGCTATGCTGTGGGCAAGCCTGAAGCTTGATTGTAGGAGAGCTGAATCATTCTTTACAATTGAAGCGGAAGCCCCCAAATTAGGGTAATTTATCATTGATTGTGAGTGAACATAGAACCCTCAGACTCATGACTCATCCAAGCCAAATTCCAGATGCAGTCACCACCACTCACTGTTTAAATAAACATATTTAAAGTTTACATGTTGAAATGAAAATGTCTAAATTCATTAAACATAAACTAAATAAATATATGTGAGTATTTTTATTAACATCACGCTCGGATTTCAGTGTTTAGGATTATGCTCAGCCTTACTGAATGGGTATTGTGTTATCTGGTACATTAAAGATGGTGATGGGAATAATTGGATGTATTTTTCATAAGGTCAGCAGAGGCTGTGAGCTGTGCTGTAGGAAGGTAATGGAATGGTTGATGCTTTTCTGGGACACAGGATGCCAAATTTGCCATTTTAAGTATGGGGCCAGCATAATAACTTCTGACTATAATATAGATTTCCCAATTAAAGACAATATGCGGAATTTTCCCGTATTTTTTCTCGGGCTCTAGCTGAAACCCGGTGTGCCCAGCAGCATTGCCGGGTTTTTAGTCCAGATTTTGAGTCTCTGGGGCAAAGAATTAAGTAGGTGAGGTTTAAGCCATCATTGTGGCAGAGCAGGGCTGATGAAGCTGGCGAGGCTGAGTCTGCAGAGATCGGGGCGGCACAGAAAATAACCCCAGCCCCCCCACCCCACACCTCCCCTCGATGAACAAGTGGGTCACCCCCCATATGCATTAGGAACTTCCCCACCCCCGCCATCAGCATTGTGTTCTTAAAAATGTGGTACCGTGCGCCTATGTGATGACTAAGCTCACCTCCATTAATCAGGTTAAATGCTTATCCATTACCTCAGTTGCAAGATTTGTTTGCAACTCTTCTTCCAGAAGGAAAGACCTTTTCAAAACTGGACATGAGCCAGGCATATCAACAACTCTTGCCAGAGAAAGATTCAAAGCATTACATAACCATCAACACACATGACGTGTTTTTCAAGGACAATAGTTTGGTTTTTGCTATATCCTCCAGTGCGGCGATCTTTTAAAGGCCGGTGATAAACCTGTTGCAAGGCATTCCCTTTTCTTCCCATGTACTTAATGACCTGTTGAGCTGCTCGCAGAAAAATACTTTTCACTGTACCTCGGTACACGTGACAATAAACAAATCCAATCCAATTCCTCAGGTTGCGGTCTACTTGGATAACATCTTAATTATAGAGAAGTCTGAGGAGAAGTACCTCAGCAATCTGGATCAAGTTTCAAGAAGATTTTCAGAGGAGGGACTGTGACTGGAGTTAGTGCATTTTCCAGGAATCTCCGGCCATTCACTGACAGTGGAATTCTTTGGTCCAGCTGGCAGCGCACTCCCCCGACAGCATGGGGGGCTTCAATGGGAATTCCCATTTACAGCAGCGGGAGCAGAAAATCCCGCCGCCAGCGAGTGACGGTCCGCCTTTCACCACTGAGAAACAGGTGACTTGCAGGCTGGAGAATCCCGCCCTGTATAGAGTATCTAGGTCACAGAATCACTGCATTCCTGTGGAGGGGAAGCCCAGGAATGTGTCAGAACTCAGGTCATTTTGGGCTTGGTAATCTATTATGCCAAGTTTTTGTCAGACCTGTCTACATTGTTCGCTCCCCTGTACCTACATCTGCACAAAGAAACCAAATGGAAGTGGGAATCTGCTCAAAAGAAGGCTTTCAAGGATATGAAAACGCTGCTGCAACAGGCTAGTCCAGTGTTTTTCAAACATTTTTTCCGGGGACCCATCTTTACCAACCAGCCAACCTTCACGACCCACGCCGGCCGACCTGCGCGACCCATCATTTTCTCTTACCTTGTAATGTTTAGGTGAAATGTGGTGAACCTCCAATTTCTAGAGGATGAAAACATTTTCAGTTTCTGCATTTTTTTCCTGTAAAACTTTATCAAATAAAAACTCCCCCAAACTTGTAAAAAAAAAAGGCTGCGACCGTATTTTAAAAATGCGGCCGCACTGCGCATGCGTAATTGCCCATGCGCACCGATGAGCGGGCATGCATGCGCAGTGCAGCCACTTTTAAAAAAATATGTTCGTGGCCATTTTGAAGGCCGCTTGCAGCCGGCGTTATTAAAAGCCGGCTGTTGCGCGCAGATTTGCACGACCGGGAGCACTGCGATGGACGGCTCTGTGACCCTCTCGACATCCGCCCGTGGGTCACACCCCCAACTTTGACAATGCCTGGGCTAGTCTGCCAGCCCATTTTGTTCCAGACAGGGAACTTATCCTCTCATGTGATACTTGAAATGAAATGAAAATGAAAATCGCTTATTGTCACGAGTAGGCCACATTCCGGCGCCTGTTCGAGGAGGCTGGTACGGGAATTGAACCGTGCTGCTGGCCTGCCTTGGTCTGCTTTAAAAGCCAGCGATTTAGCCCAGTGAGCTAAACCAGCCCCTTAACCCGCCCACTTCGCCCTACAGTGTGAGGGCGGTACGTTCTCATTTAATGGAGTTCAAAAAACCCATCAGTTTTGCATCTAGGGTGCTGACTAGAGCTGGAAAAGGATATTCATAGTTGGACAAAGTGGATTTAGCTATAATTTTTGCAATGAAAAGATTCCACCAGTACCTCTATGATTGTTTGTTCACCATATGTTCTGACCACCAACTGGTGATGTGTCTTTTCAATGAGTTGAAATGTATTCGTCCCATGGCTTTAGCAAGAATACAGCATTGAGCACTTAGATTGTCAGCTAATCAGTACAATATCGTGTACAGAGACGGGAAGACGATGAAAATATGGACACACTGAATTGTCTCCCTTTACCAGATTACCATCCATGGTATTGTGTTCTGAGACAATTTTCTTACTCAAGAGTCTTGCACATTCTTCAGTTAGTGCAAAGCAGATTGAGCAGTGGACGGACAGCGCTATTATTATTTCGCAAGTTAAAAGATTTCTGATACTAGGGTGGCCAACTATCATAGAAGATGCTGAGTTCAAACTGGATGATCAGGTTTACATTAGGAACTTTGGTAGTAACCCGAGGTGGTTACTGGGAATAATTTTAAACCAAAGTGATCCAGTATCTTCGGTCGTGAGAGTGTAACATTGAAGAGTTGTTCGCAGACACCAAGCCATGTGTGTTTCTGTTATGATTCAGAATCAGGAAAAGTTTCAGAGTCAGCAATCGTCCCAGATAACGTCACAGACGGTAATGCTGCTGTTGGCATTCACCAGGAAATGGTTCCTGTGTTTCCAGGTTTGCCAGTTGAGTGTGCTGGGGGAGTGGAAGAGGAATGTTCATGTTCAGATTCTCAGTCTACCTCTTTACCGACTATTCCCGATCAACCATTAGAAGATTCACCAGTGGTATTGCATAGGTCGCAACGTAACCGACAAGCTCCTGATAAACTTTCATGTAGTTAGGATATTACTTTAGTTGTATTTCTGTCCTGATGGGGGATTTGGGGGGGGGGGGGGGGGTGAGAGAGAGAGAGAAGTGTTAGAGTCATTTTGAGTGCAGTATGTTCTTATAAGCCTTCCTCCTATGTCATTGTTTTACTGGCATACATTGAGAGTTTTTAGCATGTGCAGGCTGGGGTGGGCTTTTCAGACTGCAAGAGGGTGAGCTGTAAGCAAGACCGATTTTTACTAGTGCTCCTGTTTTCATAGTTATTACTAATGTTACTACTGTTCTGCTGAGTTACTGTTACTGTTAAACTTTATCAATTATTTACATAAAGAAGTTCCTTCTTTTGAACAAAGCATTTGACTACCTGGTTTGTGGTCTCAAGATACCACAACTGCGCATGTCTATTTATTTCTCCTCCAACACTTCCTTTTTAAAAATAAATTTTGAGTACCCAATTATTTTTTTTCCCAATTAAGTGGCAATTTAGCATGGCCAATCTACCTACCCTGCACATCTTTGGGTTGTGGGGGTGAGACCCATGCAGACAATGGGAGAATATGCAAATTCCACATGGACAGTGACCCAGGGCCGGGATCGAATCCGTGTCCTCGGTGCCATGAGGCAGCAATGCTAACCACTGCGCCACCTTGCCGCCCCTCCAACACTTTCGAAGTGATATTTTTGTTGCAGCCAAGTCAGGTGTTTAAGATTTAAAAAAATATATCATATTTTGGATTTTAATGGAATCTAAGTTGTTGCAGCAGCCAGCAGTAACTTGAAAACTGAGTGGAAAAGTGGCTGATGCGGTGCTGCAGATAGGTTAACACCTGTCTAATGAGGCATATGTTTGACTTAAAGTATTCTCTTGTTGTAATGATAGCTCAAAAGCTTGTTTTGGGAGGAGTATATTGTTCATTTCCAACGTAATCTTTGCAGAAGATGTCACATCCCCAGTGCATTAGAGATATTCTAATTGAGCACAAAACTGCTTCTGTTTCTGGCAAATGCCTTCTAGTACACATTACCAAGTACCAAATGTCCATTTAAGATGTGCCAACTTCTAGTTAAAAAGATACCACAAACCTATTTCCATAAACAGCATACTCTCTTTGACTATCTCAAAACGGAGTGTATATTCTAGGTGGTCTTTTGATGTATAATCTCTTGTGTGGTCTAGCTCACTGTACGTCTCAAGGATGTTTGCTCGATGACAAAGGAGAAAACAGCCCGCCTCATTCCCAATGCTGTCCAAGTTTGCACTGACACTGAAAAGGTAAGGTGCAGTCGGTGTTTCATACAAGGCATCTCTAGGAAAAGTAGCCAACCTAGATAAAGGATTGAACAGAATGGCCAGGATTTTCCAGTCCCACCCGTGACGGGAATCAAGGTGGGCAGGATGGAAAATTTGATGGACCAGCCAAAGGTCCATTGACTTTGAGTGGGAGGGGGACCAGAAAACCTCGGCCAGTGCTTCAGGGATAGTATTAAATTTGGTTTGCTGGAAAGCCAATGCAATCGGTTTTCCTGAGTCAACCTGAAACTGTAATGCACATTCGAGGGAATGTATTATTTAATCATTGCTATGAAGGACAAATATCAGTTGTCCTTCTGCCTCATATCCACTTGCTGGTGAAACAAGTCCTCATCAGAATGATTTCAGTTGAGTTATAAGAAGCTTGGCCATTGAAGCAGAGAAAATGCGTCACTCAAGACCTAACCAATATAACAACTGTGAAATCATATCGCCCTTTCCCCACAAACAAAATATATATATTTTTAAAATTAATTCATGGGCTATAGTCGTCGCTGATTGGGCCAGCATTTATTGCCCATCCCTAGTTGCCCTTCAGAAGGTGGTGGTGTGTTGCCTTCTTGAACCACTGCAACCCCTGAGGTGTAGTTACACCCACTGTGCTGTTAGGGAGGGAGTTTCAGGATTTTGCCCCATCGACCGTGAAGGAATGGCGATATATTTCCAAGTCAGGGTGGTGAGTGACTTGGGAGGGAAACCTCCAGGTTGGTGGGGTTTCCAATTATCTGCTGCTCTGGTCCTTCTAGATGGTAACAGTTGTGGGTTTAGAAGGTGCTGTCTCAGGAACTTTGGCAAGCTACTGCAGTGCATCTTGTAGATGGTACACACAACTGCCACTGTTGAACAGTGGTGGAGGATTTGAATGTTTGTGGAAGGGAAAGCAATCAAGCAGGTTGCTTTGTCCTGATCCTATTTTGGCCGGTCAACTATGTTCCCACTAAGCTGCCTGTGTGTGGATGAACAGCAGCCTTTAAAGTATTGTGCAGGTCTTGTTCCATGTTAGATACTGTGCATGCATGGCGATGCAAAAATAATCAATGGTGACACACATTGAAAACACTGGTTGCTCAGAACAATAACATTTTGCAAGGAATGTTGCTGGCAGTGGGAAAAAGGATATGGAAACATAAATTAGAAAGATAAGTAAGATTTTCCCCAAAAAATTGAACTGAGCAATATAAAGAGCTAAATGGGAATTTAGTACTTTAAAAAAAAAAAAATTACATTTTCAGATCATTTGAATTAAGCAACTTTGAATGAAGATGAGTTGACTACGTGTGTAAAAGGATGTAAATTCACAATTTGCCCTTCCATGTCTTGGCTGGGCCAAGTATTATTCACACTTTGTGTTATGACTGATAATCATTATCCTAACAATGAGCTGGATTTCCCCCTCATATTCCACTTGACATTATGCAGAATAGCAGGAGAAGATGAGGGAAGATTTCAGGGCTGTCACTACTGTGCCATCTGGGAGGCACTTTCCTTCCCTGCCCTGCTAGGATTCCACTGGTCACTCCTCCTCCTCCCACCATATTAAATGGTGGTGGTGGGGGAGATGCCGTGCAGGGCACAGGAAAGGGTCAGGCACTAAATAGTTTTTCCCTTGCTCTCTCGTATCACCACTGGCTCGTAGGGCCACTGTGGGGAAGCTGGCTAAATAATCTGGGAAGCAGCTCTTGTCTCCGAAGGTCACATGGTTGATCAAAATCTTCGGTGGAACATCTCGGGCACCTCTGCCCCTTTAATATTGCACGCAACGTGTCTGGTGCTGCAGCAGTATCTGCAGGTTTTCCTTTTTTTTGGCATAGAGCGCTCCTTCACTGTGGTATCCCTCTGCAATCCACAAACTACTTTGGGGTTGTAGTTTGAAATTCTATCCTTATGAGCACTTCACTATTGAGAGGAGAATCACAGCTTCTTACAACTTGGACTTTGAAGCCTGATGTAAGATGTACCTATCATCTTTTGAAAGTGGTACAGTTCATAGAACATAGAACGATACAGCGCAGTACAGGCCCTTCGGCCCACAATGTTGCACCGAAACAAAAGCCATCTAACCTACACTATGCCATTATCATCCATATGCTTATCCAATAAACTTTTAAATGCCCTCAATGTTGGCGAGTTCACTACTGTTGCAGGTAGGGCATTCCACGGCCTCCCCACTCTAGATGGTCACTAAGTTGTATTTTGTTCTGGATAGTAAGTGACAGCTGAATCAGTCATAACTTGGTGATCTAGTAAGTCCATTTCACTTGTGCTGATGATATTCATATAGTCCTCACTCACTGATCGTTTTTAAATACTTGGGAATTACACTCAAAGACATTATCATTTTATCACAACTGTTAACTGCTGTTCTGTTGCTGGGATTTGCTATTGCTTCACTATAGTGGTTGAAATTTGAGACTTGATTTCTGTGGCCAATGGTTTGTATTTATTATCTGTTTGTAGCACTTTTTTACTTCATTTGGAGCCCGGGACAGAACCTACATGATGATGTTCAGACTCTGGCAAAATGCACTGCTTGAAAAGGTAATGATGAAAAGCAACAGAGAATCAAATTCCCAATAACGAAATAGCAGTGGGTGGTACAGCATGCTAGATTGGGAAGGTGATTTTCTATGATCTGTCTCCATGGCCCCAGAAAGGAAAAAAGAAAATATAGGGAGATAAACCTAAAAAAAAACCTTGAAAACATAGTCGCATTTCCACTGTGTTGCACAAGGTGAGTCAAAACAAAGGGCAAACTTTTAACTCGCTCAAAGACTATTCATTTACACAGAGCTAAAATTGAGCGCTCATCATTGTCTCTATGTGAAATAATGTTAGAAAGTGGAGGCTAGACATGGGGTACTCGGCGATCACAATCTCAGACCATGCTCATTGGGTTGACCTGCAGGTTAGTAAAGGCAGTAAGCAGCGCCTGCACTGGAGGTTGGATGTGGGACTTTTGGCTGATGAAGGGGTGTGCGAGTGGCTGAGGAAATGTATTCAGAACTACCTGCAGGTCAACGACACAAGGGAAAATTCAGCAGCGGTGGTCTGGGAAGCCTCGATATGGCCCCATAGGGAGAAGGTGGACAGGGCAGAGACAGACCGACTGGTAAAGGAGATAATACAGATTGATGGGAGGTATGCGGAGACCCCAGAGGCAGGTCTTTTAAGGGAACGGCGGAGGCTACAGGCGGAGTTTGGCTTGTTAACCACAGAGTGCGGTGGAGCAGCTGAGAAAGGCGAGGGGGGCGATCTATGAGCATGGAGAGAAGGTCAGCAGAATGCTTGCACAGCAGCTTAGAAAGAAAGCGGCAGCCAGGGAGATAGGGTAAGTATATGACGGAGATGGGAACCTGGCTGGAGATTCAGCAGAGGTAAATAAGGCATTTAGGGATTTCTACAGTAGGCTGTACAGGTCGGAACCCCCTATGGGGCCAGAGGGGATGAGGCACTTCTTGGAGGGGCTGAAGTTCCCAAAGGTGGACAGGGAGCTGGCAGAAGGGCTGGGGACCCCGATCGGGTTGGAAGAGATAGTGGAGGGTCTGGAGGCCATGCAGTTGGGTAAAGCCCCGGGGCCGGACGGGTACCCAGTGGAGTTTTATAAAAGGTTCTCTGGGATATTGGGGCCGGTGTTGATGAGGATGTTCAATGAGGCAAGGGAAAGAGGGGTGCTGCCCCCGACGATGTCACAGGCCACGATTTCGCTGATTCTGAAGCGGGACAAGAACCCGGAGCTGTCCTACTGGCCGATATCCCTGTTAAATGTGGATGCTAAATTGCTGGCCAAAATGTTGTCCTCCAGGATTGGGAATTGTGTTCCGGATGTTATTGTGGAGGACCAGACTGGGTTTGTTAAGGGTAGGCAGTTGGTGGCCAATGTAAGAAGGTTGTTAAACGTGATCATGATGCCCCCGGAAGGTAGGGAGGTGGAGGTAGTGATCGCAATGGATGCAGAAAAGGTTTTTCATCGGGTAGAATGGGATTATCTGTGGGAGGTACTGGGACGGTTCGGATTTGGGCAGGGCTTTATTGAATCGGTCAGGTTGCTGTATCAGGCTCCTGTGGCAAGCGTATGGACGAATAGGACAACATCGGACTATTTTAGCCTGGAGTGGGGGACGAGACAGGGATGCCCCCTCTCCCCACTGTTGTTCGCGCTAGCTATAGAGCTGTTGGCAATTGCTCTGACAGCCTGAAGGGGCTGGTCCGGGGGGGGGAGGAGCACAGAGTCTAGCTCTATGCAGACGACCTGATTCTGTATGTATCGGACGCAATGGAGGGGATGGAAGAAATCATGAGGATTCTAGGGGAATTTGGCTGGTTTTCGGGGTATAAGCTAAATATGGGGAAAAGTGAGATGTTTGCGGTCCAGGCGAGGGGAGAGGAGAGACGATTGGGGGAGTTGCCGTTTAGATTAGTAGGGGGAAGCTTTAGGTGCCTTGGCATTCAAGTGGCGCGGGACTGGGACCAGCTGCATAAATTAAATCTGGCCCGACTAGTTGACCAAATGAAGAACGATTTTCGGAGATGGGACGCGCTTCCGTTGTCACTGGCTGGGAGGGTGCAGACGGTAAAGATGACGGTCCTCCCTAGATTCCTGTTTGTATTTCAGTGTCTCACCATCTTTATTCCGCGGTCCTTTTTTAAATGGGCTTCGTTTGGGCGGGCATGACCCCGCGAGTAAGGAAGGTAATGCTTGAGCGGAGTCAGGGAGAGGGTGGGCCGACGCTGCCAAATTTTAGTAACTATTACTGAGTGGCGAATATAGCCATGATCAGGAAGTGGGTGTTGGGGGAGGGGTCGGCATGGAAGCGTATGGAGGCGGTTTCATGCAAGGGCACAGTTTGGGGTGTTGGTAACTACGCCTCTGCCGTTCCCGCCAGCACGGTACTCCACCAGCCCCGTGGTGGTGGTGGCCCTGAGAGTCTGGGGGCAATGGAGGAGACATGCGGGAGCAGAGGGCAGCACGGTAGCATTGTGGTTAGCACAATTGCTTCACAGCTCCAGGGTCCCAGGTTCGATTCCGGCTTGGGTCACTGTCTGTGCGGAGTCTGCACATCCTCCCCGTGTGTGCGTGGGTTTCCTCCGGGTGCTCCGGTTTCCTCCCACAGTCCAAAGATGTGCGGGTTAGGTGGATTGGCCATGATAAATTGCCCTTAGTGTCCAAAATTGCCCTTAGTGTTGGGTGGGGTTACTGGGTGATGGGGATAGGGTGGAGGTGTGGGCTTGGGTAGGGTGCTCTTTCCAAGAGCCGGTGCAGACTCGATGGGCCGAATTGCCTCCTTCTGCACTGTATATTCTATGAGTCAGAGGGAGCTTCGGTCTGGTCCCCAATCTGTTATAATCACCGGTTTGACCCAGGAAGTATGGATGGGGAGTTCTGGATATGGCGGAGAGCAGGGATTGAGAGGATGGGGGATATGTTTATAGAGGGGAGCTTTCCGAGTATGATGGCGCTGGAGGAGAAGTTTGGGTTGGCGAGGGGAAATGAATTCAAGTATCTGCAGGTGCGGGACTTCCTACGTAAACAGGTGTCAACCTTCCCACTCCTACCGCTAAGGGGGATTCAGGACAGGGTAGTTTCCAGAGGGTGGGTTGGAGACGCAAGTGGCAGGAGGAGCTGGGGGGAGAGATAGAGGATGGTCTATGAGTAGAGTCAACGCGTCCGTCCGCAACATGTGCCAGGCTCAGCCTGATACAATTCAAGGTCGTTCATCGGGCTCACATGACAGTGGCCCGGATGAGCAGATTCTTTTGGATGGAAGACAGGTGTGTAAAATGTGTGGGAGGACCAGCGAACCATGTTCACATGTTCTGGACATGTCCGAAGCTTAGGGGATTTTGGCAGGGGTTTGCAGATGTCATGTCCACAGTGTTAAAAACAAGGGTGGCACTAAGTCCAGAGGTGACGATTTTCGGGATGTCGGAAGACCCGGGAATCCAGGAGAAGAAAGGGGCAGACGTTCTAGCCTTTGCTTCCCTGGTAGCCCAGAGACGGATACTATTAGCTTGGAGGAACTCAAAGCCCCCAAAATCAGAGACCTGGCTATCGGACATGGCTAGCTTTCTCTGTTTGGAGAAAATCAAGTTCGCCTTGAGAGGGTCACAGTTAGGGTTCGCCCGGAGGTGGCAACCGTTCGTCGACTTGTTCGCGGAAAATTAATCGTCAGCAGAAGGGCAGGGGGTGTAGTTTAGCTTAGAGTAGGGGGTTAATGAAGGTGGGACCTGTAAGGAAGGGAGACGGCTTTTGCACTAAGTTTATAGTTTCATGTACATTGTATATTTTGTTGTTGTTACAATACCAAAAATGCCTCAATAAAATGTTTATTAAAAAAAAAGAAAGTGGAGGCTAATTTTACTTCCCATTTTAGAATTTATACATCCTGTTGTTATTTTTATCCTACATTATGAATGTGAGTATAAGAATTTGAAGTGGGAACAGTCCAGATAAACTTTACACAATAAATTCTATCCTACTGGTTGTGGCATTGTAGATTCTCCAATTAAGGTGGGGAAAAAGGAGTCATTACAATGCGATAGATTTTCATTTTAAAAATAAATGGGGGAATTTGTACTAGAAAAAGAAATTGGCAGGTTCTGGGTATAGGTTTTTAATATCTTATCGGTATTTGGGTTCAATTTCTAAACGCCACCTCCCCTCATGAAGAATACTGTTTTTTCCTGTCCACACTATTAATATGGGATACTTTATATACAATTTAGCAAAGCTGGTATTTCAAGCATATTCCACACCAATCAACAAACTTAAGTGATTTATGTCCTCACAGCGCCAGGGACCTGGGTTCAATTACAACCTTGGGTGACTGTGTGTAGATTTTGCACATGCTCCCTGGGTTTCCTCCGGGTGCTCCGGTTTCCTCACACTGTCCAAAGATGTGCAGATTAAGTGGATTGGCCATTCTAAAATTGCTCCACAGTGTCTAAAAGTTAGGTGAAGTTCCGGAGATATGGTGGGGGATTGGGCCTAAGTAGGGTGCTCCTTCAGAGAGTTGGTGCAGACTCAATGCTCTGAATGGCATGCTTTTGCACAGTAGGGTTTCTATGATTCTAATAATAAGCATGCAAGTGAATTAACATTATTACAAAAATATATCTTATTTATTGTTAAGTTTTTAACGTATTTAACAAATTTTGACAGGTATACTGGTTCATACAGCCAGTATAATTGTCGTGTAAACTATTGGCAGTAGAACCAAGAACATTTTTTTTGCTTTCCATTGTTTGTAAACTGAGATTCATTCAGATGTTACTGTATTGATATATTTGCAGCCTCTTTGTCCCAAAGAGCTGTGGCACTTTGTTCATCAGTGTTATGGAAATGAACTTGGTCTAACCAGTGATGATGAAGATTATGTTCCTCCAGATGATGACTTCAACACAATGGGGTGAGATCTTTTCTTTCCTTTAAACAAACCCTTTTCTCCTTATCTTGGTTCACCTTGTTGTAAAGCCAGCATGGCTAATGGAACATGGAAGGAATGGAGACTGCAGAATAATTATATATTCCTAAGAACTGACATCCATTAAAGCAGGGCAAGTGGCACCCTGTTTTTCCCTTTCACTTGGGTTGGAACGTACTAAGTAATATCAATTACATCCAACATTTATATTAAAAAGAAACAGTTTATCTGCAATTATCAAATTGAATCAACACTCTATATTTTCTAATTTGGAACCTCAAAGAGTGCTAAATGAATGTAGCAACATTGGGTGAGGCAAATCATTTGACAACAATTGGAACGCACCTTATACATTATAAATATCAATGTGGTTTAGGGTTGACACCATACATTTTAGTCTAGGGACAACCCAATGAACAGTTCACTGGGAGGTAGAGAAAAGGTGAAATCTATACAAGTTATATAGCAAACAAATACACAGGTTCTGTAGACTGACAATAATACTCACACATGGAATTAAAAGTAAAATTGTCATTAAGTATGTTGGACATTTCAAGGTATATCAAATCACAGCAATTACATGTGTGTGTATGTATATATATATTATATATGTGTGTGTACTTTCAGTTACATAATGATTACATTACAATAGGATTGAATTAATTCCTACTTTCAGATTCTTGCAGAGACAGTTTAAACTGATTGTTTCCTAAGTATGTCTTGTAAGTCTGTGCCTCTTAATTGTTCTTAAGCCTCAATAGAGGTGCTGAGCTTCTCTCCGCTCAACACCTAGCTTTTATCTTTCTTTTATTTGTTCATGGGATGTTGACGCTGCTGGCTAGACTATAATTTATTGCCCATCCCTACTTGCCCTTGAGAAGATGGTGGTGAACTGCCTTCCTGCATCACTGCGGTCCATGTAGGCAGCACGGTAGCACAAGTGATTAGCACTGTGGCTTCACAACGCCAGGGGCCCAGGATAGATTCCCTGCTGGGTCACTGTCTGTGCGGAGTCTGCACGTTCTCCCAGTGTCTGCCCGGGTGCTCCGGTTTCCTCCCACAGTCCAAAGACGTGCAGGTTAGGCGGATTGGCCATGATAAATTGCCCTTAGCGACCAAAAAAGGTTAGGAGGGGTTATTGGGTTACGGGGATAGGGTGGAAGTGAGGGCTTAAATGGGTCGGTGCAGACTCAATGGGCCGACTGGCCTCCTTCTGTACTTTATGTTCTATGTGTTATATTAGAATCCACAATGCAGTTAGGAATATTATTTGTTGTAGAATAGGCATCAGAATCAAACACGTCGGACAAGTCGTATCTATGATAATTACACTAAATGGGAATCATTCTGTTTGACGATTGATTAGTGTTTGCAGAATAAATTATAATTGAAACGCAAATGCTATGTGGTAATTTTATGAATATGTATATTTCAGAAAATTAGAGTAAATCCAAAGAAATACCAGCTGATACTTCAGAATATACAGACTTCCCAGCACAGATCTTTCAATTTGCCCTATTTCATGGCAGCGTTATTGAATTTATTTAAAATGTGATAATGAAGATCAGAGATTTAGGCTCTATTATTCTATTTCCATCTGAAGAATGGATGAA
This sequence comes from Scyliorhinus torazame, assembly GCF_047496885.1. Classification (NCBI taxonomy): domain Eukaryota; kingdom Metazoa; phylum Chordata; class Chondrichthyes; order Carcharhiniformes; family Scyliorhinidae; genus Scyliorhinus; species Scyliorhinus torazame. The sequence goes on from NC_092727.1 coordinate 31,608,322, forward strand.
AGACCAGAGAGCTTTTTAGTGGCTGCCTTTTTTTGTTGTGAAATATTTGTCGGTACGTTGTTGTCATATGTAATGTTATATATTCTATTTCTGGCAGGTTCTGCGAAGAAATCCCAGTGGAAGAAGTAGAGGTGAATGACAGCACATCTAAAAGCAGCATAGAGGTCAAGACGGACACCAGTCCACAGATGCAGAAGAAATCAGTCACAAACAGCACAATAACCTCCACAGGGAGCAGTGAGGCCCCTGCTTCAGTATGTGATTAACTCAGACATTTTCAATTTACAATATAATTCAGATATATTTTTTAAAATCTCTCTCATACTGCAAGTCTTTTTGAAATAAGAAAATGTAATGAAAATACTGAAATTTAGAATTTTAGAGGGGGATTCTCCTGCCGAGCCCGCCCAGTGACCGGGTTGGGGGGGCGGGGGGGGGAGAATTCAATTCAGACATGCCTCAGGTAATTTGGACATTCTCAATTCTCCCTCTGTGTACCCGAACAGGCATCGGAATGTAGTGACCAGGGGCTTTGCACAGTAACTTCATTGCAGTGTTAATGTAAGCCTACTTGTGACAATAAAGATTATCAAATCGAATCAAAGTTTAGTAACATAAACCACTGTGTGGAAGATGGGAATTGGAATATTAACATTTAGCAACTTCATATCTCCACCTGCTTCCAGCTGCATCTTCCAGACATGTTAGGGAATGGCCTCAAGATCCCATTTACATTTCTAGATTATGCTGAATTAGATTATCTTGCCAAAGTGCAGTAGGGCATTGTAAATTTACCAAACTGGCCCTGGCTAATGGAGAGCAAAGCAATTTGGATTCTTACTGCTAATTGCTACTTGTTGCTGGAAAATGCACTTATTGAGATGTCTGGTAAGGTTGGTAACAGATTGAGCTGTGGTACTGATGTCCCAAATAGCCTATCGACAGTCATTGTCCAGATTTGCCATTAGGCTGAAGTGCCAGGGACTTTAATCCAGTGGAAGTTCATACCTTGTGAGGACAAATTGGGAAATTTAGCAATTTTAATTTAAAATAATTGACTGCTGCACCAATTTATCACGAGTATTTATTTTTTTAATTCAAATTTCAAAATCTGTCAACTTCTTGATGCCTTCAAGTAATCAATGTGAAATTATGTTATTGTATCTAAAACCGTATGTCCAATAAATCCAACAAGCTATTTTGAAAGTAAATTTTAGGTTAAAAACCCAGGAAAGATATATTTGCAGGAAATTAACCTTGTTTCCCAATCTCCTCATGATAAAGTTTTATAGATACTGTTTGACAATCTTGAGCCTTCTTGGACAATTTCTCATTAAAGCACAACTGCCCCTTTTAGCTAGCGAGCACTACTCGTATACCATGTTCCGTTGCTGTTTTTGGCACTTTAACAGGGACTGAGCATCTGTTTTATGTAGTTCCTAGCACCTCCTTTCGCAATCTGCCCTCCCCCTCCCTCCCCTGTCACTCATCGCACTGAGTAGTTCCAAAAGATCTGCATAGTCTCCAGCCCTTTCCTCCAGGCTGACTCATCTTTCCTAAGGACCTTTTTTGCAAAACATTAGTCAAAACTTTGTAGTTTAATCATTATTAGATCGTTAATCTTCTAGTTTGGACTGTGTTAAGAGAAAACAGCTGGGCCTGGATTTTCACATTTGCGGAGTTGAGAAAATTCCCAAATGTTCACATTTTTGTCCCAGAGGGTTGAGGGTGTTAAAGGAGGTCAGGCCCGCCACTCCTGGAAAACAGTGTGGAGACAGCCACAGGGGCTGCCTGTGCCTTTCACAAAACAGCCTTCAAGCCCTCACCCCTTTAGTCACCTCCCCCCACATGCTCCCCTTGCCCCAACCGTGCCAACTCATGTGATTTCATGCCCCCATTCATGACCCCTCATGCTCCCAATGCCAACAGTGCCAACTTATGCCAATCCATGACCCTTCACTCATCCCCATTACCCTTTATATCCCTTATGCAAACTCATGCCAATCTCTGCCCAAGCTTTGTTCCCTTTACATCCTTTCTGACAACTCACCCAGTATCCACCATGGGTAGACCTCAGGCGATATGCTGATATTAAATAAAATAAAGTTCTATGTGTCTAATGATGACCACTTTTTTTTTTAAAACCTCATTGGGCCGTTTCTCCCAAAAGGGAACAATGTCCCCTAACAAGCGTGTTTAGCTGCGTGTTTCCCAGCACTCAGTGTTGAGAAACCCAGCACTCAGTGTTGAAAAACACATAGCTATTCAGTATGACTCACGTTTAATAAGGGCCTGAACGAGGAACGTGCCCCACTTTAGACTGTGGGGATCTCAGCTCGGTGAAACTCCCCGTTATAGCGAGAGATTAGGACGCCATTTAAAAATGGCGTCCCAATCTCCGAGGTCCCCGAAATGATTCCCGACCTCATTCCAAGCCCCAACGCAATATGGGAGGGTCCCTGCACACGCGCGCACATACACGCACGCGCACACACACACTGCCCACCACCACCACCCACGCCAGATAACAGAAGCAGTGATATAGTTGGCCTCAAAGAGCAGAATTAAAAGAGGGTAAAAATAGTTCATTTTTTTTGTTCTAAATTGGTATATAACTATCCCTGCTGGAAGAATGCATGTGCAGGTCCATTTCTGGGAAAGGTTTGAACTTGACCCAACCAGGATTATTTGGTTCATGTTCATCCTAATCTGCACACCATAAAGAGATCACAGAGGCTGATGCCAAGAAGATAAGTTTAAACAAACCTATCTTAATTGACCTTAATTTGTGATCACTGCCTACTGCCCACTAACTATTGCCTTTTCACATCCACCAGGTGCAACTTAGACTCTTTGATTCTTGTTGACTCCTTAATAGGTGGCCCAGTAGCACAGTGGTTACACTGTTGCTCCACAGTGCCAGAGTCCCAGATTCAATTCCCGGCTTGGGTCACTGTCTGTATGGAGTCTGCACGTTCTCCCTGTGTCTGCGTGGGTTTCCTCCCGGTTCTCCGGTCTTCTCCCACAAATCCTAAAAGGCATGCTGTTCGGTAATTTGGACATTCTGTATTCTCCCTCAGTGTACCCGAACATGCACTGGAATGTGGCGACTAGGGGCTTTTCACAGTAACTTCATTGCAGCGTTAATGTAAAATAACTTGTGACAATAAAGATTAATATTATTATTAATGGGGCCATTGGGCCAATGTGCCATGTTCCTGCTGCCAGCCTCATGAGGTGTGGTGGGTTTTACAGACAGATGGTGTGTTTGTTTGGATCCAATTTCTAGACTCTAAATTCATTGAAAAGAGCATAAATGGTAAATAAAGCTCAGTTTAATGCAACAAGATGTTTGCTGCAAGGAAGCGATTAACTGATGTAAGAAACAAGTTTAATTTTACACTGTTCTTTTTTTTCAAATGAATGATCAATATCTGGTAAGTATAAGGAATAGAAGAATAAACAAACCTGAATATTAAGAGATTTAAAGCCAGCTTAACGTGCAAATACTTTAATTTCAACAATGTGGGGAGAATGGACTCATAATCAGCAGTCTGGATGTCAAAGATATCTTCAAAACCCGTACAGCAAGCTGAATTTCCCTTATTTCTACTGTCATAGTTCGACGGTATTCTGCCAGAAGAGGACGACTGTCACCTAGAAGGTGAAATTGATGTCCTGCAGGCCATTGACAAGAATGAAATCAGTTTGCCGCTGAACTCGCCTTCCCTCGACTTTAATGATAACGAGGACATTCCAACAGAGCTCAGTGATTCCTCTGAAACACACGACGAGGGTATGTCATTAACCTGCTTTATATGCTGTCACTTTTTACATGCCTTAGGAAGTTCAGATCGGAAACCTGGATTGATTGAGGGAGAGAAGGGAACTTTAGCAAACCATGATTAGGCAGAGATTTTATTAGTTAGCAAATGGGGCGTATGGAATTGATCAGGTGATATTGATCATATGATATTGATCGACCATCATGCTGAAACTGTGACCTTTATGGGGGTTATTTTAAATTAGCCAAGGCATGTTTTACATAATTCTTTCCAGCTTGATGCTTTTAAAACTGCATGAGGGTCAAAGCCTTCTCAGCGAGGGAGAGAAAAGAGCAGCTAGGTTTATTTATCTTTTAAATTTTGCATGTAAAATAGAGCATAATATGCATTTTCGAAAATGTGTTTTTTTTCTTAATTTTTTAATGAAATATTCAGAAGCAGTTTGGTTTATTTTCAGTATATGTTTGTTACCTCACAGGTACACACAAATAGAATTCCAATGCTTGCTGGACCATTCTTTTTTTAAAAATGGAATCAGAATTATTGACACAAAATACTTGACAGCTGTGATAATAACCAGTCTATGCACAGCGCGCATTATAAAATTTTGTCCTATTTTCACATTCGTTTTTCCTGTCTACATTCATTTCAGTGGGACTAACTACAGCTGATTTTAAAAAACTGAGAACAGGTATGGAACCATTGAGTTCAAAGATACATGTTTTTTCTTAGATTTTAAGAATATTTAGCAAATCTTTTTGTGTCTTGTGAATACTTTATAAAAAAAAAACACCGGTTCCTTGCCTGTAAGGAGAATTCAACTGAATTTAAAATAAGTGATCACGTTTATTTGCATAGGTATGAACACAAGCCTATGTATTATCTCAAGATATGGGAACATTGGTGCTGTCTCAGAGGCTGACATACAAAATTGCCTTCCCACATTCAATTAGACCTGTATTTTGTCCATCATGCTCAGAACAGGAACCTTTGAATCATATGGCTTGGTTATAGAATCACTACTGAATTTGGTAGAACATGGCAGGACATTCTTTATGTGATTACCAAAGATTTATCCTTTCATTTCTTGAGTTAAACATACATAGCATAATCGTAATGTAGAATCATTCACTTACAACAAGTTTCCATAGACCGCATTTTTACTTCCTCTTCCCCTTCCTCCCACAGCACCTATTAATTAACAGCCAAAGCAATTTCTTTCCCTTCAAGCCTTATCGAGTGTCATCCGTCCCAGATGATTCTCATTTTCTTCGTAAAGTAAAGTATGTTTTTACTGAGGCAGGTTTTTAAAAATAGAAAGTTACAGCACTAGCCTTGTAGAAATATGAAATGGTTTTGTAGGTGTAAAATAATAAGCAAAGTAAAAGATTGCTTTGGTGAAGAGACTGTTCACATTTTCAATTTTAAATGGGGTTGAAGTTCCCTTTCATTTGTTACAAATAAAATTGACTTTTTCTGCATGTAACGAAATCTGTTAAGAGATTACGTTATCCTATTTGTAATGCTGCTTTCATTTCTAAAATTTCCCATTGTCCTAAGTGAGGTGCAGGTTGTTGATACAGGTATAAGTGTAAAGAGATTTTGGCACAGCATCACCAGTGCAATATTATTTTTATTTTAAATCTATTTTTTAAGCGCATAGTCCATTCTACTTGGTTTAAACTGAGCCCCAAAGTTGACACATGATGTGGATCATTAACTGATAATCAATTGGCGCAAGATGTCAAGAGCTTTTTAAAAAATGCTCCTACAAATGATCATGTTAGAGTCGACTTTCGCAAATGTTCATAGAGTAAAAGTGATGAGCTAGAATGGTGGTTGCTGGACAGCATAGAATTTAAAACAATGTTCTTTTACATGGGCTACAGGATTAGTTGCAGCTCAGTGAATGGTATCTCCTGTAATGACAGTTGATGAGATATAGGTGTTTACTGATAGCTATTATCAACTACTAATAATGTGTGGTCACTTACTCATCTCTTTCAAAGAAAATAATCATGAGTGTATACTCATGTTATATACTTGGATTTCTCCCATCTGATGTATGTCATCTTTGTTATTTATTCTATTTGGAAAATAATCTAATTATTTCTTATGAGAAGGTGGAGTAAAACAGTTTTTGTTAAGTTTACTGACAAAGGATCTCGCAATAGATATTGCAAGCAAACATACATCTGGAAGGGATTAGATTGCATTATAAAAACAGGATACCAAACTGTCTGAAGCTCTCTGTAGCAGACCCATAGTTCGACTGTTTAGTTGCTGAGCTATTATAACCATGTGTAGGTGACTGTAAACCAGGGTACAAAACTAAATGAAGGGAAATTATATAATGATTAGCATCATTTCTCAATGTTGCTGCTATAATCTTCCACCAGTTGTACGTTGGTCTTGCTTTTGCAGCATCGGATGAATGTATGTCTCATTTTATGTTAACATCTCCTCGCTACAGGCGAAGTGCAGGCATTCTATGAAGATCTCAATGGCCGACAGTACATTAATGAGGTTTTCCATGTCAATGTGGACAAGCTGTATGATCTACTCTTCACTGACTCCCAGTTTCTACGAGATTTCTTTGAGCAGCGGAGGTTCACTGGTAAAGTAGTTTTCATAACACCTTGTGTAGATAAATTGTGGAGAACTGTTTCCAGGACAATGGTGCTCTACTGTCTCAGAAAAACCCAAACCTTAACATGACTATTCAGAATGAAGGTGAAATGTGTACGTTGAAACTATTAAATTCTGAAGATAATTAAAGGGGAAAAGATTCATGTCACTGTCCAAAGTAAACTACCATCCCAAAGCCAATAGCAACAACTTATGTTTATATAGCACCTTTAATGGATTTAAACATTCCAAGGGACTTCAGAGGAACATTATAAACCAAGTATGACACCGAGCCGCAAAGGAGATATTAGATCAGGTGACCAAAAGCTTTGTTGAATGGGTAGGTTTCAAGAAGTGCCTTAAAGGAGGGGAAAGCCAAGTAAGGAGGCAGAGAGGTGTAAGGAGAAATTCCAGATGTTTGGAGCCTCGGCAGCCGAAAGCATGGCTTTAAGTGATGGATCGCTTAAAGTTGGGAATGTGCAAAAAAAAAAACAGATTTTGGGGAGCACAGATATCGCGAGGGTTGTGGGGCTAAAGGAAATTACCGAGATAGAGAGGGGCAAGGCAATGGAGAGGTTTGAAAACCAGGATGAGGATTTTAAAGTCGACATTCCTTGACTGGGAACCAATGTAAATCAGTGAGCTCAGGATTCAAAGGGGAATGGGACTTGCTGTAGTTGAAGACATAGGTAGCAATTTTGGATGACCCCAAGTTTACAGAGGGTAGAATATTGGAGACCAGCCAGGAATGCATCTGGAGGTGACAAAAGTATGGATGAGGGCTTCAGCAGCAGTTGAGCTGAGACTGTTGAATTCAGGCAACGTTACAGAGGTGGGGAAAAGTGCTCTTTGTGATGGCACGTATGTGAGACTGCAAACTCAACTCTGGATCAAATGTGTCATCAAGGTTGTGAACAAACTGGCTTGATCTCATACTATTGCCAGGGTGACGGGTGGTGTCAGTAATTAGGAAACAGAGTTTGCAGCAGGGAAGCAATGAAAAGAATGAAGAATGGGTTCATCCTTTCCAATGTTTAATTAGAAAAAAATTCTGCTCATACAGCACTGCATGTCAGATATACCAGCAGTGAGGGGGCTCAAAAAGGTGATGGTGAGATAGATTTGGGTGTTGTCAGCGTACATATGAAAATAAACATTGTTTTGGATATGTCACTAAAGCATCTCATGTAAATGAGAGATAAAAAAGGGATTACGATAGATCCTTGGAGGACACCTGAGGTAATGGTGCAGGAATGGGAAGCAAAGCCATTGCCAGCAATTCTCTGGCTACTACTAGACAGATAATAATTGAACCACATGAGAGCAGCCCCACCCAGCCAGGCAGACAACAATGGAGAGGCGTTGGAGGAGGGTGGTGTGATCAACCATGTCCAAAGCTGCAAACGGGGTGAGAAGGATGGAAAGGAACATTTATCTTTATCACAATTTAATCACTAACACTCAAATCTTCCACAACAATGGTAACTTGGAGGGTATAGAAGCCATTCGAACTACTAATTAATAGTGTTGCCTTTTTTACCTACTGTAAATAAGGCCGTCAGTAAGGTTGCCTTTCTTTCTTTAGATATCGATATTATATTGCTCAGAGTCGCCAGGTATCAAATGATACCCCACAAGGTTCAACCGGATACCGATCAAAGAGCCAAACACGAGTTAGTTAGTTCAAAATCAATGGTACTTTATTTACACACACAATTATCATGCAACATAAACACTACTAGTTAAACTACACCTATCAACTATGACAATCTGTACTTAACTTCTGGCACCCGGCTTAGGTCAGAGGAACAGTGGCCTTTGTTCGAATCTGGATCTACTGGGTCTGGAAGAAGTAACTGCTGCTCATCTGGGCTCATCCGTCTGGTAGCGGGCGTTGAACTTGAACTTACTTCTGGTGGTGCTGCACTTGGAGGTAGACATTGCCAGAGCGCCAGGTCCAAGAGAGGTCGAACGCATGGTGGTCTCTCTCTTTATCCTTGGGGGTTTTTGCACTCTTTTGAGCGGTCCTTCGGTTTGGACCCCATTAATTGGGTAGTTCTTAATCACTATTTGATTTGAGCTAATAAAGGGTCGGGTGCCTTGATGACTGGCCATGTCCTAAGCGGTCATTGACCCTGTTGTTGATGCTTCCTGAGTACAGGGAGTGGCGCCGAAATGTCTGGGATTGCATTGGTTACTCAAGTATCTGTCTTTTGTCTTACGGAGATGGGCCATCAATATGCTAATCGGTTGGGAGTTTCGATACTGTCTGGATTCTTCGCTCACAAATATACATTCAGGCTCTGGGCCTGCCTGAACCTTACATTGTCCATATTTCACGTTATGCTTTGCGACCATCCATGTTTCTTATTGTAAGTGGCCATCCCAGATGGCTACAATAGACAATATACTTTTCTGTTAAGCTACAGCTGCCTTTAACCCTTTGAGGTCACAGAGTTTTACTATTTTAATAACATCTTGAGGTCAATTTGCCGTTAAGTACTATTGGTAAAGGAAACGTATAGATTGGGCGAGCCCTTTTAAATTTCAAACTGCAGATCAGAAGAAACCAACATGAAATAGGCTGCCTTTTTTTCTCTTTTATATAATTGACACTTTCAACTACTGCATCTGAAGTGTGACAGAAGGGAAGGGGTGGTGGGGGGCGGTGTTTTATGGCAAAATAGTTAAATATTGTGCTCTAGAAGGGGCCATTTTAGGTCTTTTTTTCCTCCAGGCTGCTTTGGTGATATCGCTGATCGAGAAGCTGCACGCTACTTGGATCATCTGCATTGTTTATTTTTAAGAAATAATTAATGTCAGCAGAAATACATGATCAATCATTACTGGAACATATCTATACACAAAAGGTCTTAAAGGATGTGAACGGCATCAAAACAAATTAAACCTTCTGTAGTTTGCAAGCAGATAAGGCAATTATTGTATCAAACTGTGTTGTATCACTTTACATGTGACACAGATAACACCGTTCTTTTCCTTGAGATTTAGTTATTTTGATAAGTGAAAATTTGAATTGTAATACGTTTTTTTCACACAAACTAGTCAGTTGTACAAAGGGATTCAAACCAAGTGTATTTTTCAGGAGAAGCCGGTTTAGAGGGCAGTTAACAATGGACCACAGCTTTAAAACTTTATTCCGTTTCTATTTTATAATCACCCATTCCATTCTTATTTATAAATGGTGCTTCAACTTTAGATTATTCGTAATTAGATCATAAAGCCGTTATAGCATATGTTATGATCAGGTGGGAAAGGGTGAACTGGCTCCCCTTTAATTGGTCCCAACAAAGTTTTAAGTTTCTTTTTCATAAGCATAAGCCTTTTCCAACTCTGAATGTATTCTGTGTTTTAAACTGTGATTAATAAGGAGCCAATCAGGCACTTTCTCTTGAGTCAAAAAAAGAGCAAATCGATTAACCACTAACCCCAAGAAAACGAGTAATAACGCAAGGTCAAGCATTCAAACCACATGCTGTGCACACCCAGGTATAAGAAATAAGGGAGGTAAAATCCAATTTTTAAAAAGGTTAAAGAATATACAGTTACATGTCCTTTGATTGTCCATGAGACATAGATTTTAAATGCTGTAGCTGATTTAGCTTAGCTGGTTTCTTTGCATTCAGCTGTAGAAGATGTTGCAATTGTTAGGAGATCCTTGGTTCGCTGGTAGGTTTTTGGGAGAGTTGGCTTCTCAAATCAGTGGTGTGCCTCAGGGATCGATGCTGGGTCCACTGTTATTTGTGATTTATATTAATGATTTGGATGAGAATTTAGGAGGCATGGTTAGTAAGTTTGCAGATGACACCAAGATTGGTGGCACAGGGGATAGTGAAGAAGGTTATCTAGGATTGCAACGGGATCTTGATCAATTAGGCCAGTGGGCCGACGAATGGCAGATGGAGTTTAATTTAGATAAATGTGAGGTGATGCATTTTGGCAGATCAAATCAGGCCAGGACCTACTCAGTTAATGGTATGGCGTTGGGGAGAGTTATAGAACAAAGAGATCTAGGAGGACAGGTTCATAGCTCCTTGAAGGTGGAGTTGCAGGTGGGCAGGGTGGTGAAGAAGGCATTCGGCATGCTTGGTTTCATTGGTCAGAACATTGAATACAGGAGTTGGGACGTCTTGTTGAAGTTGTACAAGACATTGGTACGGCCACACTTGGAATACTGTATACAGTTCTGGTCACCCTATTATAGAAAGGATATTATTAAACTAGAAAGAGTGCAGAAAAGATTCACTAGGATGTTGCCGGGACTTGATGGTTTGAGTTATAAGGAGAGGCTGGATAGACTGGGACTTTTTTCCCTGGAGCGTAGGAGGCTTAGGGGTGATCTTATAGACGTCTATAAAATAATGAGGGGCATAGATAAGGTAGATAGTCAACATCTTTTCCCAAAGGTAGGGGAGTCTAAAACTAGAGGGCATAGGTTTAAGGTGAGAGGGGAGAGATTCAGAAGGGCCCAGAGGGGCAATTTCTTCACTCAGAAGGTAGTGAGTGTCTGGAATGGGCTGCCAGAGGTAGTAGTAGAGGCGGGTACAATTGTGTCTTTTAAAAAGCATTTAGATAGTTACATGGGTAAGATGGGTATAGAGGGTAATGGGCCAAGTGCGGGCAATTGGGACTAGCTTAATGGTAAAAACTGGGCGGCATGGACTGGTTGGGCCGAAGGGCCTGTTTCCATGCTGTAAACTTCTATGATTCTATGAAATCGGGTGACACTATTATTGCAAAGGAGCAAGACAAAGAAAGAGCTGCCTTATGTCTGTTTCCTCTGCTGCAAACTTTATTGACACCATCTGGGCCACATGCAATCTCTCTCAAGTGATTGGACAGCTTTGCCTTGAAATACTTCACATAGTTGGCACTTCCAAGAGGCTTTGGGTGTGTCTGTCTGTGGCGATCATTGTTTCTTATCCAGTACTGCATTTTTGATGTCTCTTCCTTAGACAGTTACAATTTTCAATGAGTGCCTGGATTATAGGAACTGTCTCTCTCTTCACACTCCCTTGAGGGTAATTTGTTTGTTTCCCACCTTCACTTTGGAATGTGGCCTTGCATTTTTAAACAATTTGTCCTGTCTCAGTTCAAATTGCAAAATTTCCAAACTTGTTGAAAGTTCAAAACCATATTTTCAGAGCATCATGACACATAGAAGGAGATCATTTAGTCCATCGAGTCATTGCCGGCTCTCTCTGGATCAATCCGGTCAGTCCTTTTCCCTGCTCTATCCCTGTGGCCTTGCAAGTTTATTTCCTTCCAAATGGCCACCCAATCAATTTATTATTGAAATTGTTGTCTCTGCAAAACTTGTTTACATTTTGGAAAGCATAGAAATAGAACTGGTTGGGAACTGAAGTCCTTTCTGTAATGCAAGCTGCGGAATTGGAAATGCAAAACTGAAGCAATACAATGCCACCACAGTGTGATAAATTTATGTAGGAAGTTTTCAATGTATATGTCAAGGCTGTAACTTATAAAGTGAAAAATTGACACACAAGTGTGATCAGTAGTGAGACTTAACAGGAATTGCAAACAGATGAATGATGTTTAACATGATAATTCACTGACATTTCAATAAGAAAAAAACTTGTTTTGTTTAATCTAACACAACCATAACAGAATTTTTAAACCTCCAACGTGCTTTGCTGACCTAATTGACAAAGATGTCCAGAAAACATGCACAAATTCCACGGCCGGGATTTTCTGGCGGCCTGCTGCTGCCGATATCTTCCATTCTCGCCAAAGTCAATGGATGTTGGGATGACTTGCTGCACCTGCCACAGGGGAACCCGTCATGGTGGGGCCAGAAAATTCCAGTCTAGGTGCATGATGAGTCTGAATGCTCATGTTAGCCATAATTAAACCTACCGCCACACATTCTGCATTCCAGATGAAGGTTCTAAAACAATGAAGAATTGCCGGTAAAACTGAACATTTTTTTCACTCTAGACATGGTTAGCCATCCTTGGAAGAAAGAAGTTAATGGCAATCAGACCCGAGTGATATTGTACACTATTGCTCTCTCAAACCCACTTGCGCCAAAAACTGCCACAGTCACCGAGACCCAGGTAAGACTTGCTCATCAAAGTTAACATTAAATGTGGTGTTGCTTACATCTTTAACACTTTACAGACCTGAGCCACTTTCAGACCTGAGCCAGTGTTGTTGGAGCAAGTAAATCCTGTTATCCCAGTACAATCTCTCCAGGTATTTGTACTCCTAACAACTGGCAGCACCAATTCTATGAGACTGCAGTTAGTTATTGATATGGCAGCCTACTTTAACCAACCAAATTTAAAAAAACGTTGCTGTTTGTAAGTTGTTATAGCACTGTAAAACAACAACTTCATCAGCTGGTCCAGAGCAAGTAATTCCAACCATTACCAAACTAAATAACTCCAAACTGATCTTGAAGCAAGCAAATACCATTTGTTATGTGCATTCTCAGCGCATTCTTCCAATATAATTATTGTGATTTGTGCACATTGAAGATTTTTTTCATTAACAGACTTTGTACAAAGCCAGCCAGGAGAGTGAGTGTTACGTGATCGATGCAGAGGTGATTACACATGACGTTCCATATCATGACTACTTCTACACAATCAACAGATACAGCCTTACACGGGTGGCAAAAAACAAAAGCAGGTTGAGGTAAGGAAATTGCTACTCCCAATCTGATTGTTTATCTGCAGCAACATCTACCGGCTGCGCTGCACCTGAAAAGCAGCGCACCACGGCGCAACGTGACCAGTAAATGACAGGAGACCCAGGATCTACCCAGCTCGCCGTGCAGCAATGTCAAGCCAACCCATTTTGGGTGGGATCACTTTTCAACAAATCTGCATATTAGAGCAAGACAGCCAGTCTCACTCTAATATGCTGTTCCCTGAGATAATCAAAGTGTTGGGATCGATCCCCTTCGCCTTGAAAATCTCGGGCGAGCACCATTTGGTCTCCACAAATGGGGACCAGACAGAACAGCACTCATGCAGGTTTCCCAGGGGTCTGGAGGCCCCCATGTGCACGCTCTCTGGGCAGGGTGGTACCCTGGCAGTGATAGCCTGGTACTCTGACAGTGCCACTGCCAGCTGGCAGGGGAACTACTAGGTTGGCATTGTCAAGGTGACATTTTATTTGCACAGTGGTGATCAGACGGGGGGATTACTCTGCGCATGTGTGGGCAGTGAGTGCGACCCGGGGATCCCCTTGGTGATTGTGGCTTGATGGAGGGTTTGGGAGTCCCATTGGGGGCTCGAGAGATTGGAACGCCATTCTTAAATGGCAAGCGGGGCTCCTCAATGCAGGAAACGGGGCAAAGTCCGGCCTTGGCTGCGAGTTCCCTGCTAAGGCTCCATATCTAACTGGAGTCATGTTATATAGCATGCATATCTCGGGACTGCGAGCCCTGGGAAGGACATGGCCAAACACACTCGCTATGGGACATAGTACCCATTTGGTTAAATTGCACCCATTGAGTTTCACCCAATGGCAATTTTTAAGTGCAGAAAGTACTGATTCTTCATCATTTTGCATTTCTCCTCTCAAGAGAGCATCAATTAACACCAAGGAGATTAATTTTCTATCAATGGAATCTTAGTGGATCTGGAATGGATCTTCACCACTGCAATGTTATCTTTTCATGCTGTTTATTTGATGGGTTGACATGGTTTCATGTCCAGTGTCAAAGACCATCCCTGTGGATGACCTATTGCTCCCTACGAACCAACATGCACCTTCAAACTCTGATTATTTGATAACATAGCAAGCCCAGGGATTCAAACAGACATTCCTGTCCCTGTATTCATCTTACTAGAAATATCGACAGCCCTCTCCTGGTCTCCTAGATTTTGGAAAGTATTAGAAGAAACATTTGCACCATAACCTACTGAAGGTGTTTGCTAATAAATGTTAATAACTGGAAGATTGCACAACTTCCGAGAATGTATTCTTCCTTGAATACAGAAAATATTAAATATTAGAGTCTTTACTTATATTCTTAATATTTCTTAATAATACAACATCCCTGAACAACCTCACACAAAGGTGAATAGAAATATGGAACTTTGCTCCCAAAAATGCTGTTGAGGCTTGAACAATTCAAAAATTAGATGGATAGATTTTTGTTCGGCAAAGGGATTAAGGATTATGGAAGCAAGGCAGATAGATGGAGTTAAAATACAGATCAGCCTTTGGAAGTAGGAACAGGAGTAGGTTATTTATCCCCTGGAACTGTCTGCCTTGCAATGAGATTATGATTGATCTGCGAACTAACGCCACAAACCTGCCTTTTCCCTCTAATACCCTATAAAATGATCGCTGCTCTTTGCAGAAGAGAGTGGCTCACTTCTATCAGCCTTTGTATATGGAAGTGTTTCTTAATTTAATAATGATCCAATTGAACAAGCTCGAGGGCCTGAATGGTTGACTCCTGGTTCTATGCTCCTCCTTCCTTCTGATGACCTTAGAAAAATCTGGCCGTACATACTCTGCATTTCACCCCTAATGCTTTTGAAGAGAAGGAAAAAAAAAAGAGATCAAAATGTACCTATCAAAACAAAGTAAAGTTGTCAACCATTCACTTAAAAGATTTATGGAAGTGACTGCTTCTTGAAGTGTCAGCAGTGTCTATCCAATAAAAATCATCTGACTACAAATTCCTTTCCCCTTAATGTGTGACTTAGAAAACAAAGCAAGCCATTGTGTCAGATTATTCGAGATCGAATCTCATCCACCCTTAATAAATTTTACAAGCAAGATGTATTTGCTTGGGAACAATGCCATGTCTATTCAATTGAATATGTAAACTGTGAATTTTACCTGCTCACCAGTGTCAGTGATTAAAATTAAAGGACTTGAGACTTGTAACCAAAACTCCATACTTGCCATGGGAGGATCTCTGGTTCTAAGTTATTGCTCTCATGAATTAAGGCACATATTAAATAACCAGCAGTGGGTGACGTCTCAGCCGCCCTGAATTGCATTTGGTTTTCAGACCAAACCTGACAGAGAAATAATCTACATTATGACAGTGATTTACTGGTTTATCCAACTATAAGGTGACTGTTGTTCCTTGCTGTTTGATGATGAGTGCAAAGTACATTCGGGGCAAATATTGGCATGTCAGAACTAGGTTAACCTCAGACATTTTGTATTCAGGGTGATGTTGTGGCTCAACTTAGTACCTCTTTCATGCCTCACAAACTGTGCATCCTGTTGCCCAACAGAAAGGCTATACTAACAGTGGTCATTTACCCCACTGAGTATAAGATCCCATTCAATCACCCTGATCTTTCGTAAAGTCAGCAGGTAAGTAAATGGCTTGATATTTTTAATACGCTGTTAGAGATTGCATATATAAATAAAGTATTGAAAGATAACTAAACTAAACATATTCTTTAATCAATTAACTTAATTTCTTATATCCAGGATATCAACAGAACTGAAGTATAGGAAACAGCCATGGGGGTTGGTGAAATCGTTCATTGAGAAGAATTTTTGGAGTGGTTTAGATGACTACTTTAGACATTTAGGTGAGAAACGTTTAAATTTTTATTGAGTTAAGTCTAGTTTCATGGGTTTGGTCTGCCGAACCTCTTGTCATTTTTTCCACTTAAGGGGCAATTTAGTGTGGCCAATCCACCTACCCTGCACATCTTTGGATTGAGGGGGTGAAACCCACACTAACACGGAGAGAATGTGCAAACATCACACGGACAGTGACCCAGAGCTGGGATCGAACCTGGGACCTTCGCACCATGTGGCAGCAGTGCTAACCACTGCACCATCGTGCTGCGTATGGTCTCTGTACTCTTACAAGAGGTCAAACAGTTACGTATCGAACAAACACTCAACACTGAACTGATGATTCAACATAATTTTATTCACTAAACTTGCATCAAATATGCTGTGTATTCAAATCTTATCCTATACAAATGGTCGCAATTTGCCTCAAGACTCACAGCTTCAGACATAAGTAGATATTACCCCTTTGAATTGAATTGGCCTAATTCCTCTCGGAGGTCTGTTCTGTTCACTGAGCCTTCTCTCTGGGTTCTTCATGTGTAAGGCTGGTGCCATGGGTCGTCGCTAAAGAAAATAGTCTCCGATCTCTGATTCTTATTCATTTCTGACATGTTCTGCTCCGAGATGCTGAATAACATCTTTCTTCTACCACAGGTCCATACTTCAAACATTGGTTCTCCAGTATTCAGACATTGTGGTCACAGGTGTCAGTTGCAAGCCCTTGTTTTGCAAACTTTCGATCTGTGCATTGCAAACTTTCCTTAACTAGGTTGGGCCAAAAGATACTTGAATATGTCTCATTTCAAGTTGACCAAAAACTTCCCATCATGCCTATAATCAATAATTTTAGCACAGGACCTTATCGCTGGATGGCAGACATGTGGGCCGGGATTCTCCGAAATCCCAGCCAAGTGTTGACGCCGGCGGAGAATCCCGCCCGTGGTGTCTCAGCGAAGTGGCTGTTTTTCATGTATGAGCCCAGAAGTGAGAGATGGTAAACTGATTTACCCTTGTGCTGTCACAACCAAACTATCCTGTGCCTAGTTACTGCTGTTTCCTGGTCACTGGATATTGAACCAGGGGTGTGAACCTCAGTATATTTTATCCCTCAGTGCAAAAAGCTAAGGCTATGACTACCGAGATTAAGATCAGCAAAGACTTGGGAGCAAGTCTTGTTTCATGATAAGGAACTTTATTCTGAGCAGGTGTGAACAATTTCAGTCTGTATCTAATTTTCTTCAAACAATTGGAGATCACAAAACACACTACTGGTTGTATTCATTTTTATGCTCTTTTGAGCAGTCCTATGTTAAATACAAATTTTTTCCAAATTTACCACAGTAGGCGGGGGTATATTGAGATGGCAGTCACTAAGAGCCTGATCAGGAAGTAAGATTGTGACAACATGCATGTTATAGTGCATGTTGTGGTCTGGAGCTGTTGATAATGGTAGCAGAGGCTCCAATGTTCTGACCAGGAAACTCTGCCACTCTTACTGCCTACCAATGGCATTTGTTGGAAGGGTTTGAAGATTGATACCCAACCTGTTTGTGTAGTATTTACCAGAGGATCTTCCTTGGCCACCCAAGTCTTGGGGTGGGATTCAAACCTAGAGCTACGGGCTCAGAAGCAGGGACGCTACCCACTGTGACACACAACATCCTTTGATCTGATGCACTCTTAACTTAATTTTTGAACTTCTGCGCCAAATGGGCACAATTACAGGCAATGAGTTAATCAGCAGGTAGTGACTAGATCAGTTCAATCCTGCATGACCTAATATGTAATCAAGTAAGACACTTGTTTTGTTTGGTTGGCTGAAATTTGAAACATTCCTATTTTCGTATCCATAGATATTGAGCTTGCAAAAGTAGAGAAACAATATGCTGCTGAACTGCACAGGCAATCTCCAAAAGAAAAACCCAACAAATCGTCCACAATTCGCAGGAGAAAGCGCCCTCACATGCATGTGCGAAGCCAACACCTCGATGAAACAGTCAGCCCTGTGACTACACCGACTGATGAAGAGGTGGCCCAGAGGATTAAACATGTGGCAGGTAAAATTGAAAATGGAGAAAGAATGTCAGTGGTGAGAACATTCCTTCAGTGCCCTTCAGTCCCTTTGACAAGCATTTTAAATTTAAAAGAAAAAATTGTTTCATTTGTACTTTAGGGTGGATGTGAATTATGGGCATAAACTTGTGATCTGGCAAAAATAATTTATCGTGAGTTTATGAAACCTGTGAGCAGTTTATGATTTATTTTTATCAATAACTAATTCTCACTGTGTTCCCTGCCCTTTTATTAAAAATATTTATTTGTCATTGTTGGGAAGGCAGTCATGGTGGTCATGTCGCTGGACTAGTGATTCAGAGGCCCAGGCTATGGGGACGTGGGTTCAGATCCCACCACAGCAGCCGGCGGAATTAAAATTCAATTAATAAAACTGGAATTAAAAACTAGTCCTATGCTTGACGATAGTCAATTGTCATAAAAGCTCTCACCTAGAAGTTCACCAATACCCTTTGGAGAAGGAAATCTGCTGTCATCACCTGATCTGGCCTACATGTGACTCCCGACCCACAGCAATGTGGTTGATTCTTAAATGCCCTCAAATTGCCAAGCAAGTCACTCAGTTTCAGTGGCAAGGTTTCTTAACAAAAAGGATTCTAGATACCAGAAACGACAATAGTGTAACCCTACAAAGCCATCCTTAGTAACAAACCAAAGTTGGGAGAGCTGTCCCACAGACGAGTCAAGCACAACCTGACCAATATATTCACAGAATATACCTTACAGACAATGTCCAGACACCAAGGACTGCTACCCAATCAATTTGAGTATCAGCCTTCAAATCCTTTCAACAAATGCCAATGGCAGACGGTAAGAAGTGGCAGAATTTCCTGGTCAGAGCATCGGAGCCTCTAATAATATCACCATCCCTGAGGTGATGACATCTCGGGAGGAGTTGCCCGAGGAGTCCTTAACATCAACTCCGGAAGTCTCATGGCATCAGGGCAAATGTGGGCAAGGAAATCTCCTGCTAGTTACCACCAACTGGCCCACTAGCTCTGCTCCATGTTGAACACTACTTGAGGAAACAATAGGGGTGCAAAAGGCACAAAATGAACTTCAATGTCCTTCATAAAGAGTAGCTCGCTAACACTACTACTGAGCGAACTGTCTGAATTCTAAAGGATATAGCTGTTTAGATGGGTTCCACGGGTTCTTTGGCAGGTGCTGCGGGAACCAACAGGATGGAATAAGCTATTTGACCTCATCCGCACCTATCTATCTGTCACAGATGCATCTGCCATGACGGTATTGTTAGGATGACCATCAGACAGTCCTTGTGAAGCCAAAGTCGCGACTTCACATTAAGGATACCTTCCATCATGTTGTGTGGCACTGCCACTGATGCTGAATGGGACAGGTTTCAAACAGATCCAGCAACTTAAAACTAGGCATCCATGAGCCGCAATGAGCCATCAGCTGCAACAAAAGTGCATATAACCACAATCTGTAACCTTATGATTCGGCAAAGCCCCAACTCTACCATTACCATCTAACCAGGGGATCAGTACCAGTTCAGTGAAGAGTAGAGGA
This sequence comes from Scyliorhinus torazame, assembly GCF_047496885.1. Lineage (NCBI taxonomy): Eukaryota > Metazoa > Chordata > Chondrichthyes > Carcharhiniformes > Scyliorhinidae > Scyliorhinus > Scyliorhinus torazame. Next base: position 31,627,890 of record NC_092727.1, read on the forward strand.
TGGCAGAGAGGTAGAAGCACCAGGTATATCGTAAAATGAAATGTCAACCTGGTGAAACTACTGGCTACTGGCATTCCAAACAGCAGAAGCAGGATGTGATTGACAGAACTAAGTGATCCCAGAACCAATGGATCTAAGATCAGGCCACAGATCTGCAGTCCTGTCATATCTAGTCATGAATGGTGATGAACCATTAAACAACTAATTAGAGGAGTGGGGGAGCCCAGCATATCAGTGCAAAAGACCAGGCTGAAACATTTGTAGCCAGCTTCAGCCAGAAATGCTGAGATAATCCATCTCAACCTCTTCCTGAGGTCCCCCATATCATAGATGCCAATTTAATTCACTCCACATGACATCAAGAAAGAGCTGATGACATTGGATACGGCAAGTACTATGGGTCCTGACAACATTCTGGTAATGGTACTGATGACTTGTGCTCCAGAACTAGCCGCATCCCTATCCAAGTTGTTCCAATATTGCCGCAGCGCTGACATCTGCCCAGCAATATGCGAAGTTGCACTGGTATGTTCTACTCACAAAATGCAAAATCCATTCCAGCCAATTACTGCCCCATCGGTCTACTCTTGATCATCAGCAAAATGATGGAAAGTGGTCAATCCTGTCATGTGGCACTTACTTAGTGATAACCTGCTCACTGATGCTCAGTTTGAGTTCTGCCAAGACCACTCAGTTCCTGGTCTCATTACATCCTTAGTCCAAAAATGGACAAAATAGTTGAATTCCAGAGGTGAGGTGAGCATGACTGCCTTTCGCATCAAGGCAGCATTTGACTGAGTATGGCATCAAAGAGGCCGATCAAAACTGAAGTCATTGAGAATTAAGGGAAATACACTCCACTAGTGGGAGTCATACCTAACAAAATAAAAACCAATGTTAGAGATCAATCATCTCAGTTTTGGTACATCACTAGAAGAGTTCCTCGGCGTAGTGTCCTAGGACCCCCATCTTAAGCTGCTTTATAAATGACCTTCCCTCCATCATAAGATCTGAATTGCGGATGGCTGCCCAATGTTCAGTACCATTCACGACTGAAGCAGTCCATGTCTATATGCAGCAACACCTAGATAATATTCAGACCTGAGCTGATATGTAGCAAGTAGCATTTACACCAAACAATGACCATCTCCAACAAAAGAGAATCTAACCTATCTCCCCTTGATATCCAATGGCATTCCCATCACTGAATTCCCCTACTGTTAACTTCCTGGGAGTTACCATTGATTTATATGGACCAGCCATATAAATACTACAAGGTCAGAGGCTGCAAATTCTGCAAAGAATAAAACACATCCTGGCTTCTAAAAGGCAGAAGTCAGGAGTGTGATGGAACACTTTCCACTTGTTTGCATGAGTACAACTTCAACAATACTCAAGAAGCTTGACACCATCCAGAAAAAAATCAGCCCGCTTGATTGCCATTCCATCCACCATCATTAACATTCACTCCACCACCACCAACACACAGTGGCAACAGTGTGCACCATCTACAAGATGTACTGCAATAACTCACCAAGATTCCTTTGACAGCACCTTCAAAACCTATAACCTTCACCTGCTAGAAGGACAAGGACAGAAGATGGATGGGAACACCACCACCTGCAAGTTCTCCACCAGATCACTCACTATCCTGACTTGGGAATCTATCTCCATTCCGTCACTTGCTGGCACAAAATCCTGGAACTTCCTTCCTAACAGCACTGTGGGTGTTCCTACAACACATGACATGCAATGATTCAAGAAGACAGCTCCCCACCACCATCTCTAAGGGGTGGGATCGGTAATACATGCTGGCCTAGCCAGTGATGCCTATAACTCATGAATGACTAAAAATAGAAAGAAAATGTAGGACTTTCAAGTGATCAAAACTAATTGGACTGCAATCTTTCTGGAGTTAGTTAGGTATTTTCCTGCATTCTTCAAATCAAATTTTTTTTTAAATGGTAGCTTGCCGCTAGTGAGGGAAAAGAAGCACCTGGAACATCAATGAATGATGGAACCAAAAGTGTGTATCCTTACTCAATGATATTAAAGGATTGGAAACAAAACAATGGAAGCCCCAAAGGAGGGTGAATTAGAGCGTGTGAATAAGGGACAGAGGAAAGATTGACACATAAGTAGGATAATTTTTAAATTTGAAATTTTCAGAATCTTTTAGAAATTATTGGGACGCAGAAATTAAAAAGATATATTTCCTGAATGGTTTGCTCGGCCATTCAGAGTATTTAAGAATGAACCACATTGCTGTGGGTCTGGAGTCACATGTAAGCCAGACCAGGTAAGGGTGGCAGATTTCCTTCCCTGAAGAATATTAATGAACCAGATATGTTTTTACGACAATCCAACAGTGGTTTCATGGTCATAATTAGACTTTATCTTCCAGATTTTTATTGAATTCAAATTTCACCATCTGTCATGGCGGGATTCAAACCTGGGTCTCCAGAGCATTAAGCTGGGTCTCTGGAAAACTAGCCTAGTGACAATATCCCTACCCCACTGCCTCTCCCTACTCAACGGGTTAAATTGTTCCCATTCTGGACCAGAAAAACTGATTTGCAGTAATAAGTACCATGACATTAAAATGGTACTTGCACTTTTATTTATGAGGCCTGACCTTCTGCAGCAAGTTTAATGTGCAGATCCGGCAAATTCTTAAAATTAACAGGGAAGCTAAGGCTGAGATGCTGTTTGTCCGAAGTAAATTCTGGGAACAAAATAAATGGATCTGGACTCCCTGGAGATTCCCATTCGTGGTGCATCTCTTCGTTCCTTGAACCTATTGGCTGATATGCATGAATAACAATGCGCATCATTAATACATAATTATTGTTCGAAGGTGATTTAGCCCATTGCCTAAACTATCTGCTTTTAAAATTAGTGCAGAAAGTAAGGTTGTCTGCCAGTTTATTATGTTACATTGGGAAATTTGATCAGGTTACTAGGAGATGTAATGTTCTTAAGATTGAAATACCGCCTGATACACCTAATGAAAACATTATTGTCACTCAAAACTTCCTGCATTCTGTTTTGCCATAGGTTCCACACAAACGAAATACATCCCAGAAGAAATCCCAGGAGGAATTCAGCTTTACAGTGTTTCCAAGTTATTGCTCATCATAAGCTTTGTGTGAGTAACAACTTAAGGTGCTGTCCCTGACAATTCCATTATAGTTGTGTCTGAGATCTGGGAAGGTACAAGAGTGGTCTGAGTGAGCGCCAAAAATTATTTAGTGAATATGCCCATGGAATTTATAGTTAAATGGAAACAATTTATTTCAAATTAACCTTTATTGGAATCTCCTATTTTATGCATATGGTACCAAAAATGTGCACAACTAATTGTCACTTGCACAGACCTTTTGAGTGTAATGGGACGATCAGTCCATGCACACAGCTATTTTGCCAGAAAAGATATTAGATTAATAATTTGCACTATTGGTTCTTAAATGACCTGCACTCAAAATTCTGAAGGGTTTTAGTGAAGTAAATGGCACTAAATTATTTCCATTAGTCAGTGAGTAGGCAATTCAACTGCATAAATGTATCATCAACTAAGGAATAGATAGATTAGATTACTTGTTTATGCAGAAAGTTGCTGGGAGGGAATGCTAGCCTGGAAACAATGCCAGAAGCAGTGTGGGGGTGGGGCGCCATGGAGATGGAACTATTGTCTAACACGTGTACTATGACACTCTGTTGGCAAGGGAACCAAGATATCCAACCCAGAGCAAGAGGGAATTTACTATGTAATGTTTAGTAATTGGTTTAAAAAAAATCATTGGATTGTAAGTCAGTATATGAATCCACTTGTATGGTCAGTGCAAAAGCTGAAGAATTAAATTGTTCTGCATGGTGGAAAGATGCTACAGCTTGTATTCCCTCATGGAGATACCTAGACAAAAATATATTTCGAGTTCAAAAATACTAGGCAACTTAGAAGAGGTATGATCGTTTCTAGGTTCCGTTTTTTTCCCTACTTAATCGAATGACACAGCACCAACCCGTAATTCTTTGTCCTTGTGTGGAATGTGTTTCTATGTGGTTTCTACTTTGAAGAGTTATGTAAACTCATTTCATGGTGATGTATCGCAAGGAGACATCATCTAATCTTTCAGATTAGAACATTCCTCATTTGGAATTGGGTGGCCTGTGATTAACAGCAGTGGCTTAATACTGAATGAAGATGAGCTTCATGTATATAAACAACATACTTAAACTTGTAGTATGTAACTGCAAAGTGTCAAAGAGATCATTTAAGATTTCCACAACGTTCTGTTGAGAAAAAGTGAAAAATACTGCAAAAACTTATTTTGGCCCTGAATTTATTGGGGAACGAAAGGTGAGTTTGATGCACACTCCATTACCGATGTGTGAATGACCCAGCAAATTGTGGTGAAGAACAGATACACTGAGTTGCTAATTACCATTGATTGCTGGGAGATTTCCACCACTAAATCATTTGCTTTGTGAAAATCTGAGCTCGCCATCGACCATGAGTTTCAAGAAATTGCACCATGTGTGCTGTAAGCCAAATTAAAATTGCCGCAGCAAGTCAGGGCTGGCACTTTTATGACTGTAGACTGTAGACTTATGATTCTAAAATGCCATTCGGCATATCTGGCCGAGAAGAGAAACAATCAGAATTGTGGAATCTTATTCCTCCAGCAAATTCTGGACCATTGTATATTTTCTTAAAGTGCCGGGATAATTTTAATGGGATATCCCATAATTCAGTGCTCCCCATGTGTAGCTAACCTAATATGCAGCATGGGTCAATGAGTGGTGTAGAAAGATACAGCCTTTTCTCCAATTCAAGCTCCCTGTGGGTATAGCTTTCAGTGGGTATGTAAGATTATGAAATGACCTTTAGCATGAAGTAATTGTGTTGTATCCTTTCAGAGAGAGCCCTTCAGAGAGTACAGGAATACTCCAAACTTCAAATGGTCTAAGGTTCTGCTGTATTTTCCACTGTGTAAGGATGTTTAGAAGCTGTTGTAAGGCAATTTCTGGGCCATTTGTAAGCCAGAATACAGCGTTTGTAGCTGAAATTTCTGTACATAAATTTGTTTCTAGTCAATTTCCTTATTTAAAATTGATTCACTTGATTTGAGTTGCTTTCAAACTAGGTCCACTGTTTATAAGGCTGGCCATTCTGATTGATGCATTTTTTGCAAATGATGGACCTTTTTCATTTGAGACAACTAGCTTCAGTAATTGCTTTAAACCTCACTGTGTCAAAAGTTGGAAGTTTACCTTTCTGATCACTATTTTCCTCTTCTGTTTACTGCTCCCTTTAGGATCTGTTTAAGGTACAACTATGGTTCTTTTGCATTCTCTTCAGTTCCCTTTTCTATACAATATTTGCACTCTAAAAGGGACAAATGGCTAAGTGGTTGGATAACTGCATATTTACAACTCGTTAGAATTAGTATCAGTTTTTAAAAAAATATTATATCCAGTTTAAAGGAGAGATTAAATGGGATTTTAAAGTAAGTTGTGTTGTTAGACAGTCTGCTCTAAAAACCTGTGATTCAAATATCTTTTGGGGGAATCTCAAACTGTAGCAGATATTATCCACTTTTTGTGTAATAAAATGTTAACTTTTTGTCTTTTTTAGAAGTTAAAGCAAAGCCAAAAATGCTAAATTTGCAATACCGATGGCTGATTTTGCCTCTCTACACTGTTCTGTGTATAAACCTGTAGCAGTATAAATGCATTTAAGAGTAGCTAGGCAAACATATAAAGGAAGAAGTGTTATGATTTAGATTTAGAGAAAAGATGGGAGGAAGCTTGAGTGGACCATAAACATCAGCATGGACTAGTTGGACCGAATGGCCTGTTCTGTGAAGTATATTCATCATAATGTAATGTAAATGAGTTCTTGAACCATGTGCCAGGGTATTATGGATGACCATGAAACTGTAACCCTGTTTGGGAAGCACCTTGGGGAGAGGAAAGAATTAATGAAGGGCAAATAAAATTCTCCATGTAATAGTCTGGGATTAAAGTTTAATTTGTCATAATATTAAAATAATCTGAGTGAGACAGTGGGCACTTCTGTGAAATTACCCAAAAACTAACAAACCACTTAAGGAATGATTTTCAAAGATGACGTTAATTTAATGTTTTGCCTCCCTTTGGGACAGAGTCAGTAAATACATAGCCGTAATGTTAAGCATTGTTCTTTGTTGGTTTGTTTTACCTATTCTGTACACACCTTCCTCGTCTCAGGATGACATTGCAGGTACGGCAAACAATTAAGAAAGCATATGCTATATTAGCCTTTATTACAAGGCTAAGAGTGAAGAAGTCTTATTGGAATTCAATGGAACCATAGTGAGACCACACGGGAGTACTGTATACAGTTTTGGTCTCCTTACTTTTGGAAGCATATATTTGTCCTGCAGGGAGTGCAACAGCACTTCTCTAGACTGAATCCTGGGATGAGGGGATTGTCCTATGAGGAGACATTGAGTAATCTGGGACTATGTTCCCTGAAGTTTAGAAGAGCGGGAGATGATCTCATTGAAACATACACAATTCTTGAAGAGCTTTATAGGTTAGATGTTGCAGTGATGTCCCCACTCCTGGTTGAGGTTTCTAGAACTGGGTGTCATGGTCCCAGAATAAGAGGTCAGCCACTCGGGACTGAGATGGGAAGAAATTTCAACACCCAATGGTTTGTGAATCTATGGAATTCTCTACCCCAGCGAGTTGTGGATGCTCAGTCATTGAGTATATTCAAGACCGAGGTCGATAGATATTTGGATGCTAAATGAGTTGAGGAATATGGAGGGATAGTGGTAAAAGGTAGAATTGAGGCAGCAGATGTGCTGTAATCATACTGAGTAATGAAGCAGGCACAAAGGGCTGCATGACCAACTGTTGTTCTCTCCACAGCTTGGTGTTACTAGTATTCCTGAACATGATGTTATTTTACAAGCTATGGATGCTGGAATATACAACGCAGAGTCTCACTACGTGGCATGGGATCAGGCTCCAGGAGAGGTATTTTCTACATTTTTCACCCAGAAAAGCCCATTTAAATGAGACTTAATGAAATAAATGGCTTCAATAAGTGCTGGACTCTCACTCCACTGCCCTTCTCTTGATGTAGTGTGGGCAAGGACTGTATTTGCATTTTCATCATCACAAATTTGATTTTGAAGCGACTAAAAATGTTACTTTATACGGCTGAAAATGTGTTCATCACAAAAATAAACATTTGTAATAGGAATTGTCTGGTCTACCACTTCTGAGTAACCTAATTTTGAAGAACTGAAAATTACTTTGCTGAAAGAATGCAGAGCAATTTCCTATTTCCATGGTGTCTTCTCAGTTTTTTTGGTAAATTAAATACTTTTTTAAATATTTAAAATCTTTGAAAAAGTTGTCTAATCGTCTTGTTGCATCTAAAAGAAGCTTAATTTTAAAAGCCTCCTTGAGGGGTTGCAAACGAATGTAATTGGTGGAAACTTGTCGTAGTGATTAAGTCGGTCAAAGGCATGGTCAGTTTTGTTAGAATGGCTGGCTTCCAGTGCACTGTTCCTTCGGGAAGCGAGAATGGTCGTAAAAACTTGGCTTACACAGGACGTAATTTGCATTTGAAACTCTAACCTTTTATGCTGGTTAGGCTGGAAGTAGCAGCACATCCAAAGGCTTTAACTTGTTTCTTTTCTTCCATACAGCAAACTTCCCCAGTCACAGGTGGAGTGGGCCCAGTTATTAGAGTCACAACAGCGTTACCATGATACTGAACTACAAAAATGGAGAGAGATTTTAAAATCATCAGTAGTGCTTCTAGATCAGGTGACTGTTATTTCTTATTGACTAGTGCAAACACTGGGACCACTGTAGCTGCATTGGTGGGCCAGGACTGATTGGTGTTTTGAAAATTTACTTTGGAGTACATTCTACCTTCTCAATACTTTTTTTTTTCAAAAATTGATAGCGTTGACTACAAATGTTTGCAGCTTTGTGGCATGTTACAATGCATTATTAACCTGATACCAATCAACCATTTTATATCATGGAGGGCTGAGAGGCCCAGTCCTTTGTTCACTGGCTCTTCACCTCCAGGTTCTAGAAGCAAGTCTATACATAGATGAAAGTTTCACCTAGCTATTGGTTTTAAAACATCGTATGTGAAGTGAAACCAAAGAGGAAATGCTGGAAAATCTCAGCAGGCCTGGCAGCACTTGTAGGGAAAGAAAAGAGCTAACGTTTCAAGTCCAGATGACCCTTTGTCAAAATGTGAAGTTAGTTCAGGGAGCCTTCAGTCACTTCTCAGTGATTGATAAAACTGCATCCATATTGGCATGAATGACCAGTAAATTGTCAACCTCTCTCAGAAGGGCCCCAGGAGGTTAGCAAGTAAAAAATGCCACACATGCAATGAGGTGCTGCTCTGAGATAGCATTGATATATGGGTAGAGCTTTAGCCTGCATCACAGCAGATTGTGCATGGCCTGCATGTGCTTGCTTCTAACATTATGGCCTACGTTTTATAAGACTGGGTCACCAACAAATGACAGGAAGATGATGATGCAGTAGAACATGGCCTCTACCCACCACTTCCCACATCAGGCCCATTGGAAAATCAGCTTAAGTGACTGAATTGAGTAAGTGTTCCACTTGACAGCGCTAACATTCTCTTTATTCTAAATACAAAATCTATCAAATTTAGAGGAGTTTATTTTAATATCTGAAGACCTTACAGGAGTGAAAACTGGTATGATCACATTTTGCATCTTAACCACATGACTTGCACACACCTTCGAGTGTGAAGAGTAAGCAGCTGTGAATCCTGAAAATCTTTATACCCATGTCAATCGGGCCTTTATAAAAATAACTGCTGAGGCTGATGAGAGATCCGTGATTGTGCTCATATCCTGATTGACAGAGATTGTCAGTTCAAAATTTCATCTCAGTCTGATGTGATGAAGATTAACCCTTGCAAAGACTGTAATGTGTTTTTCACTAAGCTGACAGCATGGGGAAAGTTATTCCAAACTTGGCTGTTATTAAATTCTAACATTGTTGCGTCCTCCAAATCAGAATTCTTCTGAGATTCCACTCAAATGCCAAGTCTATGGAAGAATCTGTGAAGAATATTAAGCTGCTACCAAACAGTAGAACTGATCTTTGAAGAATACTGCCTGAATGAACACCTTTACGTTTGTTACGTTATATCGAGATGTTGCCTCTCAAGTTATTAAATTTGTCATCACTAAAATATTTAGCAAATAGTTCCTCATGAAGATTGTGCCCCTTCAATTATTTCCCTGATTGAGTAAAGGGAGGCACCTGAGGCGATGCTTCCGTTTAATATATGCTGCATCTCTTAAAAATGTATATTATGTTGGCAGAAAAGAATCTGGACATCTGCTTCATCCTGAAGACCTGGCCATCAGCCAGGCAGGATTCAGGCCTCCTTTTGTGTACATGATGCTGAAAGTTGAGATGCTCAAAAAGACTTTGGAATTTCATCTTTTTTTAAAAATTCATCCTACAGATGAGAGACTCGTTAATAACTCTTCAAAAGGGCATCGGTTTGCGCGATTACAGTTCTGAAACAGACAAGAGAGATCGGTTTCACTGATGGGCATTACAAAGGCCGAAGAGGGAATAGTGTGCAATATAGATATATATAAATTATATAAATATATATATATATTAAAAAAAGACACTGGAACCACAGGCTGAGTTGGACCTCCAGGACTGCTGTCCAGTCAGCGGAATCAAAATTGACAAAATCAAGATCCTGTACCGATTAGAAATTGCGGCAGAACTAAGTTCTGACAGCACTGAAGCATCAGGGGAAGACAACAGCCACGCTAATCTGCCTACACACTCATGTTGTAAATCCTAGAATGTTGTACTGTAAGCTTTAACATGTAACAAAAGCATGTAATAATTTGTGGGCTGACTCTGTTGTGGAAGACATGTAATTGAAGTCCCATGTGCTCTGTGTTTAAGGTATTCATCAAACACAATTAGGAGCAGGGTGAGGATCTTGAAACTATTACAGGTCATTGTGCCTGCGAAAACACCACTTATACATATTATTAACAAAATGTATTGATTCTGGCTCAGAATGAATGGATAAAGAAACTGTGAATATCTGTATTATAAAACTTGAAAACATTCTAAGTTGCAAATGACTTGCAGAGGTGTGGCATGTCAGTCTGTCCAGTTTTTAGTTCTACAGTTGTACAGTCGAAAATTGGAAAAACTACAGAAAAGTAACTGGAATCCTGATGGACTGACTTAGATATTTATTATTGTAAATACAGACTAAACAATCTATCATAGGCAGGTCCCAAAATATATAGGGCAAAAGCGTGTCTCTGTTCTGCAACCCTCATTACAGCATGTCTAAAAGCTGCAGATTGCTCACCTGATGCTCGCAGAGTGCATGTGTGGAACCTGACTGTGAAGCATTCCGTGTTCTTTGTTGAAATGGTAACAGTTAGTTGCGGATGAGAGTTTCATCATCAGTACCATTAATGTGCTGAGGCAGTTGCAGGAAAGCGCAAGGCAGCTGAGATGTGTGTTACGTTTAGCTGTGCTGCAGAGGTATGGCATGTCAGTTTTTATTTCTACAGTTATATAGTAGAAAATTGAAAAATTACATATTAGTACAGTTTTTAAAAAATATACACATATAATATTGACCCTGCCTGATTTAATGAGATTTAAATTCCCCAACAGGAGTCAATGAGCCACAATTTATTACAATAATAAATTATGGATTTGTCTTGAGGTTCCCTGTGTGATTTGATCCACAGACAAGGTGGGATCTTATTGGATTCAGTAGGATTTCTGTCCTGCCATTTGTTTTTGAAGTCTCTTACTAGAGAACAGAAAATCCACCCCGTGCATGCTAAATACAGTACAAAGAGGAGTCAAAGATATAATGTTTTGTGACCAAATTTTGTTTTGATTGGATCATTAGAACAGAAATACACGCAATAACAAGAGCATGGTGCAGGAACACACATGCTGCTTGGTGGAATAGGAGCAGAGAGCTAATAAAATGAAGTGACGATAGGCAAGCACTTTAATCCCCTCATGCCCCAGTGTCATCATTGAACTTGTGCATGGTGACAATAAAGAGACAATGGTAGATAATTTGCCACAGTGTGTGCAAGAATAAAACAAATTTAATGCAAATTCGGTAAACAATATTGCTCCTTAAGATACAATTGTCAAAAATGGAACCTTGGAATTGAATGCTGACCTGTGAACTGTTTGTGATGGAATAAATTAGCTCCTACTAATATAGTCCAAAAATAATATTTAAATAGTTTATTTATGATATATTAACGTGCTTGCCTCAGAGCTGACAGCATTGGAAAGTTTGGTGCAATGGTTGACAGGTGCTGAATTGGGTATTCTTTTTCTTTTTGTTAAAAGATTGACCAGTATTGTGAGCAATCATTTCAATGGGCCACCCTGACCTAATATGTTTAAAGTGTGTTGGGACAAATTGAGGAGAGTGGAGGTTGAATTCTGACTCACTTGGGGGGAAAAATGCCACCAGATGTTTTTCAACATTAAATTTGTGGTAACTTGGTTTCCCCCAGAACTGTGGATTGTATTAGTGCTATTTTGTTAGACTTCTGCAAACTAAGTTGAAAAGACTTGCAATGAACTCTGGAGGAGGAAAAATAATGTGCTTTCGAGTTTTTTAAGAAATTGGACTCCAGTAACTAATTCCTTAAGCACATCCTACCCAAGGGTGTACCTGTGTGGACAATTGGGCGATTTATAACAAAGCTGCCAATGTGTACCATTTCACTGCAGTCAGACAGCAAGATTTGATATCAAATATAAGGTGCTTTAATATGACTGATATGACATTTTCTAAAAAAAGTTGCTTTCTAAACAGAACAAACCTTTCTATTAGTTCCAAAGTTTGTGTTATCAATCTGAAATTATATAACAATATTTAATCAATTAAAGTGAGACATGTGTGAGCAGAGAATTATTTGCATTGTAAGTCTGCACACACATTCCCAGATACATACTAGTGCACTGTTGTCACCTATTGACAGAATATTTCCATGCAATTTATCAGCAAGCCCACAATATTTTGTCTTAAGGATAGGCATAGCCTAATTTACATTCCACAATCCGCTTAAATTGTGGGGAATATGGAAAAAGGCAACGACCAATTCTAATATTAACTTTGGATGTTTTGATAAATAATGACAAATCCATTTCTAACTCAATTATGGCATCATATTATTCTGTGAACAGGTCACTCATAAATACCACACTCCCCTTGCTGCTTGTCATCTACCACATCCACATTCAGCATGACTGGTAGAATCAAGTGACGGATACTTTGCAGTAATGTCACTCAGCAGATTTGATAGGTTTGTGATGTTGATCACTCCACATAGTATCATGTTGATGAACACAGGCTTTTCCTTTTTGTGCTAAATTATTAACTTATTTTTTTAAAATTCTGAACTGATTGCTACATTTTGTGTTGCCTTTAATATTTGAGTTTAGATTTTCAATTCATGGAACACAATTCAAAAATAGTTTTTAAAAATATAGAGATTTGCACTGCAGAAAAGTAATTTTGGATATCTCGACTTTGTTCAGCTGCTTACAGAAGTTGTTTTTTTTGTGTCTGTGCTCGGTATTGTATAGGATTGCCAGCATATCATGAGTTGAAACTGTTTTGTTTTTAAACTAGCTAAGATATATGGCTAGTTTTGTTTTTAGAGTTTACATTATGTGTAACACCAAAAATCAGCCGAGCAAAATTTGAGAGTAGTGTCAGGACAGGATCAGGAAATAATAATGTGGACCTGAGCGTAAAATTTACAAGCCATGAGTGAGTGAGTGCGTGTGTGCCTGTATCTAACAGAAGGGAAGAGATAAATTGTATAAAATGCACAATATAAATTGCTGTACCGACAACTGGGTAATAGTCCGTGAATCAAATTTGAGTTCCTCACCTGATGTTGAAACACTCGGAATGAAAATTGACTCCCATCAAAACTGAACTATTGTTTTGCTCAAAATATAGCTGGGCAATCGTACCATTCTCGGTGAGTTACCCTTAAAGAAATATCCCACAGCTACCTTGTTTGAGAAATTGTAAAATGATCAATTTGGATCATCCAAGGTTTTAGGACAAATTCTAAACAAAATCGGGGATGGAATTGTAAATCCTACTGGATATTTGATAAAGGTAGATTTTGTATTTATTTACATGATGAAATTTACTGGCTATCTGTTTGTTTTATTTCTTACTTTAATCTGTTTAACAAGTGATACTTTGAGTGAAGGATGATTTAGTTATGTTTCAAAATTTCTTTCCTTAAGGTAGCACAGTGTGTTTTACCATGATATAATTATCATAATTTAATAAGGTGGTAAAGTGACCCCTGTGCCTGAAAGTAACTTGTGACCAATAGAATTCTAAAAGTATAAAGCAACAGTAAAATAGATTTGGTCCACTAAATTATAGTAACCTTTTTGAAAGCAGTTATTTCTAATCATTTTGTATTCATGTGGCACTTTTGAAATGTCAATATATTGATACTACTTTGAGCTAAAATGCATTTACAGAAATTGTGTCCTCTGTTGGAAAAGATGAAAATAATGTGCATGAGTGTTCAGGACTCGCACATACATTACCTCTTTTACTCAGATTTATACTCAAGTTCTTGGGACATGCACTTTGTCCTCCTTTTGTCTCTTGGTTTTTGCATTTTATGGTTAAACATGATTGAACACAGTCATTCCCAAATTCAGCATAATCTGAAACGAAAGTCAGATCAAGGTAAATTGAGCACCATTCCTGATAGCAATTTGAGCTATGCTGTATATGGTCCATTATGTGGTATTAGCTCACACATATGGGCCTAGAAATTCGGCCGCACAGCCTCCTGAGTTTAATACAACGGGTAGAAAGTGCACACTCCTTACGAGCTGGAAATTTGCCATTTTAGAAAAGACCAAAAATCACATTTGCATGAAGGGCCTAACCCTTACTTCAGGCCCTACTGCAGATTGGCTTATTCTGAAATAAAAACTGAAAATGCTGGAAAACCAGCAGGCAGGCTGCATTTGTGCTGGGAGAAACGTAACATTTCAAGCTGGCCACCTTTCATCTGATGAAAGAACAATTGACCTGAAATATTATCTCTCTTTTTTGCACTACAGATGCTGCCTGGCTTGTTGAGTATTTCTAGCATTTCCTGTTTTTTTTCCGATTTCCAGCATCCGCAGTAGGCTGTTTATGTATTCTTTTGTCCTGAGTCAGCCAGTGCTGGCGCTAGCTACGCTCAGGTAAAACCGATATTACATGCAGCTCTGTAGGTGGTCCAAAAGGGACCATGTGTTCTCACTCAACTAACAAGTTAAGATTTAAAATATACTTACCTGAATGTGGATCTTGGAGGAGTTGGGGATCCTGCTCTTGACCCCATGTTCAACATTGAAGAATATCGGCCATTGCTTTTCCCCACCCACCCCCATACTCCATTCAATGCTGCTGATTTCCAACGCAGACTGTTGGCGCTCTCCCACTCTCGGCCGTCCCCCACCCCTGACCAACGCTTCCTTCCCAGCATCTCTTTTCAGACATCCAACCTTGTTGTCACAGCAGCCTGATTATCAATGTTGCTTCCCTGGTGAGCTGTTTTTTACAAGCTCAGCATGCAATGTTAATGAGGCCTGACACAGAATATCAGTTGCACCTTGGGCCTGAATATTTAGATGCAACCCCCCCCGCCCCATGCCCAAATATAGAGCACCTGAATTTCTAGGCCGCAGTTTTTAGTTTTTTCACCATCCCTTGCTGCGTACATTACAAGAGTTTTTGTTGCACACCCATTGTTATATCTATAACGTGTGCTGTCAATGCACAGTAGTCATCCTCCTCACCATTTCTTATTACTCAAGGTAGAAGCTGTATTGTTGTATTTTCTTTTCCTTGAACTCAAAGTTAAATATAGTATTATTTCAGAAGAAAATAGACAGCCCATACAAAGTCTTGAGTAGTCGGTTACCTCTTCATAATCAAAGCATACTCATCTCAAAATGTTGAATTCTCTTCCTTTATCATCCAAAATACATTAAAGGAATTTGCTGTTCAGGGGAGTTTTATGGGCTGTACATTTTCAGGACTGTGTGGTAAGAATTTTTTATTAAACGGATTGCCGTCGTGTTACAAGACATTGAACGATGATCATTTGACTGTTTTGCCGGATTTGAAAATGTGAATATGATGAGAGTTCAGTTTAAAAGAGACAGTGTCTGCCTCATGTGGGTCATTCCACTTGTTTGTTTCTTTTTAAATAATGCAAAGAATCACAAAAGTAGTCGTAGTTGATCGTTGCATTGGGATTTTGACAAGGTGCATGGGGAATTGAACAAATTAGTGTATTTACTGCAACATTTGGAGTCCATTAAAAGGAAGCTAATTGTTGTTTTTATTGACTCTACTATGTTCCTAATTGACGAATGTGCAAAAGCTTTTCATGTGTACAAAAAGTCAGTCGAAGTTCGATTGGAAATGTCCTGATAATGTAAATTGATTCCTTTATCCCATTGTTTCAGTTAAGTAAACTCTGTAGAATGCATGGGGAATGAACTGGTGCCTGAAGAAAAATCCCCCTTTGAAATGAACCTTCCCATTGAACAGGGTTTCTGCTAACAGTCTGATGCTGTACTATAGTGTAATTTAATTCAAATAAACATGGTTCCCACTCCAGGCAGATATTTCTTTTTTAAATAAGATGCATGTCCATCTGATGCTACCTAATGCTAGCCTGTAGGCTAAGCAGCCATCATCAGATGAAATGAGGTAAAATTGGATTGTGCGGCTTGACTTTGCCTGACATTATGTAATAAAGTATCACGATGTGCATTCAAATATAAGGTACATTTTTTAGAACTGTTTTGATCTCCATATATGAAACTTAAC
Source organism: Scyliorhinus torazame (assembly GCF_047496885.1). Classification (NCBI taxonomy): domain Eukaryota; kingdom Metazoa; phylum Chordata; class Chondrichthyes; order Carcharhiniformes; family Scyliorhinidae; genus Scyliorhinus; species Scyliorhinus torazame. Next base: position 31,643,866 of record NC_092727.1, read on the forward strand.
TGTAAACTTTGCGCTGTGCGCAGGTTTAGTTTTAATAACCTTGCCTACTAGAGTTTAGATTACTCTGGCAACCCACATGTAAGTTAATGTAAAGTAGATACAAGGTATGAATAAAAAGTGTTGAAAAAATTTTCCTCATACTTTTGTCTCCTCTTTTTCCTCCAGTAATGTTGGAAATTACTGTTGGTCATCAGAGTCTTTACTTACCTGTAAGTAAAGGACTTAGCAAATGAGTGATGATATTTTCATGGCCAAAGGTGTGGCCCATTCTCAGTCCTTCTGTTTATCTCAGTTTATTTTTCTGTATCTGCTTATTAAGGGAAGTGTTAAAAAGGATGAAGTTTTTAACTGGCTGATAAATACAACCATTGTTGGCAGTTTTTAAAAAAAGAAGGTGCTGCACAGAATATAATTTCCATTCAATATTGTTTTACATTTCTTGGCCGTGTCATCTTGAAAATTAGCCGTGTAAGTGAAAAGTATTGTTACTGACTTTCCATGAACCACGTTTCACTTAATACCAATTTAGGCCTGATTTCAACTGAGTATTTGGTTCACCATTCAATATAAACAGAAAATATAATGAAGCGCTCTGGAAATTGAATAATCACATAGAACAATAACTCACTCCTGACACTCCTGACACAGCTATCAGGTAATCACAATATTGGATCAGTTGCCACCCATTGAAGTGTATCCTGAAATCTCCATTTCTTCTTATTACATTTTGCAATTCATTTACCATTTTGCAGTTACTGTGATATTAGTGTAAATTCAAATCCGAAAAAGAATATTGCAGTAATAACATTATCAGAAGAAGAGTTTTGGGTTCAAATAGTTACATGCATGCAGAGAGCTCTTGAATGGCAAATTTTAAGCTATGGCAGCAACATTGATGCTATCAAAGCATTTGAAGGGAAAACTCTGTTTCAACTTGTCAGGTGTATAGATGGTTAAAGCATTTTATAATTGGAGCATTTTTTCAATCCAGCTTGACACCACATTGAAATTATATGCCATCCAGGACATACTAAGGGCGCAATTTAACTAAATGGGAACAAAGTCCCATAGTGAGCGCCTTTAGCCGCGTGTTTCCCAACGCTCGCAGTGCCGAGAAACACAAGGCTATAAAGTTTGAAAAGGGGCCTCAATGGGGAACACAGGCTGAGGCCACACATAGCCTTGTTTTGTACACTGAGATCTGCTCGCCGGAACTCCTCTGTGGCGAGAGATTGGGATACCATTTAAAAGTGGTGTCCCGATCTCTGAGGCCCCGAAGCAACTCCACAGCCACAACGCACTGTGGGAGGGCCCCTTGCTCCTCCCGCATCCTCCCCAACACCAACATGGGGCACCCCGGCCCTATCGCACCTGTGCAAAATATGCCAGCTTGGCACCGCCAACTTGGGCAGTGCTCCTCCGATCCCCTGGAAGACCCTCATGAGTGCTGTTTCGTCTGGTCCCCTTTTGTGGAGTACTGAACGGCGCTCGCCCGAGGCGAGGGAGATTGACTCCCTGGTGCTAGGTGGAAGCACCAGGTTGGGTAGCACAAGTGGATAGCTCTCTGGCTTCACAGCGCCAGGATCCCAGGTTCGATTCCCCCCCGGGTCACTGTCTGTGCGGAGTTTGCACGTTCTCCCCGTGTCTGCATGAGTTTCCTCCCACAGTTCAAAGATGTGCAGGTTAGGTGGATTGGCCATGATAAATTGCCGTTAGTGACCAAAAAGGTTAGGAGGGGCTATTGGGGTACAGGGATAGGGTGGAAATGGTGGCTTAAGTGGATCGGTGCAGACTCGATGGGCCGAATGGCCTCCTTCTGCACTGTATGTTCTATGTTCGGGTAACTCCGGAATCTGCACATTAAAGTGAGACTAGCTGTCTCGCTCTAACTATACAGATTTGCCAAAACGTGTTCCCGCCCTCCATGGGCAGGATTCCTATCATATCACAACGTCTCGCGAGATTGCGTTAGATTTCTCAAGATGCTGCGAGCCGGGTAGATCCTGGAAACGGGGTCTCCTGGCTTTTATCGGCCACGCTACATGCGGCGAGCTGCTTCTCAGGTGCATTGTTCCCTGTAAGCTGTGTGACCGCAGCAATCCAGAAAGTACCGTGCAGGCAACTCACAAAGTTGTCCCCTTTAAGATACTCCTCAAGAATATTTAACGGTGCATGCATTCAAATGAACAGGCCACACACATCAGGTAAAATCTATGAAGGAGTTTAACTTTCGGGTCAATGACATTTTATCAGAACACTATAGGTTGATATTGGTATGAGACACCAGAAATTCAAAGTTCACAATTCTATGGAACAGAGTGGATGGACCTTTTTGCCAATTTTTCAATGTGGCTAAGAGATCCCTTCAAATGTCTGCATATTGATACCTTTGTTTACAATATGGAAACCACCTCAAATGGTGTAATGATCAGCTCATTACATAAAACATTTAGTGTTTTGCTACATTGTTATGATCTGAAAAGCACTTTCTGAAAAGGTGGTGACGATTCAATAATAACTTCCAACAGGAAACTGGATCAGTGCTTGAAGGGAAAGTCTGGGCAAAGGACAGATGAGTGGTACTGGTTCAAGAGTTCACCTGGCACAGGCACCTTGTGTCAAATGGCTTCCTCTGTGCTGTCTCGTCAAGGGTTCCATGTTTTCTTGCAATTAAATTTTCTGTCAAGAGTGACAACATTTATTTCAATACATGTTGGCTTCACAGTGGGTGATGACTGGCGGCAGATGGTGGTAATGTCGCTGGATCAGTCATTCAGAGGTACAGGCTATTGCTCTGGGGACATGGATTCAAATCCCACCGCAGCAACTGATGGGATTTAAATTCAATTAATAAATCTGGAATATAACGGTAGTCATTGGTGGCCAGGACAACTATGTCAATTGTTGCAAAAGCCTGGTTCACTAATGTCCTTCAGAGAAGGAAACTTGCCGATCTTACCGCGTCTGTGCCAGACCCACAGCAATGGGGTTGACTTTTAACTGCTCTCCGTTCCAGACAATATGTTGATTTGAAACCTATTATTAGCCTGTCTGGAGGAGAAGAAGCACCATATATTAGAGAGGGAAAATCATAATCTGCATGCATGGCACAGGGAATTCAGGAGAACCTCTATCCAGCGAATAATTTAAAGCTGGAACTCGATATCACAGTGTAGGTTGATAGCTGGACACATGAAGGCAAAATAAATCAAAGGATAGGAAGTGTGGGATCCATAGCGGGCCCATATTCCGTTATGGCCACTAAATCACGCGAGGCCAAAAATGGGATTTGTGCCAACAAGAATTTGGAATGCGATCTTGCTCAGCCTTCCCTGATGGCGCAAACCTGATTTGCATGAATTTGAATCCATTATAATTTACTTGACATGGTTTATTCACATCTTTGGCGTGATGTCACGCTGGTGCGAATTACTACCTCCTAGAAATGGGAACCAGGCCCCATGACCTCCGAGAGGGAGGAAGGAGGTGAGCACCACTGTTTCCACCTAGCACCGGGGAGTCCACGGGTAGAGAGTATGCTGGCCAGTTGCAGGGGAGGGACTGTATTGGGGCTTCCGGATTGGGGGTCGCAGCTGGTGTATGTGGTCTTGAAATCTGCTGTCTGTTTAAAAGTTCTTGGGGGAGCTGTTGGTCTGATGTCTGTGGCATGGGTATTTAGGGTGGCTGCGGGCCGCTTGGGGTGGGGTGTGATGAGAGTGAAGGAGGCAGGCCTAATGGGTTGGGTGGATGAGCCTCAAAAGAGAAAGCAACACAGTGCCCAGCCTTGCAGGAGAGGGGGCTACAAACATTCCAGAGTAGCTATACAGGAGTTGTGCAGAGTCATGACCGCAATGAGATCTCCGAATGATGAAGCCTGAGTAAGAAGGATGCCGATGAGCTATCAGTGAGCGGTAGCTACCAGGTAAGGTGTGGGACCGACTGCTTCCAGGTCCAGGAGACCATTGGATCAGGGGAGATACTGCTGTTATCTGCCTGCAGCACCAACTTGACTGTGTCTCTCTCTGTCTCATCCCTTGCAGTTAACTGAGTGACATTGGTATGGAGCCATTGGAGCTGGCTATTATTAGTACAGCGCTGGAGCACAGACTCTAGCAGCAACATGCAACGACACCCAAGGAAGACCTGGTGGCCAAGGCAGGAAGCACCAGCCAGACGGGGCATGAAGGTGCAGTAGGAGACAGGGTGGACAGGACCTGAGTGACTTTCATGAAGCTGTAGGCAACCTGTTCCGTAGGAGACTCCACCTCACCAGGGAGACTTTGTGGTACCTGTGTCACACCCTTGCTGACTTGACACCACGTGGCAGAGGAGGACACTCACATTCTTTGGCCATGAAAATCACGGCAGCCCTCAACATTTACAAAACAGGGTCGTCCCAGGGCTCCACGGGTGACCTAAATGGCATCTCACAGGCATCGGCCCTTTAGTGTAAGGGCTTTAGACTTTATTCATTTTGACCTGGACCAGGCCCAGCAAGACGAGAGGGCTACGGGACTCTGCACCATCGCTGGCCTGCCGCGGACGCCGATCAACTGCACCAATGTCACTCTGTGCATCCATGGCATTAGGGAGTCCCCTTCATAAACAGGAAGGCGTTCCATTCCCTCAATTGTGCAGCTGGTTTGTGACTTCCAGATGCAATTCATGCACATGTGTACCTATTTTCCAGGGAGCATGCATGATAGTTACAGCTTTCGGCAATCGCAGATCCTTGGCATTTGTGAGTATCACCCCAGGCTGCAGGGACTGGTTGTAGGAGGACAAGTCCCCTGATATCCCGAGGGATTGACTGATGACCTCAGTACAGAGGCCAGATACTGCAGCAGAGGCCTGGTACAATGAGGATTATAGTGCCACCCGATCTGTGATAGAGTGGTATATTGGCCTCCTGAAGATGCACTTCCACTACCTCAACACCTCCAGTATAGCCCCAGAGGGGTCTCACTTAATGATGGTCTGCTGTGCCCTACATAACCCGGCTCTGCAGCGGGGCGACAACCTTCATGAGGAAGATGTGGAAGGGCAGCATCTGTCCTATGATCAGGAGGGAGTTGAAGAAGAGTCTGTTGAGGATCCAGAAGATGGAGGCTAGGTGGGGGCAAGGATGCGGATGGGCAGGGGGGCCAGGGATGCCTTTGTCCCCTCCCACTTGATGGAGTAGGAGCAGCATATTGCCTGACAGCACATGGAACATTGACCCAAAGGCTTGTATCTATGCTGTAAGTTCTGTGTAACTAATGATGACCTTTCCCATCTGTCATCATTTTCACTGTTCTATTATTATAACATTGCTGTAAAGTGATTTTCCATAACAGATATGAAATGAAACCTAGAGAAATTAAATCAATTCATGATGACTTAGAATCAATCTGCATTGTGGAACAATTCTCATCTCATCAAAGTTGACAGCGACAGATAGTATCTGTAACTGGCCCTGCAGCACCAAAATTGTAAGTGACATATTCATTAGTAAACTGGTGTTTGATCTCTGGCCCAATGGCAGAGCACATGAAAGGTCATACTGGCCAATGCAATGTCTATGGATTGAACAATCTGGTTTGGAAGATGTATTGTGCATAATCACAGCCAGTCTATTGCAGCCTATTGAAATGATACCCTGGGTTTAGACTATTAAAGCCTTAATTCTGGATGCTTCAAATACAAAGCAAACACGAATGATTGGTATGTGAGACGTATACTTATGTTTTTCTTCGCAGGCACTGATGGACGTGCTGTGTTTTTCTTACATTCTCTGTTTTTATTTCGGATCTAGTATTGATTGTAGGTATGCCACTGAAATATTTAGCTTTAAATGTGATATTAAAACTACCATTTTGGATGCCCGATAAAACTGCTGCCTACAAAATGAAGGAGTTGTAACTATTATTGATCACAGTCTAATATTTAATTAAGAAGAGTGGAACCTGCTAATGTAAATTACAAGAATATGTTCCAATATGATTCCACTTATAAATGCACTTTCAAACTTCCAGCTGATAATATTCATTGACCTTCAATTTGCTACAATACTTCTGCAGCTGTAGATTTGCATAAGCACTTGGGTGATTGTTGATGTGGAGTTTGCACGTTCTCCCAATGTCTGCATTAATTTTGTCCGGGTGCTCCGGTTTCCTCCCACAGTCCAAGGGTATACAGGTTAGGTGGATTGGCCATGATCAATGTGCGAGGTTACGGGCGAGAGCGGGTGAGTGGGCCTAGGTAGAGTGCTTTTTTGGACTGTCGGTGCAGACTCAATTGGCCAAATGGCCTCCTTTTGCACTTTCGGAATTGTATAGATTCTCCCTCTCTTCTGACCTAGTTTTCCTCTTGGTTCTCCAAAATCTCCAATGATAAATTCTCATCCCTGGTGCTGGACATTTTCCTGCTGAGATCGCTTTGCATCTGAAATGTTAATTATGCAAAACAATCGCTGGACCAGATTAAATATTTATTTTTTTAAATACAAGGGAGCATTTTCTCAGATGACAATTTGCATAGAATTACAGAAGAATGTACAGAAGCCCCCCTTATTACCACTGAGCGAGTCTCCTCCCCTTCATACAGTCATAGACATCTGCAGCACAGAAAAGACCCTTCAGTTCATCACATCTGCACTGGTCAAAAACAGCCACCTAACTAGTATCCCATTTTCCAGCTCTTGGCCTATAGTCTTGTATGCCTTGGCATCGCAAGTGCACATCTAAATACTTCTTAAATGTTATGAGGGTCTCATAGTGAGTTCCAGACTCCCACCACCCTCTGGATGAAAAGGTTTTTTCTCACATCCCCTCGAAACCTCCTGCCCCTTACTTTAAAATTATGCCCCCTGGTCTTTGATTCTGCCACAAAGGGGAAACATTTCTTCCTGTCTATCTATGGCCATCATAATTGTAGATATCTCAATCATGCCCCCCTCCATTTCTCTCCCAATGAAAAACAACCCCAGTCTATCCAATGTCTCTTCACAACTAAGATTCTCAGCCCCGGCAGCATCCTGGTATATCTCCTCTGCACCTTTCCAGTGCTATCACATCCCTCCTATAATGTGGATTCCAGAACTGCACACAATACTCGAGCTGTGGCCTAATCAACAGTTTATAACCTCCCTGCTCTTAAATTCTTTTTTAAAAATCATGCCTTCTTGACCACTTTATCCACCTGCCCTGCTCCCTAAAGGGACCAGTGTACATGCACACCAAGGTCCCTCTGATCCTCAGTGCTTCCCAGGGTCCTGTCGTTCATCATGCATTCCCTTGCCTTGTTTGTCTTGCCCGAGTGCATCGCCTCACATTTATCCAGATTGAATTCCAGATCAGCCCGTCTACATCCTCCTGTAATATAAGGTTATCTGGCTCGCTATTGATCATCCCACCATCTCCGCCTCCAGGGAGAAATCCGGTCACTCTGGTCCAAGAGTGCCACCTCCCCCCCCCCCCCCCCCCCTCTCCCCCCGCCCCCTGTATCACCGTGCCTTGCTCCTTTCCTTTCCAATCCGTAATCTCCAAGGACACACGGTTGAGGGCTAGAGACCCTTCCAGTGCCTTAGAGATCGCCTGCTGCTGCTTCTTGAGTTCATTTGTGAAGAAGCCCTCCAGCATCTCTGCCGTCCACAGAGACCCCAAAGTCTAAGCAGGAGCTTCCAGGATTTTCTCCACCAACGAGGCTCAAGGGGCTTTTGAGTCCGACGACTGCTGCCTTGTATTATAAATCATAGAATTTACAGTGGAGACGGAGGCCATTTGGCCCATTGCGTCTGCACCGGCCCTTGGAAAGAGCACCCTACCTAAGCCCACACCTCCACCCTATCCCAGTAACCCCACCTAACCTTTTTTGGACACTAAGGGGCAATTTAGCATACCTAATCCACCTAACCTGCACATCTTCGGACTGTGGGGGGAAACTGGAGCACACGGAAGAAACTGGAGCACACGGGGAGAACATGCAGTTTTCTGCACAGTGTCCCAAGCCGGGAATCAAACCTGGGACCCTGGAGCTGCGAAGCAACTGTACTAACTGTGCTATCGTGCTGCCCATGGTATTATACTTGTTGGGCTTTACTTTTATGTGGGGACCTTATCCCATCAAACTACTCAAATGTCCTCTCATCACCACCGATAAACTGTTGTTGATGGAGCATGCAAGCTTAATAGGGTTTTCATAGTCTTTTATTTTCTCTCATTTTCCTTTTCTCCAGTAGGAGTCTCCCTGCTAACTAGGGAGTTGGTTAGTTAACTTGTTTCAGAGGGTTCGCTGCAGCTCATTATGGCGTTTTTTAGAAAATGAGCTAGAGTTTTTGTTTTGTTAAATGTATGGCAGCATGGTAGCACAGTGGTTAGCATTATTGCTTCACAACACTAGGGACCCGGGTTCGATGCCCAGCTTGGGTCACTGTGCGGAGTCTGCACATTCTCCCCTTGTCGTCGTGGGTTTCCTCCGGGTGCTCCGTTTTCTTCCCATAAGTCCCGGAAAACGTGCTAGTTAGGTTAATTGGACATTTTGAATTCTCCCTTAGTGTACCCGAACAGGCGCCGGAATGTGGTGATTAGGGGATTTTCACATTAACTTCATTGCAGTGTTAATGTAAGCCTACTTGTGACAATAAAGATTAAGTTTTAAAAAATTAGTTGTAAGGTGGGTTTTTGCTTGCCTTGCTCTTTCTTACCCATTGGGTGGTCACACCCAATAATGGTGGTGTTGTTTGGGGGTTGGGGAGTGAGGGGGTTGGTGTGAGTTGGGGGTGGGGGGATTGGGGAGTGAGGAATGAGTGGGGAGGGGTTGGCAGCGGGAATGGAGTGGGTGGGGGGGTAGACTGGGGTAGTGAATGGCAGGGGGGTGAAGTTTGCTGACTGTTGGTTTTCCTTTGTCCAGTCTGACTTAGTTTGGTCGCCATCTTGAGTGGACCTTTTTGTTTTATCTTCACCGTAATCTTGGTTAATCTCTCTTGAGGAAATGGCTGACTCGGATTGAGGGGGGTTGGGGGCCTCCAATCAGCTTGGTCACCTGGAACGTTAGGGGCTTGAATGGCACAGTGAAGAGGTAGAGGGCATTTGCCCATCTCAAGAGGCTAAACTCTGATTTTTTTTGCAGGTGACCCACGTGCAGGTCAGGGACCAGACCAGGTTGTGTCAGGATCCTGTGGGGCAGGATTTTCATTCCGGGTTTGGTGGCTGGGCCAGGGAGTTCACTTTTCTTCCTCCTTAAGATTATAACCGACCCCAATGGTCAATACGTTATTGTTTGTTATCCCCTGTTAAGCATCCCGGTTGTTATGGTCAACATTTACGCCCCCAACTGGAACAAAATGAATTTTATTAAGTCCCTGTTGACTTCCCTCCCTAACTCATTTTAGGTGGGAACCTGAGTTGTGCTTTGGACCCTAGATTGAATCGTTCCAAGCCTAAATCCTTTGTTCCATTGGGGGTGGCCATGGCGCTATCCTTTATGATTCAGATGGGGAGGGTGGATCCTTGACACTTTTTGCATCCGAACGATAGAAACTTTTTGTTTCTTTCGCATATCGACCATGCATATTTTTGGGTTGATTTTTTTTCTTTTTTGGATAGGGTTCTCCTCCCTTCAGTGCTGGTGGCTGAGTACACAGCAATTGTTATTTCAGACCATGCTCCGCACTTTATTGATTTGTTGCCAGAATCTGGCATCCCCAGCGTCCACCTGGAAGTTAGATACTACATTGAGCTGATAATAAATGTTGTGAGAGCATGACCACTGCCATAGACGACTGTATAAAATCTAATAGTTGCGATTTAATTTCACCTTTCACATTGTGGTCCTCAGGAGGTAAATTATCTCTTCAGGGTATATATGTTGAACCTTCACTGCATTTCCTCTGGCAAGTATATCCTTTCTTAGATAAGGAAACCACTTCACATAATACTCCAGATGTGGTCTCACCAAGGCTCTGTACAGCTGCATTAAGACATAGCTATCATAGAATTTACAGTGCAGAAGGAGGCCATTTGGCCCATCGAGTCTGCACCGGCTCTTGGAAAGAGCACCCTACTTAAACCCACACCTCTACCCTATCCCTGTAACCCAGTAACCCCATCTAACCCAAGAACAATTTAACATGGCCAATCCACCTAACCTGCACATCTTTGGACTGTGGGAGGAAACCGGAGCACCCGGAGGAAACCCAGGCAGACACTGGGAGAACGTGCAGACTCCGCACAGACAGTCACCCAAATCGGGAATCGAACCTGGTTCCCCGGAGCTGTGAAGCCATAATGCTAACCACTATGCTACCGTGCTGCCCATCCTTGCTCCTGTACTCAAGTCGTTTTGCAATGATGGCCAACATACCATTTGCTTTCTTAACTGCTTGTTTTCAGTGACTGGTGTACTCGGACACCCATGTCCTTTTGTACTTCAACATTTCCCAATCTATCACCATTTAAATAATCGGAGCAGAGTGGCACAGCGGAAGGGTGCTGTGCCCGTAACCCAGAGGTCGATGGAGCGAAACCATTTGATGCTATCCACTATTATACCTAGCTTTTCATTCTCTTATGGGTGGCATGGTAGCACAGTGGTTAGCACTGTTGCTTCACAGCGCCAGGGACCCGGGTTCGATTCCCGGCTTGGGTCACTGTCTGTGCGGAGTCTGCACGTTCTCCCCCGTGTCTGCGTGGGTTTCCTCCAGGTGCTCCAGTTTCCTCCGCAAGTCCTGAAATAAGTGCTGTTAGGTAATTTGGGCATTCTGAATTCTCCCACAGTGTACCCGAACAGGCACCGGAATGTGGCGACTAGGGGCTTTTTACAGTAACTTCATTGCAGTGTTAATGTAAGTCTACTTGTGACATTAATAAATATTATCATATTAATACTCTGCCATTCTGCTTCTCCATTCAAAATGGATAATTCCATCATATGTTGCACCTGCCAACTGTTTGCCCGCTCACTCAATTTGTCTAAATCACCTTGAAGCCCCTGAACATCTTCCTCACCACTCCCACTCCCACCAAGTTTTGTGTTGTCAGCAAACTTGGAAATATTCCTTTTAATTTCCTCATCCAAATCATTGAAGTACATTGTGAACAACTAGGACCCAAGCACTAATCCCTATGAGACTCCACTAGTCACCACCTGTCACTTCAAAAAAGACCCATTTATTCCTACTCTGTGTGTCCTGTCTGCTAACCAATTCTCAGTCTATGCCAATATATTACTCCCAATCTCATGCATTGTAATTTTGCACACTAACCTTCTTTGTGGGACTTTTTCAAAAGCTTTCTGCAAATCCAAATATATCACATCCACTACTTCACCCTTATCTATTCTACTCGATACATCCTCAAAAATAAAACTCGAGTAGGTTTGTCAAACATGATTTTCCTTTTATAAATTCATGTTGATTTTGTTTAATCCTATTGATATCTTTTAGGTGTCTTGATATTGCATCGTTTATGATAGACTCTAGAGCAAGCACTGCACACACTGCTCCAGGTGTGGTCTCACCAAAACCCTATATAACAGCAAAACATTCTAACTCTTTTACTCCAACCCTCTTGCAACAAAGACTAGCATACCATTTGTCTTCCTGATTGCTTGCTGTGCCTATATGTTAACTTTCTGTGGTTCATGTTCAAATAATTCTGAATGTTAAGGTTTACTCGTCTCTTACCTTTTAAAAAAAAAACTAATTTTCCATTCTTTTTAACAATGTGTATAATTTCACATTTCCCCAGAATATAATTAAACTGCCACCTTCTCGCCACTCACCTGAACTCATTTAAATCCATTCTGCCTGGTAAATTAGGCATGAACAATCCTGTGGCATCTTTGGAAGATGATCAGGTGCCTCCCAGTACCTTTACTAACATTATTCGCTTAATGTGACAGAGAAAGAGGCTGATTGGGAGGTGTGGCTTTTTTCCACCTACACCTTTTTCTTCACCTACCTCCCTTCTTCTCATAAGACCATCCTTGAAGCTCCACTCTTGACCAAGTTCTGAGTATCTCTCCTAATATTTCTTCCTTTGGCTCAGCATCTATTTTTTAGTTTATTGCTCTGTGAAGTATAATTTTATCCTTACAATAACAATGCTAATTAAATGCAAGTTGTTGCTATATATACACTTAAATTCTTTCCGTGCTGCTACAAATAATTTTACTGCCATTTTTAGTGCTCAGTCTGCAATATATTTGACATGATTAGCCAAGAAGGAAGGAAGACTGAGACTTAAAAGCAGCAAGTTCTGTCGATGACCAAATCGGCATCAAAATGAATCCAAATTCTGAGAGTTGTGGGTATAGATTCATGCTGTGAGCTACAAACTGTAAGCAGATTGATTCTTCATATAACTAACTCTCGCCAGCATTTGAGGGAGAGGATTACGATGGGTGATTTAGATGGGAAAGGATGGGAGCATAACCACCAGAATAGGCGGTCTGTTCCCTGTAAGAACACTATTTATGATGCCCTATGCTGCTCTTGCTCCTGTATTTGCTTTGTTTGGCCCCTTGGTGTGCAGGTAACTAATCACTGTTTGTTGATGTAACATTTGTCAATGTACTCTGTTGATTATTGTTTTTGTCGACTATGTACGGACCGTACATTCCCTCGGCCGCAGAAAAATACTTTTCCCTGTACTTCGGTACATGTGACAAATCAAATCAATAGAGCTGACTGGTCTGTTTGTATGCTGGATATCCTATGTAACCTCCATAAGCTGAGGATCCCAAGGCCCAAACTTCAGAGGTACAGGGGAATGTAATGTTAGAACATTTTCCATACATTATAAACCTGTAAGAAAGTTGCCTGTGTTGATTTTAGGTCCAGACGTGACAATGTGCAGTCCACTGGAGACTGGGGCCAGTTCGAAATTCAATCTTGTGGCCTCCATTGACAGACAAATTAAGTCAAGCATGGGATTAGAGTTGGAATGGGAGTGGACAATCACAACAATTGTGGAGTCAAGATACACTCTTGGTTTTGTCACTCCAGAGGTCGGTGTTTTTTTAAATTATTCAAATATTTTAAATATACACTTATTAAGAAATCAAGCAGATCCAGAATTTGCAGCTTTTCAACGAATGTGTGGATTTCTGCTATATATTCAATTTGATTTTCAGATTTGCAACTGGTAAAGTAAGCTTATTTTAACCAAAGCCCTCCTTGATGGAACCTTTATGCAACACAATCATGGTTTAAAGCTGTAAAGACATTTATTTCACTGGAAAACACAATGTATAAATATACAATAATACATCTTGTGAATCAGTATTAACTGACCAGACAGAGAATCTGAAAAGTGGCATTTTGTCAGGATAAGGATCACTGGCCAGTGTCAAAATGTAAAAGGAAACTGTAAAAATCCATTGTTTTGATTCAATAATGACCCATTTCCAATGGGTTATATATAGTAAATTGTTCAGTCTTCTTGCCAGTTGTTCTTATTAATGTCTACATAGATGCTTGCATTTCAGCAAAATAACTTTCCCTTAGAAATTGGATATTTTACTCAGCAAAACATCCAGTCCTTCTAAGTAGCTGCAAAATTCCAAATCATATAAACCTGCTTCTAATCATTAATCTTCAACCAAATTTGACTCATTAGTGCCTAAGATGAAGACGAAAGACATCATTTCCCAATAGGTGTTTGATTGACTTATGCTGGCACCAAAATTCAATTTAATAAATCACTAAAAGGAATTGGTCCCAGGTTGTCTCTATCACTCAACAATAGTCACTCTCAGATGCAATCCGCAAAAATCCAAATCAGTTATATAGACCAGCAAAATGCTAATTCTAAAAATGTTCCTGTGTCATTAGGGCACTTGTTAGCCACTCTGTTATTGTTGCAGTTGAGCGCAAGTTTGATATCAATGTGAACAGAGAATGGAACAGTGAAACCGTAAGAATTTTATCAGTACACAGTGCTGCTTTGAACTGACTCTCAGTATTATTTCCCAATAATCACATTTGGATAGTCCACAACGAATTAAACATTAGAAAAAGTAGGCAGAAAGTCATTTCAAATATTACATTTGTTCTTGCGTTGTCATTTAATTTGATACATTTAACATAAGTTGTTGGAGTCCCAAAGTCTTTTTGGTGGGACAATATCTTCCAGAAAATAGGTGAGAGCCTTTCATGGAGGGCTATTAATTCTTCCAAAGATCTTCAGAACCCTATTTTAGGCAAGATAAAATCCAGGTGGAGTAAATTAGGTTGGGATTGTTGCAATAAACCTGGATTTTAAATGTAAACTCCACCTCATTTATAATCGCATTCGGAAGCTAGGCAACTTGTGTTTTATAAAAATTGTAGTATCTCAGAACACTGCATAAAATGGAACCTGAAAACGTCAGTATCAGTGCTTTAAACTCATAAAGTAAGAATTAAAAACCTTATAGAGTCTGTTTTTTATCACTAAAGTATTTCACGTATTGTACTTATCACCTCATCAGAGTCATTTCCTCACAAGTTAATATCTCTGTAAATAATTGAATCTAAAATTCATAATCTATTTTCTACTTGCGCTACTTCGAGTCAATCCTGTCAATTTGTTTTGTTCTGTAGATCAAAATCATTTGACCCATTTGCAGCTCTATATAAACACTTTCACCCTCATAACACATTACAAAACACCTGCTTTATTCTACAATATTTCAAAGCACATGGAGAATCAAAGCTTATAACAACAAGGAGCGGTTTACATCTTAAAATCGTTACATAGTTAAATATACCACATTTCAATGTAATTTTAGCACAACCGGCATGACAAAAATCCTTTAAGTAATATTTAGGGAAAATTAGTTCAAGAAGGAAACAGTCAATTTAGAATCATGGAGCAATATAATAAGCTATGTGATTGTAATAATTATTCATCAGTTAATCTTTGAGATTATTTTGATTTCACTCTCAATATCTGCTATGATGAGAGTGAATTGTTGCCATTCAGCACAGAAATAAATTCCTGGTGGTAACTTCAAGACATTAATCTCGTGCTGTTGTTGATCATAAACTGCTCAAGCTCCACTTTCATGGCTCATGATATCAGTGTTGTGAAATTATGATTCCTCATCAATCTTCACTTAAAATGGACTAGCCATTTAAAATGGAATCAGGTGGAAGAAACCCATTACCAAGAATTTTCTCTGGAGCTTCTTCCACATGAGGCTGGAGATCCACAGACATGGGAAATAGTTACATAGATTATGTATTGAACTAATTAGAGAAAATGATCAATAATGAGCCGATGTCACAGAACGCAAATCACCTGGCTATGAATCTGGCATCATTTCACTGATTACTGTATTCACCAGGGGTTTTGTTTAAATGCCTGATTTATTTTTGGCTCAAATGAAGCTTGTTTCATGTATTCATCCACGGTGAGAAGCCGTGCCGCTTACATTGACGGATCTCTTGAACATGCTGCCATGAGTCCCAGAGAGTTGTTTTATGGTCTGGTCTTGTGTGAATCCTCTGACTGACACACCAGTTTTGAAAAGAAGTTCCAGCAGTGGCTCTTGGCACATGCAGCACCATGTCTTGCGAACGATAATCATAATGCTTCAAGATTCCATGTAAATAGGATCACATGCAGACATAACACACAATATCCAAAAATGGGCTAGGTTCCAACTTGCTCTGCTTCAATGGGAGGGAAAAGGGAAATCCACATCGCCCCCCGCACCGGCCAAAACAAAATTTTCTCTTGGCTTTTCAGCATTGTCCTGAAATAATATCTGACTTAACACAGACACCTCATGAAAAACGACACTGGAAGTTCTCCATTGAATGTTTGATCATTTGAGCGCAGATAACTTCCAGACCGAAAAGCCTCAATTAAATAAACAGTTTATTGACTGGAAGTTAGTGCTTCAAATCAGAGTTTGAAACAATTTAAGACATGTTAAATGAAATAACTTGAAAATGGATGGCACGATTTAACGGCCTCGTCGTGCCCGAATTGGTGTTGAGACAAAGTCGTTGAACCTCGTGATCTGGATCTTGCCTTCACTGGATCTCACCCCCCAGAGCCTAATGGTTCATTTAAATATGCATGCACTGGATTTTCCCGACGTCCAGGACCTAACAGCCTCTCCTGGGAGGCCTCGCCAGGGTGCCGTTTATCTTGCAGTTCTTTGGAGACCTCTGGGTGTTTGGGGACAGGGCATGGTGGTACCCCGACACTCTGGCTGGCACCCGAGCACCTTGGTGCTGCCAGACTGACACTGCAATCTAGCACTGCCATTGTGCCTGGCTGGCACTGCCAAGGGTCGGAGCCAAAGGTAGGCCATGCCCATGAAAGGGGGGGGGGTATAAATGGGCCTCATGAAGGTTGGAGGGGTGTGAAGTGTGGGCTTCCTGACAGAATGTGGTCCCAAAAGGGGAGTGGGGAGGTTTGAAAAGGGGAGCCCTCAGCGACCCCATTGCGGGATAATGCTATGCGTAGGGCATGACAGTGTTCATGGGTGGGGGACCCTCAAGCTCACTTAGAGATTGGGGCACCCTTTCAAAAGAATTCCCCATGTCCGGGGGGTAATTGGTGCCACGAATGTCCCCTTGCACACAGCGGGGGATCAGGGCACTCTTCATGAATAGGAAGGGTTCCACTCCGTGAATGTTCAACCCATGTGCGATCACCACCTCCAGATCATGCACATGTGTGCATGCTTCCCAGGGCATATGCATTACAGCTACAGCCTGGGACACTCGAGATCCCTGGCGTCTTCAAGGACCATCTCAGCATGACGAGTTGGCTGTTGGGGGATAAGGGATACCTGCTGAGGTCCTGGCTGATGATGCCAGTGCAGAGGCTGGAAACTGAGGAGACCTGAAATAACGAGGCCCATGTTGCCACCCGTGCTGTCATTGAGCGGTGCATTGGACTGTTCAAATTGTGGTTCCGGTGCCTGGACCACTCTGATGCTGCACTGCAGTACACCCCCAACAGGGTCTCCCACTTTATGGTGGTCTGCTGTGCCTCCACAAACTGGCACAGCAGCAGGGAGACATGCTGGAGGAGGAGGGACATGCGGCCTCATCTGAGGAGGAAGAAGAACATGCGAAGAGGCAGACTAGAAGGTGATGGATGACGAGCTCAGGGAGGACCCAAAGGAGGAGTTGGAGGATGGAGGAGTTGGAGGATGGAGGACAGGCGGTACGAGGAGGATCAGGGAGGCCCTCATCCTCACCAGATTCTCATAGGACGAGGTTTTGTCTGTCAGCACACCGTGCCCCCCCCCCTCCCCTCCAATCCCTTTTCTCTTCCTTCTCCCCCATTCCCCTCCTCCTTCCCCTAACCCCTCCTTCCTCCTGCCCCACACCACCTTGGTTCCCCTGTTCCACCCTCCCTGTAACATCACCCCAGGGCGATGGGCTTGTTTTGGCACAGTCAGCAGGAGAGTGATGATCACTCGCTGTGAGATTAGCTCTGGTGCTCCTCAGTTTATGCCAAAGTCTGATTCCTGTCTTTCTGCTGACAGCGCACTCACACCCATCCTCTGAACGGGGTCTGCTTCTGCTTCGGGAGCGTTTGATCTTGGACCATTGTGCCCAGGGGGTGGGGGGTTGGGGGAGGGGTGGAGAAATAGGTCAACACTGGGTGGGGTTGCAGGCAGGACTGTTGTGAAGAGTAGCGTAGATGTGTCGTATGTAACATGTTTTAATTTTGACATTTCCATTCTCCCTAGCTACATAGAGTGCCTCGCCTCTTTCTAAACCCCGCCCCCAGCCCAATCAGCGATCCTCAATTGCGCCCTATATGTACTGAGTAGACCACAAAATTAGAAGTTTAAATGACCGTCATTCACACAAGCAGACTGAGATCTACATAGTTCTCCTGAGTATAATTGCTTTACTCCTTTTGTTTGACACTTAGTTACCAAGGCATCCTTTCAATAATACTGACTCTTATAGTCACTGGAGAATCTAAATATGTGACTGAGTGCAAACATGATGTTGATCTGAATCAGAAGCTGTTGAGGAATGCTATAAATATTATGCTTACCTCATTCTCTGGGGGTACATTAGGTTATAGTTGTGTCAGTGGCAGAGCAGAAACCGTTCAATTTTAAAACTATTTGTGCGCTTTGTTTCAAATTAACACTATCCCGCTCTCGGTCAGCTCACAAGAAGAGATGCAACATGCTTTCAAAGGTTGACTAAAGGTTAATTAGAATATTTTAATTCTTTGAATTAACACCAAGGTTTCCACAAAATTAAGCTCTAAGACAAGTTGTGTTACTTGCTGTAATTTATGCTATATTTTGCAATTCCCATTCTTTGCATTCCCCTCCAGATCCACGTTATTATCATTGACGAGCAAGCTGGAAGGGACCAGCATATGGGTAACTCTCTAAATACTGGGAAGAGCACACTGTCGGGAAGTGTAATCACGTGCACACAGTTTTGGAAAGGAATACCCAGTCTGTTTTCTTTTGCCTCGTTGTATTTGTGTCTAAGTTTGATTAACACTCTGCCAGGAGATACTTGGCTAAACCAGCTCCAATTTAGTAGTCTAAAACATGTCGTGCAACTTTCATAGATGCAAAATATTAAAACATATAATTCTAAACCAATCCATTTATTTTCAGCCTTCCTATCTTAATATGATGGAACTCTCCCTTCCTGAAAAGGCAGTGAAAGGCAGTGTCTTTGAATATTTGAATATTAAGGCGGAGGCAGATAGATTCTTGGTAATTTACCGGGGATAGTTTGGATGCAGATTTGAAATTACTATCAGATCAGCCGTGATCTTATTGATTGGCGCAGCAGTCTCGAAGGGCCGAATGGCCTATTCCTCCTTTTTCGGATTTTCGGACATATTAATATTGCAAAATGTACTCTGTAAAAGCTCGAGGTAAAACTGAAATATGTAAATGAGCCTTAACATTAGATTTTAATAATCTTTATTGTCACAAGTAGGCTTACATTAACACTGCAATGATGTTACTGTGAAAATCCCCCAGTCGCCACACTTCGGCGCCTGGTCGGGTACACTGAGGGAGAATTCAGAATGTCTAAATTACCTGACAGTATTTCTTTCGGGACTTGTGGGAGGAAACCGGAGCACCCGGAGGAAACCCACACAGACACAGGGAGAACGTGCAGACTCCGCACAGACAGTGACCCAAACTGGGAATTTGCCAGGGATCCTGTCGCTGTGAAGCAACAGTGTTAACCATTATGCGATTTTGGGAAAGAGTGAAGATGCAATCTGTTTTCCTGCATTGTAAAAGCCTCAATAAATTTTCAGTTGAATCTATTCTCATTTTAATTTAATTTTGATATCTAGCTGAAGAGGAATAAGCCCTTACTGAGCATAAAAACTGAAAGAAAATCTCCAACCTGCTACTAATAGCAAACAAGATGGACATTACTAGAATCTAAGAACAATCTTGAGCTGCAAGATATTGAAAATTAAATATTTTAATTTTGTTTTCTTCTCTCCTATACATTGTTTGACAGACATTGAGGCCCTGTAGGTCTACATTTAGATTGTATTGAGATCAGATAGTTGGAAGTAAATAGGAATGAACTTGGTTGATTTATTTATTGATCTTGCCTTCTCTTGTTATATAGATGCATTGATCTTCAGGTTAAGTATCTTTTCCAACAGCACATGTAAGTTCAGGGATATGAGAAGGGACAGAGAAGTAAACATTACCTGATCATTCTATGTCTCAGCATGTTTGAGCACCTAGTCTCTCAAATAAAACTTGGAATTGGAATTGTAGATATCCCTGTAGATCATGAGTTCCTTTTAGGAACACAGGGAAGAATCCTTTTCTGTTTACAGTCATGCAATATCTTGCTTGCAATTAATATGATGTTGGTGTCAATGGTAAGGCCAGCACTAACTGCCCTTGACAAGGTGGCAGTGAGTTACCTTCTTGAACTGCTGCAGTCTGTGTGGTAACAGTACTCCCACAGTGCTGTTTGGTAGGGAGTACAGGATTTTGACCCAGCGGCAATGACGGAACAGCAGTCAGTAAACGTCTGAGTCAGGATGGTACGTCTTGGAAGGAAATTTGGATGAATCCATATGCCTTTCATCCTTGTCTTTCTGGGTGGTAGAGGGTTATAGGTTTGGGACCTTGGTCAGTTTGATATTTGTATTTAATGCCCAAGGTTCCATTACTCAGCACTGAAATACCTTATCTTAATGAAAACAAAATTCCCAGTGTTAAATTGGCACCTCTTTGTGTTTTATTTTTAGTTGGTGAATTCTGTTTCACTTTAAATTTACCAAACCTGAAGCTTGAGTAAAATATTTTCTCCCTTATACATTGAGGAAACAACTATTAAACTCTTCACATCTATTTCTGTGAGCTGATCTCATGAATTTTCAAATAGTAAATAAGTGACCTTTTAAAAAAAATAAAAATAAATAAAACAGTGCAAATAAGTAGAGGAAAATCAAGAAGAGCATCTCTGAGGGAGAGAGAGAAAATAAAAAGGAACATTGTCTTGAGAGAAAGAGCGCGAGGAGAGCGGTGGAGACTCAGTGAAAGAGCGTGAGGAGAGTGGCGGGGACTCAGTGAAAGAGCGGCGGAGACTCAGTGAAAGAGCGCGAGGAGAGCGGCGGGGACACAGGATAAAAGAGCGGCGGGGACACAGGATAAAAGGGCACAAGGAGCGCGGCGGGAACACAGGATAAACGAGCGCGAGGAGAGCGGCAGGGACACAGGATAAAAGAGCACGAGGAGAGTGGCGGGGACACAGCTGCCGGAGAAGTGGCCTTCAGATTTTCGGCAGTAGCAGTGGCCAGGGATCTGTCGGGAAGGTAAGTTTTCCTTTTTAAAAACTTTAAAAACTTATCTTGAAGAGTGACATCACAGCAAAGCAGTGACCTGATTGGCTGGTAAGGAAAGTGCTCCAATTAGCAGTAGCTGGGAGAAATGTAACTCTTCGTGTGTTGGTAAGTATTGGGATTGGTAAGTAAAATCTTGATTCCTTTCACTTATTCATTATTTGATATTATATTTGTAATCCGTTAAGGTAAAGTGTAAAAATGGCAGCAGATCCCAGACCCGTGTTATGCTCCTCGTGCTCAATGTGGGAATTCAGGGACGCGGCCATTGCCCCTGACTCCTTCATGTGCCGCAAGTGTGTCCAGCTGCAGCTCCTGTTAAGACCGCATGACGGCTCTGGAGCCGCGGATGGACTCACTTTGGAGCATCCGCGATGCTGAGGAGGTCGTGGATAGCATGTTCAGTGAGTTCGTCACACCGCAGATTAGGATTGGTGAGGGAGACAGAGAATGGGTGACCAAAAGGCAGAGAAAGAGCAGGTAGGCAGTGCAGGTGTCTCCTGCGGTCATCTCCCTCCAAAACAGGTATACCGTTTTGGATACTGTTGGGGGAGATGACTCACCAGGAGAAGGCAGTAGTAGCCATGCTCATGGCACCGTGTCTGGCTCTGCTGCACAGAAGGGCGGGAAAAAGACTGGCAGGGCTATAGTCATAGGGGATTCAATCGTAAGGGGAGTAGACAGGCGTTTCTGTGGTCGAAAACGAGACTCCCGAATGGTATGTTGCCTCCCGGGTGTAGGGGTCATGGATGTCTCAGATCGGCTGCAGGACATACTGAAGGGGGAGCGTGAACAGCCAGTTGTCGTGGTGTATTTAGGCACCAACGATATAGGTAAAAAACGGGATGAGGTCCTGCAATCAGAAATTAGGGAGTTAGGAGATAAGTTTAAAAAGTAGGACCTCAAAGGTAGTAATCTCAGGATTGCTACCAATGCCACGAGATAGTCAGAGTAGAAATTCAAGAATAGTCAGAATGAATAAGTGGCTTGAGAGATGGTGCAGGAGGGAGGGGTTCAGATTTTTGGGACATTGGAACCGGTTCTGGGGGCGGTGGGACCATTACAAATCGGGTGGTCTACACCTGGGCAGGACTGGAACCAATGTCCTAGGGGGTGCTTTTGCTAACACTGTTGGGGAGGTTTTAAACTAATGTGGCAGGGGGATGGGAACCAGATTAGGAAGTTAGAGGTCAGTAAAGAGGCAGCAACTAAAGCCAGTAAGGTACTAGATAATAAACTCAATGTGACTAAGGGAAAGAGTAGACAGGGAAGGGATGATGAACGCAAAGGGACAGGTGGTCTGAGGTGCATTTGTTTCAATGCGAGAAGTGTAGCAGGTAAGGTAGATGAACTTAGGGCTTGGATTAGTACCTGGGAATATGATGTTATTGGTATTACTGAGACTTGGTTGAGGGAAGGGCAAGACTGGCAACTAAATATCCCAGGGTATAGATGCTTCAGGAGGGATAGAGAGGGAGGTAAAAGGGGCGGAGGAGTTGGATTACTGGTCAGAGATGATATCACAGCTGTGATTGAGGAGGGCACGATGGAGGATTTGAGCACTTGAGGCAATATGGGTAGAGCTAAGAAATGGGAAGGGTGCAGTAACATTGTTGGGACTTTACTACAGGCCTACCAAAAGCGAGCGTGAAGTAGAGGTACAAATATGTAGACAGATTATAGAAAAATGTAGGAGCAATAGGGTGGTCGCAATGGGAGATTTTAACTTGCCCAACATTGAATGGGACTCATGTAGTGTTGGAGGCATAGATGGAGCAGAATTTGTAAGGAGCATCCAGGAGAGGTTTTTAGAGCAGTATGTAAATAGTCCAACTCGGGAAGGGGCCATACTGGACCTGGTATTGGGGAATGATCCCAGCCAGGTGGTTGAAGTTTCAGTCGGTGATTACTTTGGGAATAGCGATCTCAATTCCGTAAGTTTTAGAATACTCATGGACAAAGACGAGAGTGGTCCTAAAGGAAGAGTGCTAAATTGGGGAAAGGCCAAGTATAACAAAATTCGGCAGGAGCTAGGGAATGTGGATTGGGAGCAACTGTTTAAGGGTAAATCCACATTTGAAATGTGGGAGTCTTTTAAGGAAAGGTTGATTAGAGTGCAGGACAGACATGTCCCTGTGAAAATGAGGGATAGAAATGGCAAGATTAGGGAACCATGGATGACGGGTGGAATTGTGAGACTAGCTAAGATGAAAAAGGAAGCATACATAAGATCTAGGTGACTTAAAACTGATGACGTTTTGGAGGAATATCGGGAAAGTAGGACAAATCTCAAACGCGCAATAAAGAGGGCTAAAAGGGGTCATGAAATATCTTTGGCTAACAGGATTAAGGAAGATCCCAAAGCCTTTTATTCATATATAAGGAGCAAGAGGGTAACTAGAGAAAGGATTGGCCCACTCAAAGACAAAAGAGGGAATTTATGCGTGGAGTCAGAGAAATGGGTGAGATTCTTAATGAGTACTTTGCATCGGTATTCACCAAGGAGAAGGACATGACGGATGTTGAGGCTAGGGATGGATGTTTAAATACTCTAGGTCAAGTCGACATAAGGAAGGGGGAAGTTTTGGGTATTCTAAAAGGCATTAAGGTGGACAAGTCCCAAGGTCCGGATGGGATCTAGCCCAGGTTCCTGAGGGAAGCAAGGGAGGAAATAGTTGGGGCCTTAACAAATATCTTTGCAGCATCCTTGAGCATGGGTGAGGTCCCGGAGTACTGGAGAATTGCTAATGTTGTCCCTTTGTTGAAGAAGGGTAGCAGGGATAATCCAGGGAATTATAGACCTGTGAGCTTGACGTCAGTGGTAGGCAAACTGTTGGAGAAGATACTGAGGGATAGGATCTATTCACATTTGGAAGAAAATAGACTTATTAGTGATAGGCAGCATGGTTTTGTGCAGGGAAGATCATGTCTTACAAACCTAATAGAATTCTTTGAGGAAGTGACAAAGTTAATTGATGAGGGAAGGGCTGTAGATGTCATATACATGGACTTCAGTAAGGCGTTTGATAAAGTCTCCCATGGCAGGTTGATGGAAAAAGTGAAGTCGTATGGGGTTCAGGGTGTACTAGCTAGATGGATAAAGACTGGCTGGGCACCAGGAGACAGAGAGTAGTGGTGGAAGGGAGTGTCTCAAAATGGAGAAAGGTGACTCGTGGTGTTCCACAGGGATCCGTGCTCGGACCACTGTTTGTGATATACATAAATGATCTGGACGAAGGTATAGGTGGTCTGATTAGCAAGTTTGCAGATGATACTAAGATTGGTGGAGTTGCAGATAGCGAGGAGGACTGTCAGAGAATACAGAAAAATATAGATAGATTGGAGAGTTGGGCAGAGAAATGGCAGATGGAGTTCAATCCAGGCAATTTGTAAGATCTAATTCAAGAGCAGACTATACGGTCAATGGAAGAGTCCTGGGGAAAATTGATGTACAGAGAGATCTGGGAGTTCTGGTCCATCGTACCCTGAAGGTGGCAACGCAGGTCGATAGCGTGGTCAAGAAGGCATACAGCATGCTTGCCTTCATCGGACGGGTATTGAGTACAAGAGTCGGCAGGTCATGTTACAGTCGTATAACTTTGGTTAGGCCACATTTGGAATACTGCGTGCAGTTCTGGTTGCCAGATTACCAGAAGGATGTGGATGCTTTCGAGAGGGTGCAGAGGCGGTTCACCAGGATGTTGCCTGGTATGGAGGGTGCTAGCTATGAAGAAAGGTTGAGTAGATTAGGATTGATTTCATTGGAAAGACAGAGGTTGAGGGGGGACCTGATTGAGGTCTACAAAATTATGAGAGGTATGGACAGGGTGGATAGCAACAAGCTTTTTCAAAGAGTGGGGGTGTCAATTACAAGGGGTCATGATTTCAAGGTGAGAGGGGGAAAGTTTAAGGGAGATGTGCGTGGAAAGTTTTTTATGCAGAGGGTGATGGGTGCCTGGAACACTTTGCTAGCGGAGGTGGTAGAGGCGGGCACAATAGCATCATTTAAGATGCATCTAGACAGATATATGAACGGGCGGGGAACAGAGGGAAATAGATCCTTGGAAAATAGGCACCAGGTTTAGATAAAGGATCTGGATCGGCGCAGGCTGGGAGGGCCGAAGGGCCTGTTCCTGTGCTGTAATTTTCTTTGTTCTTTGTTCTTTTATGATGAGACAACGGTTCTCATATCCCTTTGTCACACATTCAGATATTTCAAATGCCCAATAAACCCAGTAAGCCATGGCAGTATCCAAAATTTGATCCGATGTAAAATGGCAATTCATGTAAAAGTTAGACAAATAATGATTTGATTAGTCAACACCAATCGTGACACAGCCAAATTATATCAATTTACTGTTGAATAAGTAACCATAGAATTTTCAAGACACAAACTATTAAATTACATCCTTGTTTTTACTTAAAAGCTGTATTATATATTATTAAATTATTACTTAATATTAAATATATTATTTACAATTACTAAATCTTTATTTCATTATTTTGAAGTGAGTTAATTTCAAAATATTTTGTCAGTCTGCTTAATCTCAATTCGGGGGGAAAAAACCTCTACTGCTCTTGTTAGTGCATGGCACAACAAAATCAATGCTTCTGAACTGCAATAATTGGCACCAAGTGTTGGCAGCCTTTCAATTGGTTTGATCAGATTAACCAATTTTAGATGGCCTTTATCATTTAATTCACTGACTGAATTGTGGGGATTCTCTGACAATGTGAAAGATGCTGTAAAAATGCGAAGTCTTCCTTTACCATTTTTAACAGTATTACACGCCAGACTTTACTGTAAGTTTAGCCTAGAAGTTTAATAATTGACCATCCGATCCTAAATAACATTTCCAGTGGTTGTCCAAATCATGGCTGTATTTTACTGTGATTTATAAGCATCTTCTTTCTGGTCAACATATTTGAGAATATTTTTTTAAATCCGAGAAATAAAACGGTACAACTGATTTTTTTTTTTTTTTTTTAAACTACTTGTTTTTAGATATTAGGAAAAGCATGCAGGCTAAACTGACACTTTTGGGCCTTTTAACTGTGACTATTGAATGAAAGGAGGCATGCAAATAATAATTTTTATTATTGTCACAAGTAGGCTTACATTAACACTGCAATGAAGTTACTGTGAAAATCCCCTAGTCGCCACATTCCGGCGCCTGTTTGGGTACAGAGGGAGAATTCAGAAGGTCCAATTAACCTAACAAGCACGTCTTTCAGGACTTGTAGGAGGAAATGGGAGCACCCCGAGGAAACCCACACAGACACTGGGAGAACGTGCAGACTCAGCACAGACAGCGACTGAGCCGGGAATCAAACCCGGGACCCTGGCACTGTGAAGCAACAGTGCAAACACTGTGCTACCGTGCCGCCAATACTGGTGGGGGATGAGCCAGGGATTTCCCAAAACCAGAGACTACTGCTACAACATTTTTCCGCAACTGTCAGCAATTTGTCCCAGTTTTCTTGTTTAGTAGCCTTTTTTAACGAATGCTGAAATTTGTAATAAAGGAATTATTTTTAAAAAGTTATTTTAGATTTAGGCATAATCCGCTATCTTTGTGGAATTGAAATGTAACTGTTGCTATCAAAAATCAGATAATGCAGTTTGTATTGTCTCTGGAATCGTTTTAGGATATGAAAATGTGTGCTCTTCCAAAGTACCTTTGTAAGTAATTCCAGATGAATTAAGTGTTCCATATAATTTGCTACAATGTGCTTCATTTCTATGACAATATAAATCTTTGAAAGTGGGACAATACTTTGTAAACTACACCCACATTTGGTGGCTACATCGCTGGTGCGTTGAGACAGTATAAAGAAGGATGTTTTCTTGAGACACTCTACTTATCATTTACGAGAACAGCCTCAGGATGTTTAGATTACTGACAATATTTGAAAAAGTACATAAATGGGAAACTTGAGTGGTTAATAAGTTGGAAGCTCTTTATATTGAATTCAAGATTAAGAGCTAATAGGTATGACTTAGAATTTTGAAACATTAGAGAAGTGCTGAATTGTTCCAATAAGAGGTAGTTTCTTCACAGCATTACGAAGGAATCTCGGTCTACTAGCTGGTATGGGGAAGTGACATAATACGAAACAAACTGGATTCAATCTCGCTTCTTTGCCCCTTATTTTCTTCAGTTTTCACTGTTGCTTACTGGAGTCTTGCTGTGTAAGTAGGTTTCAATTCTCTCTCCTGGGTACTTAATTATACATGTATAATTATATGATAACACTAAAAACGTTATATTTAAGGAAATGCAGCAATTGGATGTACCAGCCCAAAGAATAGAACAAATCATGCAATGACCAGATCTGGCAATGTGATTTCCAGATGTGCAATTTGAAACATGATGCACACAAATAACACTTGATTAGCAATGTGTCCAAATGAGAACTGCTATGAGAACTACTGAGAGTAACTGATTCTTACAAAAAAAATTCAGCAATTATCTCCTTTTAACACTGCTACAAAAGTAGTATTGATGATGATACAATGCTGGTCATTAATAGGCCTCAAAATTACACAAGATTAAAAAGTGGAGCTGACCCTAAAATGTTCATCAGTAATACAATTCCCCCCTCCACCCCCCTTGCTTTTTCATCACTGGTGTGATCATTCAGGTATTCCAGATATTCCGACAGACAACCCATCTTTAAATGTGGCCAAATGCACACAATTTGGTGCAGCAAATGATGTGAAGAACTTGTGGATCATTCTCGTGGAAAAAATTAACTTATTTGGCAGCGATGTGAACTGAAAATTCTAATAAAACTCAGAAAAGCAAATGGACAAAGACACTCAAGCGTCGGCCGTCAACTGGGAATTAAATCTGTCCAAATACCGCATTTGGCAAAATGATTCGGCCGTTAAATTTGGAGATTGACTAATCCAAACTTTAAAAGTTGAAATGATACGTAAAAGATCTCTTTGTAAGAGTAACTAGAAAGTGAAAACTTCTGACTGCAGGAAACAACCTGCCTATGGTTTGTAAGTTGTGAGCAAAATAATGACTGCTGCATGGAAACCAAACCAAAGGATTCTACAGACTTGATTTTTCTCTGCTTCACAACATTTCAGTCGATCACAATGCTAGTGGCTGATCTTCCTGGAGATTGTAGAGCCTAAACAAAGGAAAAGTCAGTCATTGACTTTGAGAAGAGAAAGGATTTGGACAAGGTACCACCTCTACGTTCTATCCACATCATAATTTCATAAAAATAGACCTTTTGGTCCACAACAATAATAACAACTTGCATTTATATAGCACTTTAATGTAATAAAATGTCCCATGTATTTTCACAGGAGAATTATCAAATAAAATTTAACACCAAGCCTCCTTAAATGCTAGGACAGATGACCAAAAGCTGTTGGTCAAAGAGTTAGGTTTTAAAGAGCATTCTAAAGGAGTAGTGAGATTTAGTGAGGTAAAGAGGTTTAGGAAAGGAAGTCCGGGGTTTGAAGCTAAAAGTTAAACCACTGGTGGTGACCAAATTAACATGGAATATTCCCAAGAGCTCAGAATTGACGAGGCCCAGGGATCTCAGAGGATTGTATGGTTGAAGAAGGTTACAAAGATGAGGGGCATGGTCATAGAAAGATCTGAAAATTAGGATTGAGAAATTTGTAATTGAGATGTTACTTAACAAGGAGCCAATGTAGTTCAGCGTTTCTATTAAACTTCAACATTATGGTGAAAAATCTTTACATTTGTGATTGATCCCTCTCAAATGATTTAATGCAATTAGATATTTCTGTTTCTGATGGCCTTCTGGTGACAGGGAGGAGGATGCACAAAAGGTAGCTCCCGCCATGGTCTTTGTTTTTAGTGCTTTTTAACCCGGTTCCCGGG
This sequence comes from Scyliorhinus torazame, assembly GCF_047496885.1. Taxonomy (NCBI): domain Eukaryota; kingdom Metazoa; phylum Chordata; class Chondrichthyes; order Carcharhiniformes; family Scyliorhinidae; genus Scyliorhinus; species Scyliorhinus torazame. Next base: position 31,672,544 of record NC_092727.1, read on the forward strand.
GATTTTGGTTATCAAAACCAGCCCATCGTATGGGAGAAGGAATTTGTCAGCGGAAATATGTTGAAATCTATGAAGATGGTTGGTGACAAAAAGATCACAGTAATCCTTCGAAGAAGCCAGGAAGCCCACCAAGCTCAGCAGGAGGAAAAGGCGGCAGACCCGGCCTTGGATGTGGCTGCTCATATCACGGAGGAAACGCTGACTGGTGTGATGGTACCTGAGTTTGAAAAACAGTTTGCGAAGCATTTTGATAAACCGAGCAGGGATGGAAATCCTTAAGCGGTCCATTGAGGCACTTCGCCCGATTCGAAAGAAGCTGGGAAAAACCTTGGTGGCTGTGGAGGAGCATGGAGAGATGCTGAAGCATGTGGAGGTGGCCTTTCACGGCATGATGATCGAATCAGTTGGAAGCTGAGATGCTACTGGTGGCGGAGATGAACAAGACTGAGGGCAAAGGTGGATGACTTGGAGAACAAGTTGAGGAGACAGAACCTTGGTATTGCTGGAGGTAGTGGAGGGCCCGAAGCTGACAGTATTTTTCTCGTATGTTCGCCAAGCATTTGGGAGGGGATGGATGAATGTCCCCTCCAGAGTTGGATCGGGCACATCGAGTATTCTGGCGCAAGCCTCGGCGAATGAGCCATGACTGGTGATGACTATTAGATTCCACAGCTTCCAGGAGAGGAGCAGGTTCTGCAATGGGAAATGTGAATCAGGACTCGAGTTGGGAAGGAAGCATCATCTGGATATACCAGGATGTCGAATTGTGGAGTGGGCGAAGTGGTATGTGGATTTTAATAAGGCAAAGTCTGCACTATTCAGAAATGGAGTCAGGTTCGGAGTGGTGTGCCCAGCAATATGTCGGCGGAGGGGGAGGCTATTGTCAAGAAGCATGGACTTGGACTTGATTAAGTGGATTTGATTGGGAATTTAATGGGGGACGGTTGGGAGGGGTTGGTTTGAGATGTGTTGTATATTTGAGACTGAGGGGGCAACAGTTATTAGGGGCCGCTGGTCAGGGTAACAGTATGGAGATTATGTGGCACCTGGGGGACTACAAGTATTGTAAGGGCTTGTGGTTTTGGTTACTCTTCTACTCTTCTGTAGCTGGGGCAGCTTAGGAAGCTTCATTTTTCTTTGTTCTTCGAGCATACACTCTGGGTGGGGGTTACCTTTAGCTAGCTGTAAATGTTTTAGCTCGCGAATGGGAGTGAGGGGTCGGGGTGAGAGGCAGTGGCTTGTTGGATCTGCTTGGATTAGGTTCAGTGAGCCTAGCTTGTTTGGTGGGGGAGAGGAGGAAGTTATTTTTCTGGTAAGCTGTTTTCAGATTTGTGGGGGGGAAGGAGGCTGGGGAGATGGTGTGGGGTGGGGGAAGGGTAGGGATCTGACTAGGGCTTTTCTTTGTCTCGCCTGAGGGGTGGGGTTGGTAGCTGACCTGGGTGGGCCTTTGGCCCAGGCCTACTGGAAGTGATGATCTTTGTCTTCTATCTTTAGGAATTGGCCACAGTCAATGGTTCAGAGTGGGTTGGCAAGTGGAGGGGGGGAGGGTTGTGGTTTTGTTTGGGGGGAGGGGTCTTTCAAGAGTTGGGGTTTGTAAATGGTATTTTGTTTGTATGGATGTGTTTATTTTGTGTTTTATAAAATTTACATTTTATTTAAATATTTATTTAAAATATTTATATTTCTGTTTCCTTAGAAACACAACCAGCTGAAGAAATACAAAGAACCACAAATGCTGCAAATTTAAGCTAACCAGTTATTGGCTGAGGCAAAGATCGCCATAGATTAAAGGTAAGTTATTTAACAGTTCACATAATCATGGTTCATGTGGTGTCCTGGACTCAATCCCTCCTTCTGAGGATGGTTAAGAGAAGAATTCTCCTGATTTCTCATCCTGTTTGACCTCGTTCCTTTTCTAGTTTTGTTTTGGCCTCACCCACAATATTGCACGGCTGCTCGCCGAGGGGGGGAAGTGGGGGGTTGGAAGTTTCCAATCATGATAGGGCAAGCCTTTCTAGCCAACATTTTTGTACGTTTGTAACACATCCATTAGTTTATAGAATGTTTCCCAAAATACAGGGTTAGCTTAACTCTTTGAGATGAGCGTTACCAATATGCTATTATATTACTTTATAATTGCGTACATGAAGACTCTGTTTTTATGTTTGATTTTTCTCTTAGTTAAAGGTTGGAAAACTCTCTTTATTAATGTTATAACCAGTCTGAACTGAAGGAAGCAGCTTTTCCACAGTTCGGTTATAGGTAAAATGCATTCTGTACTTGATGTAAGTTTTTAATTATCATAGATTATCATAGAATTTACAGTGCAGAAGGAGGCCATTCGGCCCATCGAATCTGCACCGGCTCTTGGAAAGAGCACCCTACCCAAGGTCAACACCTCCACCCTACCCCCATAACCCAGTAACCCCACCCAATACTAAGGGCAAGTTTGGACACTAAGGGCAATTTATCACGGCCAATACACCTAACCTGCACATCTTTGGACTGTGGGAGGAAACCGGAGCATCCGGAGGAAACCCACGCACACACAGGGAGGATGTGCAGACTCCACACAGACAGTGACCCAAGCCGGAATCGAACCTGGGACCCTGCAGCTGTGAAGCAATTGTGCTATCCACAATGTTACCGTGCTGCCCTATTCACTATTTGAATATAAAAACAGAATTTTGCACTAAACCTTCATTCTGTGGGAGCAAAACAATTTTGTTCGCAATTGATTGTTTAACTATTCTGCGAAATAGCCGAGTAAGGACAGTTTCCTGAATTTACTCTGATTTATGAATTAATTGTTCAAATCATTAATTTTTGATCGCTTTACTAAATATGGCCCATGTATACAAACTGGAGCTTCGGCCTAATGGGGGCATATTGGTAGTATAGCCTGGTAACAGAAAACTATGTTGAAAATTCACCAGGGTTGAAGCATCGACAAACTAACAGTTCACCTTTTGCAGTGCACCTGAGAAATGTTTTTGTCTGTTTTTAACTAGGTGGCGCAGGTGCACTTGATGTTATTGTGAACTACACTCATATTGGTAATAAATAACTGGTAACACAGTCTGTGACCAAAAGTGGTGTGTTAATGCCATCTGCGTAGGCATGCACAAAAGACCAATTAAATTCTGTAAAATTTGTATTAACAGATTCACATCAAATAGGTACAAGATATGCTCAGGTGTAGATTCTCACCTTTGGTTGTAAAACAAAATTAACACAAACAAACGCCTGTAGTGGAATTATAATTGCTGCACCCAAGTCTGATTTTCAACCTCAATTCTTCCAGCAGGCCATATATAATGTGCGCTTGTCTTCCCTTCCCAGAGGCATGTAAAAGTTTCAGGAGAAGCTCTGGAATTTCCTTTCATCCCGGAAGGAGAAGCCTCAACCTAATATTAATCAGACTTAACCAGTTGCGTTCTACAGATGACATTCAGACCTACAACTGATCTTCAATCGTAATGCTCAACGCAATATTGGATCCCTCATTTATTGTACATGCTTAATTTGAAATCCTTATTCCTCTAGGAATTATTTTAAAATTGTCTAACATGACATGAACTATGTTCGATAGGGACTAGTGTCAAGTATGTATAGCTCTGTTGGAAAATAGATTATTTTTCCTGCATTTAATTGGAATGCTGCTGTGTGAAAATAAACTCAATGTGTAAAATTTATGAGTGGGATTATTTTGAATGTAGACTGTTTCAACAAACAGCTGCTCCTGTCTGTATCAGAATCCTGGATCAGCTTTTTGCAGAGATTAAATAATCACCAGGTTAAATAGACAAGTTACTTAGATTTAAACAGGTTTTAGAAGATTTAAACAGGTTTTAGAGGATTTAAACAGGTTTTAGATTCCCCTAACATAGACTGTGCTAAAATCTCATCTGCCACCTGGCAATTCTCCAGCTTTCTCAGTTTTCAACCTTAAATTCTTCTTTTTTTTTAGAAAAACCTGATTCCAGCCTCTTGTGCTGTTCTTACCAAACGGTCCAAAGTGAACGAGTTCCTATTCTTCAACAGGAACTGTGGAGTGATTCTCTTTGTTTCCAGATGGTATTGCCAGGTAGTCTGTTCTGTAATGATAATTGAATTGGAAATCAATTTGAATCTTCAGAATGTTGTGAACAGTATATATGTGCATTATATATAATATATAGATATTTAACAACTGCCTTGATAACAGCTAAATGCAGGCACGATCATTTTCATTATTACCAAATATCCATCCTCACCTCTTATAAGGTGTGATTTCAAAGGAATCAAGAGTATTGAAACTGAGTGAATACAAGGAAAATAACCAACTATGTATTGAACAAACTACAGCAAGAGGGAAATAAAAAAATGGAAAAGAATAACTTTTAAGTGCCTGACTTCAACAAGAAGACTAGCTCTTATTGGCCTAGAAATTAGAGCATGCCTGAGGAATCTATTCCTGTGCCTGAATGGATATGTCTAAGATGTGTGTGATATTGGGCCTCGGACCTCATTATCATTGAGCCGCTGGACAGGATCAAAGATAAGCTGCTGCAATGATATTAAGCCCTTGAAATCAATGAAGGAGAGCATTCAAGTCAGGAAGAAGAGTGACTGGGAAACCTAGTATTACAGAGGAGGGGCTTCAAAAAGAGATGGGGCTGCTTATTTGAATATAAGTATAAAAAGCCATGCTTCCCAAATGTTAATTTGTTTTCAGGTTGACCTGCACCAATATGGCAGCTGGCGCATCTCTGGCATGATATGAATATGTACTTCCTGCTCACTATATTGGAGGCATAGGGAGCCAATTGGTCTCTTGTAGAAAAGGGGTCAAAATTCTAAGCCTCAGTGTCTTGGGCTGCAGATTTTTCTGCAGAATGTTCACCCACAATCATGAAATTTTCTCTGGGATCCATTTCTTTCCATGTATATTAAGATATCAAAAAATGTAATTTTGAAACCCAATAGAGCAGCCTCACTTAAATTGTTTGAACTTGATTATTTTGAATGGAGGTTGTTTCACCCCATTGATTGTGAGGCCTCTGCTGCTGACGAGCCCTTCACAAAAACAGATTCAATGGAAGTAGACCAAATGTTAGTTCCCATTCTTCTTTCCTAATGAGCTCCTCCTAGACAGCACCAGTTAAAACATTGGCTATCAAAGACATTTCTTCAATGAGACTAAATGATGTTTTGCCATGGTTGTCAAATTGTACACTGCACTGGAATTTCAGCACAAATGTAACCAATGATTAACATGGCACAAGAAAACTCTAACTATTCACTTATTGTGAGGTGGAAACAGTCCCAAAACTGTCAGATTCAAAACAGTTTAGAGAGGCTTGATTTAGCTGGTTCTGAAATATCTGAATTTCAGTCACGCTCATTGCGTCAGTGTGCTGCCATTGAATGACAATGAACAAATATAGATTAACTCTACTCTATTTACAGAAACATGGTCCATATACGAGTGTGCTGAAGGGAATTATGGTAAAAGTTAATCACTCCTTAGCTTCCCATCTGCAACTATTGTATGTCAGTTGTAACAATACAAAAAACCATTGTTTTCTTAGCTGTGTCTCAATAAACCCATACCTGAAATATGTACGCAAATAATATATGTACAATTGTCCTGATGTAACTTACGAATTTTCTTGTACAGCTTCTTCTGATTTCAGTATCTTCCTATAGCAATATATCATTTCTACAACAAGCCACAAAGTGAGGCAAACAAGGAGAAGATACATCATGATTTCTGAAATGTATGAAGTAAAATCTTCAAGGGCTAGAAAGAAATGGAAGCAAAGCAAGTTAGCGTGAAAGCTTATTCTGTTTGAAATTCCGTCTCCTTTATTAGGCTAGACATTCCTCAGAACCAAAGCTCTGTATCCCCACTTTCTGCAAAGTCTGTTTCCCCACTTTGGGAACAGATCGTGTTCAAGTTGAAAACATGAAATGTAATCAAATCCTAAATGAATTCTACAGACGGTGCAAGACACATGTTTCATCACTAAATTAATAATAATCTTTATTAGTGTCACAAGTAGGGTTACATTAACACGACAATGAAGTTACTATGAAAATCACCTAACCGCCACACTCCGGCGCCTGTTCGGGTACACTGAGGGAGAATTCAGAACGCCCAATTCACCTATCAAGAATGTCTTTCTGAACTTGTGGACGGAAACCGGGGCACTCACAGGAAACCCACGATTCCATGGGGAGATGTGCAGACGGTGACCCAAGTCGGGAATCAAACCCGGGTCCCTGGCGCTGTGAAGCAACAGTGATACTCACTGTGTCACCATGCCCCCCCCCCCCCCCCCCCCAAATTAATGACCTATTTCATCTGAGATGTGTCCATTACTGGAGTTATCAGGTTGGAACTTGATGTCTATAACTCACTGGCCATCTGGCACAGTTTTTGACACTTAAAGTCTCTGATTTACTTGCGGTGCTTCAGTTAAGAAGGATTTTAATTTTATGAATTTTTGATGGTAGTTATTATGCAGGGCACCAGTTCAGGAATTTTGCAAATTTTCAGCTTCAGAATTTAATATTTGCAAAAGAAATGGCTTCATATTCAAATCTGTTCTCATTTTCAATCCCTACACATGCTTGCGGGAGTGCATCATTGCACAAATACTTCCATCACTTTTCATTTAATCTGCCCAATCCCATTCTCATCCAACGTCTCGTTCCCCTGCGGGTACCTTGCCCCAAGAGGGCTTTGCCAATCATCGACTTCCATTAAGTTGGTCGGTGATTACGCTTGGCAAATTACTGCAGTGGTTTGCCGTTGCCTTCTGCTGTATGGCTGACTAGGAAGCTCTCCCACTCTTACCCCCTGTCATTGGAAGGATTTACAGGCTGATAATCAACCTGGTTGGCCACATTATGAACACACCTTCCATGGCCATCAAGTCTTTTTCCAATATGGGCATTATCACTATGTTGAGAAATGTCTGGAGCTGCCTTTTTTTCTCCTTCTTGACTGCAGGGCTGCCGCAGCACTTGTTTTACTCTGGACCAGCATTCATTGCCTATCCCTGTTTTTCCTCGAGAAGGTGCTGGTAAGCTGCCTTCTTGAACCATTGCAGTCCCCAAGATGTAGGTACACCCATGGTTTTGTTAGGGAGAGAGTTCCAGGATTTTGACCCAGCGACAGTGAAGGAACGGCGATATATTTCTCAAGTCAGGATGTTCAGTCGTTTGGAGGGGAACCTCCAGGTGGTGGTGTTCCCAAGTGTCTGCTGCTCTTTTCTTTCTAGATGGCAGTGATATCTAAGGAGCCTTGGTACCATCTTGTAGATGGTACACTACTACCACCATTCGTCAGTGGTGGAGGGAGTGAATGTTTGTGAAAGGGATACCAATCAAGTAGGCTGCTTTGTCCTGGATGGGAATGTTGTTGGAGCTGCATTCATCTAGGCAAGGGGAGAGTATTCCATCACATTCCTGACTTGTGCTCTGCAGACAGTGGATTGACTTTGGGGAGTCTGGAAGTGAGTTGCTCAGTGAAGGATTCCTAGTCTCTGACCTGCTTTTGTAGCCACAGTATTTATATGGCCAGCCCAGTTTAGTTTTGGGTCAATAGTAGTTCCCCGGATGTAGACACTAGGAGATTCAGAGATGGTAATACCATTGAATGTCAAGAGGTGATGGTTAGATTCTCTCTTGCTGGAGATGGTCATTGCCTGGCATTTCTGTGGCACAAATGTTACTTGCCACTTGTCGACCCAAGCCTGGATATTGTCATTGCCTTCTTGAATTTTGACATGGACTGCTTCAGTATTTGTGAAGTCGTGAATGGTACTGAACATTGTGCATTCACCAGCGAACATCCCCACTACTGACCTGAAGGTCATTGATGCAGCTGAAGATGGTTGGACCTAGGACACCACAATGATTGCTTAACTGAAATCATCAAATATAACAAAGGCCTAAGATCAAACATGGGATTTTTCTTGTCTCCATGACTTATCATGTTATGAATTTACCTAATAACTATAAGGTAAGCTAATTTTAAAAAATTCTTTCCTGGGATGTGGGCATCGCTGGTTGGGACAACATTTGTTGCCTATCTCCAATTGCCCTTGAACTGAGTGGCTTGCTAGGCCATTTCGGAGGGCATGTAAGAGTCAATCACATTGCTCTAGGTCTTGATCACATGTAGGCCAGATCAGATAAGGATGGCAGATTTCCTTCCCTAAAGGACACTAGTGAACCAGATGGGTTTTTACGAAAATTGACAATGGTTCCATGGTTATCATGAGACTTTTAATTCCAGGTTTCTTTCACTGAATTCGAATTCTGCCGTGGTTGGAGTTGAACCCAAGTCCCCAGAACATTACCCTTGGTCTCTGGATTACCAATCCATAACAATACTACCAGGCCACCGCCTCCCCCGTAATGGGCCACATTATGCTGTAGTTTTACATCTAATTGCATCTGCCATTCATTAGTCATGCAATAATATTTTGCCCACAAAGTTATTGAAAGCAGGGCAAGGACAGCAGAGTATCTTGGACCCGAGTGGATAAGGAAAGTAACCTGGTATCCCCATAACAAATGAGATTTAACAATAAACAGTTTCAGAACTGAGAAGAAGGGTAGAGACTGAATGCAATATCAAATTGGGTCCAGAAAGAGAGAGGGGAAATATTAGATTATGAAAAAGAGACCGAAAAGGAAGAGAAAGGAAAGGTGAGAAAAATATAACTTAAAAATGTACATTTTTAAAACTTTCCCGAAATATTCAAAACTTGATGGCATGAGCCCCCACACATCTATGAGATAATGTTCGGCATCAGAGGTGTAATTTGGCCATTAAAGCTTTAAAGTGTTTACACTTGATATTATTAACCCTAAATATCTGCAGCACATTTAGTTTTTATCTACTGTGCAAATACAGCAACTTTACAGTATTCAATGCATGTCAATAGTGAGACAGATAGCAAAAAGCCACTTCTTTAAATGGTGCAGCCGTGACAGCAACCTTTGGATATTTTTAGTTAACCATGCTCCTCACCTGATGGTTCTGCACCATTTATGCATTAATACTGGCGCTGCCAATCGCCCGACTGATATTTTGACAGCAGAATCTGGCCACACTCGCAAACCTAGTTTTTGTTAAATCTATTGGAGATGGCTTTTCCTACCTATTTCTCTCATTTTTGTCCAAGTTATGTTTCACAGAGATGTACTTTGCCCCTGTATTTATTTATGACCTTCAAGTTAACAGCTTCTGGCTTGAAGAAAGGAATTTGACCCTCCAAACAAATAGATATTTTGTGAATTAATCAAAGTAGTTCTTGGTTAATATAAGTTCCTTTCCTTGGGGGTATTAATGCTCCTTTTGACACAGTGCTTCTTTGGCTGTTTTAGTTAAAATTTCTTATTCTTAATTATCTCGGGTTACTGACTTGCATGAGACATCACACTATCTTATTCCAACTGTCCTTTTTGCACAATCTTTCCTTTCTTTAGAATTCTAAATAAATAAGAATTTAAAGAATTTTTACTCTGTTTCCAAAGTTGTTGTTGGGTGTATGTCACGTGGCCTTGTCGATAGCGTTATAGAAAATGTTAAATTGATTATCTGGCAACGATGATTCACCATAAATTATAATAGCTGAGCTTAACTATTCAGAAATTAACAGTAAATCATCCTCTGTGTTAGAATTTGAACAAAGAATTTAAATTTTCTGTTAAACGAATATTCATAATTATAGATCATCCAATTAATTGAATAATATCTTTGCGATATCCAAATGTACTATTTTCCCTGTTGCAAGTATATTAGTGGCACGTAGTCTTTTCTAATCTCTCCTGAAAAAACTGTGATTATAGTTCCCAAATTTTTAGTTACGGCCTCCAGTAAAAGAGGCTCTTTGTGAGCCTAAATAATGCGGTGAATTTTAATCCCAGAAAGCAGGCGAGTTGGATCGGGATGGGGAGCGAAATAAATTATTAAAAGCCTGTTTCCTGACCCCCAACCCACATAACTGCCAATTTCCTGGTTTAACAGGAACTGGGTGGGGAGACATAGAGCCTACCTGCTCCCAGGAGGCGGGTTGGCAAATTAAATATTACAATGAGGCTGTAGGTCTTATTTTTATTCATCATTTCAAATTTAACCCTGGCTGCCTGTGTTTCCCATACTTCGGGGGGGAAAACCCCCTGGATGAACCAAAGTGAGAGGCTGCTGGGTCAGGAGGTAAGTGTCTTTACATTTACCAGCTGGATCCAGTAGAACTGCCTGGCAAACCCTCCATCAATCTCCCCTTCCCACTGACAACCTCAACCTTCACCCTTCCTATTCCCTTCCCATTTCCCCTTCAAGGCCTCCAATCTGTTTCCCTCCTCCCCCGCCACCTGTCCTCTGATCACCCCAAAGCCTCCTTTCATTCTCCAGTCTTTAGGTTAAGTTAATTTTGGGTTTCTCATGCTTCACTGGACATCTTTTTCCCCTGGCCCTGCTTTTGGCTGGTAAAGTAGGTTAAAGTTATCGTCAGGAATGTCAGGAGCCTCTTCCAACATGGACAAAATGGAAGTCACTGGGTAACAAACAAACAGAAATAAACCCACCGTGAGACATTGAACCCAATTATAGCACCGGCTTTCTACCCAAGCTGAGATCAGCACACACAGGACATGAACTGAGGACCTCTAAGTGTGTACGGCTGAGAGCAGTACCATGTCAGTGCCTTTCCCCGTTAAGGGTTACTCAAAACACTTGTAGCTTTTAAAGGTTAAAACATTATTAACCATCAGTGCTGTGAATTAAATTCTGCAATTCTCAGCGCACAGAATGAATCTCCTCACCGTCTTCATGCACTGTTAGCTGCACCTCTTTCACTTCTGTCACAGAAGGTCTGTGCATCTCATAATTAAAATGCCGTTTGATCGTGCACCGGTACAGACCGCTGTCGTTAAGTGAAACATTCACTATGGTTATGGATACATCTTGCAGATCTTTACTTCCATTCCACAGAATTCTGCCCTGATAAGGTCCTTTTAGCTCTCGTGGCTCTCCGTTGTACTCATAAATCTGTCACAAAGACACAGATTTCATCAGGCGATGAACTGCTAAAATGCCAACGTTACACTTCAGAATTAAATATAAACAAATAACTTTCTGGAATTCCGTTTGAAGAAGAGTCAGGCGGACTCAAAAACATTAACTCTTGTGTTTCTCTCACCACAGATGCTGTGAGACTTGCTGGTGAGTTTCTCTAGCTCTTTTTGCTTTTACTCAAATGTCCAGTGTCTACACTTTTGCTTTTATTATTCTTGACTCTTCTTCCCTTCAGTATTACCCCCCCCCCCCCCCCCCCCACACACACACACACACATCTCTACCTTACCCAACTCTTGCTGAGACGTAGTTGCCTCAACCCCAAATAAACCAAGATGGTGAGCATAGGTAGATTGTTTGAGCATGGAGCAAGGTTATAATCAAGCTGGATCCTATTTCTACCCAATATTCACACACAAACCGATACTCCTTCCCCAAGGACTAAGCTTTACTGATGAGGACCGGGGAAATCTACCTCATTATTTTCACACCTAAGCCCAGGGCTCTCGAAGTTGATTCCGGCACCTCAACCATCACTTCAATGGGATTAGTTAACCGTCCATAAACCTGTTGTCAATCTCAATTCCACACCTAAGTAGCTGAACCAATGGGAAGCTCTCGGGACTTTTAACCGAAGGGCTTGTATGATGAGTGAAAACTCATGCAATGATATAAGTATGGACTTGCTAAATAAAATATCCATAAACTTATGGAGTTGGTCCTTAAATGTTCCTGAAGATCAAAAGTGAGGAATGCAGACTACCAAAATCCACATTGAAAGGTGTGCATCAATTAATATATTGGCCATTTGAAACACCACTGGAAGTAAACATAGCAATATATTTATAAATGATGCTGGTAGGGTATCTGCACTAAATCTAAAAATTAAACATTGTTAAACTAATTAAACATAAGTAATTAATTACTTAATCATAATTTAGAGGGGTATCTAAGCCAGAGGCCGGAGAGTACCCTATTTAGCATTTACATGTATAGTAGAAATCTGGTGCTAGGAAACATATAGTTAACAGTAACTTTTTTTAAAAAATTTATTTTTAAATTTAATTGACTAATTAATGAACGCAATGTCAATTAGAGGGGTTCAGTGCTCTGACTCTGAGATGTGGCAAGTCCAGGAGGCTTCCAGCATCACGGATGGCTTCATCTGCAGAAAGTGCACCCAACTGGAGCTCCTCGCAGACCGCATGGTTCGGTTGGAGCAGCAGTTGGATGCACTTCGGAGCATGCAGGTTGCGGAAAGCGTCATAGATAGCAGTTATACAAATGTGGTCACACCCAAGGTGCAAGCAGAGAGATGGGTGACCAACAGAAGGGGCAGGCAGTCAGTGCAGAAATCCCCTGTGTTTGTCCCCCTCTCGAACAGGTATACTCCTTTGGATACTGTCAGGGGGAATAGCCTATCAGGGGAAAACCGCAGCAGCCAGAGCAGTGGCACCGTGGCTGGCTCTGATGTTCAGCAGGGAGAGTCAAAGGGCAGAAGAGCAATAGTCATAGGGGACTCTGTAGTCAGGGGCACAGATAGGCGCTTCTCTGGATGTGAAAGAGACTCCAGGATGGTATGTTGCCTCCCTGGTGCCAGGGTCCAGGATGTCTCAGGACGGGTAGCGGGCATCTTGAAGGGGGAGGGCAAACAGGCAGAGGTCATGGTACATATTGGTACTAACGACATACGCAGGAAGGGGGATGAGGTCCTACAGCAGGAGTTCAGGGAGCTAGGCAGAAAGTTAAAAGACAGGACCTCTAGGGTTGTAATCTCGGGATTACTCCCTGTGCCACGTGTCAGTGAGGTTAGAAATAGGAAGATAGAGTAGCTAAACACGTGACTAAACAGCTGGTGTAGGAGGGAGGGTTTCAGTTATCTGGACCACTGGGAGCTTTTCCGGGGCATGTGTGACCTGTATAAGAAGGACGGGTTGCTTCTAAACTGGAGAGGCATAAATATCCTGGCTGCGAGGTTTGCTAGTGTCACACAAGAGCGTTTAAACTAGTATGGCAGGGGGGTGGGTACCGGAGCAATAGGTCAGAAGGTGAAAAAATTGAAGGAGAACTTGGAAACAGGACCACTATGGCTCTGAGGAAGAGCAGACAGGGTGATGTTGTTGAAAACAGCGGGACTGGTGGCCTGAAGTGCATATGTTTTAATGCAAGAAGTATAAGAGGTAAGGCAGATGAACTTAGAGCTTGGATCAGTACATGGAACTATGATGTTGTTGTCATTACAGAGACCTGGTTTAGGGAAGGGCAGGATTGGCAGCTAAACATTCCAGGATTTAGATGTTCCAGGCGGGATAGAGGGGGATGTAAAAGGGGTAGAGGAGTTGCGCTACTGGTTAGGGAGAATATCACAGCTGTACTGCGGGAGGACACCTCCGAGGGCAGCAAGGCTTTATGTGGGTAGAGATCAGGAATAAGAAGGGTGCAGTCACAATGTTGGGGGTTTACTGCAGGCCTCCCAACAGCCAGAGGGAGATAGAGGAGCAGATAGGTAGACAGATTTTGGAAAGGAGTAAAAGCAACAGGGTTTTGTGATGGGAGACTTTATCTTCCCCAATATTGACTGGGACTCACTTAGTGCTAGGGGCTTGGACGGGGCAGAGTTTGTAAGGAGCATCCAGGAGGGCTTCTTAAAACCGTATGTAGATAGTCCAACTAGGGAAGGGGCTGTACTGGACCTGGTATTGGGGAATGAGCCCAGCCAGGTGGTAGACGTTTCACTAGGGGAGCATTTCGGGAACAGTGACCAGAATTCAGTAAGTTTTAAAGTGCTGGTGGACAAGGTTAAGAATGATCCAAGGGTGAATGTGCTAAATTGGGGGAAGGCTAATTATAAACATATTAGGCAGGAACTGAAGAACATAGGGCGGGTTTCTCCACTCCTGCGCCAAAGTGGCCGCGCCATCGTGAACGCCGTCGAGGTTCACGATGGCGCGAAACGGCCCCGATCCCGACCGATTCAGGTCCTGACAATGGGCGAGGATCGGGGCCGCGTCATCTACACGCGCCAGGCCTTGTCGCCCGCGTCAAGGCGGCGCCGCATAGATGACGCGGCCGGCGCCGCATAACTGGCGTCATCCGCGCATTCGCGGTTGCCGTCCTGTCTAAGTCCGCCCTGCAAGAAGATGGCGGACGGATCTTGCGGGGCCGTGGAAGGAAGGAGGTCCTCCTTCAGAGAAGACGGGCCGACGATCGGTGGGCACCGATCGCGGGCCACCCCACATTTAAGGTACCCCCTGGCGCAGGATCTCCCCCCCCCCCCCCCCCCCCCGCAGGCGGCGCGCCCCCCCCCCCCCTAGCGTTCACGCACCGTTCACGATGGCAGCGACCAGGTGTGGACGGCGCCGGGGGGAACCCGCCGTTTTGGCCTGGCCGCTCGGCCCATCCGGGCCTGAGAATAGCGGGGGTGCCGGAGAATCACCATTTTGGGTGTCTCCGGCGATTCTCCGGCCCGTGGAACTCGACCGGGCCGTTCCCGCCGCTTGGGAGAATCGCGGGAGGGCGCCGGACCGGCGTCCCAGGAAATTTTGGCGGCCCAGGCGATTCTCCCAACCGCCACGGGAGTGGAGAATCTCGCCCACAGATTGGGGGCGGAATTTTGAGGGTAAATCAACATCTGACATGTGGGAGGCTTTCAAATGTCAGTTGAAAGGAATTCAGGACCGGCATGTTCCTGCGAGGAAAAAGGATATGTATGGCAAATTTTGTGATCTTTGGATAACGAGAGATATTGTAGGCCTCATCAAAAAGAAAAAGGAGGCATTTGTCAGGGCTAGAAGGCTGGGAACAGACAAAGCCTGTGTGGAATATAAGGAAAGTAGGAAGAAACTTGAGCAAGGGGTCACGTAAAGTAATTAGCAAACAGGGTTAAGGAAAATCCTAAGGCTTTTACACGTACATAAAAAGCAAGAGGGTTGCCAGGGAAAGGGTTGGCCCACTGAAGGACAGGGGAGGAAATCTATGTATGGAGCCAGAGGAAATGGGTGAGATACTAAATGAATACTTCGCATCAGTATTCAGCAAAGAGATGGAATTGGTTGATGTTGAGTCTGGAGAC
Source organism: Scyliorhinus torazame (assembly GCF_047496885.1). Taxonomy (NCBI): domain Eukaryota; kingdom Metazoa; phylum Chordata; class Chondrichthyes; order Carcharhiniformes; family Scyliorhinidae; genus Scyliorhinus; species Scyliorhinus torazame. The sequence goes on from NC_092727.1 coordinate 31,687,696, forward strand.
AGGTGTGTAGATAGCCTGGGTCACATTGAGATCCAAAAAGACGAGGTGTTGGGCGTCTTGAAAAATATTAAGGTGGATAAGACCCCAGGGCCTGATGGGAACTACCCCAGAATACTGAAGGAGGCAAGAGAGGAAATTGCTGAGGCCTTGACAGAAATCTTTGGATCCTCACTGTCTTCAGGTGATGTCCCGGAGGACTGGATAATAGCCAATGTTGTTCCTTTGTTTAAGAAGGGGAGTAAGGATAATCCAGGGAACAACAGTCTGGTGAGCCTTACTTCAGTGGTAGGGAAATTACTGGAGTGAATTCTTCGAGGCAGGATCTACTCCCATTTGGAAGCAAGTGGTCGTATTAGCGAGTTTTGTGAAGGGGAGGTCGTGTCCCACTAACTTGATAGAGTTTTTCGAGGAGGTCACAAAGATAATTGATGCAGGTAGGGCAGTGAATGTTGTCTATGTGGACTTCAGTAAGATCATTGACAAGGTCCCTCATGGCAGACTGGCACAAAAGGTGAAGTCACATGGGATCAGAGATGAGCTGGCAAGATGGATACAGAACTGGCTAGGTCATAGAAGGCAGAGAGTAGCAATGGAAGGGTGCTTTTCTGATTGGAAGGCTGTGACTAGTGGTGTTCCGCAACGATCAGTGCTGGGACCTTTGCTGTTCGTAGTATATATAAATGATTTGGAGGAAAATGTAACTGGTCTGATTAGTAAGTTTGTGGACGACACACAGGTTGGTGGAATTGCGGATAGCGATGAGGACTGTCGGAGGATACAGCAGGATTTAGATTGTTTGGAGACTTGGGCGGAGAGATGGCAGATGGAGTTTAATCCGGACAAATGTGAGGTAATACATTTTGGAAGATCTAATACAGGTAGGGAATATACAGTGAATGGTAAAACCCTCAAGAGTATTGACAGTCAGAGAGATCTTGGTGTACAGGTTCACAGGTCACTGAAAGGGGCAACACAGGTGGAGAAGGTAGTCAAGAAGGCATACAGCCTTCATTGGCCGGGGCATTGAGTATAAAAATTGGCAAGTCATGTTGCAGCTGTGTAGATCCTTAGTTAGGCCACACTTGGAGTATAGTGTTCAATTCTGGTCGCCACACTACCAGAAGGATGTGGAGGCTTTAGAGAGGGTGCAAAAGAGATTTACCAGGATGTTGCCTGGTGTGGAGGGCATTAGCCAAGAGGAGAGGTTGAATAAACTTGGTTTGTTCTCACTAGAACGAAGGAGGTTGAGGGCCGACCTGATAGTGGTCTACAAAATTATGAGGAGCATAGACATAGTGGTTAGTCAGAGACTTTTTCCCAGGGTAGAGTGGTCAATTACGAAGGGGCATAGGTTTAAGGTGCGAGGGCAAGGTTTAGAGGAGATGTACGAGGTAAGTTTTTTACACAGAGGGTAGTTGGTGTCTGGAACTCGCTGCCGGAGGAGATGGTGGAAGCAGGGACGATAGTGACGTTTAAGGGGCATCTTGGCAAATACATAGGATGGGAATAGAGGGATACGGACCCTGGAAATGTAGAAGATTTTAGTTTTGACGAGCAGCATGGTTGGCGCAGGCTTGGAGGGATGATGGGCCTGTTCCTGTGCTGTACTTGTCTTTGTTCTCTTTGACGAGCACTAACCCAACACCCCCATTAATATATGCACTCATATAAAGTGAAATTGTATTAAGTTAGCGAAGCCGGTACTGAAATATTTAAGTTAGATATTTATTAAAAATATATTCTGTGCAATAAAGTAAAAATATATACTGACTAACCAGAATGGCCACTGCACTCAGATATTTTTTGAAGAATTTTGTTTAGAATAAATGAAGTGTTCGGTGGATTCTGCCTCATTGCGAAAGGCCTTATTTTACATTACAGTCAAAGCACATATTTCAATATATTAAATTATGACCTACATAATTCTTCTCTTGTGGCTTTCAAATTTAATATATTACCTTCAATATATTTCCTTTGATTGATAGGTCCTTTAATTGACATTTCTAATTTTCAATAATTATAAGGGATTATGGGATCTTTTCCCATTTGGTAGACAAAATGTTTTAATTCCGTTTTGACTTTCAGTGAACTATTTTACAAAGGGATGTCATGATTTAACTTGCTCTTAATCTTATTCTTTACCAAGGCTGGGACTTGCCTTATTTGTAAAGCTCAGAGCCACCAAGGTTCTCATTTACTCACTCGCCAGAAGAGTCGAGTTCATGGGGCTCGAAATTTGATTCCATACTACCCTGATTTTCAGTGCTACGGGCGCTGTTTTGTTTCTAGATCAAAAGTCATCCTTTGCCCATATCAGAAACAAGTGTTAGGCCATTAGTGTATGCAAAGCAAAGGGATTGGCTGCTTCTGCCCCCTCTTGCAACTTTGATTCACACTTGCGGCGATCAATTGTCTCCAGGAAAACCAATGATAAGCAGCAGAGAATGAACTAAAGGTAAGTACTTATCATCGTATCTGTTGTCAATCCTGAGATCTTGGACCTCACTCCTGACTCTGACCTCTCGGCCCCCGATCCCTTTGTCCCCCGTACCCACTGAACCAGCTCTGGGGCCCCTCCCTCAGCAATATCCGCGGGCACCTCCTCAACCTGCCCACTTGTTTAGCTGTTAACACTGCACGGGTGAAGTGCCTCAAAATGGAAGCTGACAAATTCCAGACCATGTTTTGCTAAATTGTGGTTCTGACCTTTTTCTTTACTGCATATAAGCAGGCCAAGGATCTCAGCTCTGGCAAATTGAATATTTTTCTGTATTTAGTATTGAGGTCTCCCAGATCAGAAACATTATTCCCAGGTGCAACCTAGAGTTCAGCAGAATGAAGGGAGATCAAATTGAGGTATACAAGATGATAAAAGGTATGGATAAAGTAGACGTGGAGGGGATGCTTCCTCTTGTGGGGCATTATAGAATGAGAGGTCATAGTCTTAGGATAACAGGTAGCAAATTTAAAACAGAGTTGAGGAGAAACTACTTCTCCCAAGGGATTGGGAATCTGGAATTCGCTACCACAGAGTGCAGTGGATGCTGGGACAGTGGAGTAAATTTAAGGAGGAGTTGGACAGATTTTTAATTGGTAATAGGTTGAAGGGTTATGGAGAACGGGCAGGGTGGTGGCGTTAAGGCAAGGATGAGATCAACCATGATTGAATGTATTTTATATTGACAAACGAAAAGCCCCTCCTGAAGTGGCTATTTTCAATATGATTTCCAATTTAATTCTAAACTGTGCCAGCCCTGGACAAGCTTTCTTGGATTTGGAAAATAGTATGCAAAATGATTCTGTGTAGGGTGGGATACATTTTGGTACAACTGATAACAAAATTTTCATCCAATCAGTTTGTTTGAATTAACATATCACTAAGAGTAGAATTAATTATTAACTCAGGATATTGAAAATATTTTAGTTATTTATGGTGGATTGGCCACGCTAAATTGCTCCTTAATTGGGGAAAAAAAATGAATTAGGTACTTTCAATTTGTTTTAAAAATCATTCGATCTTGGTAATGAGCTATCTCCGGTTGTTTCCATTAATCAACCTTAATGCAAATCAGGGCTCATTAAATTATTATTTGGAAAGAATCAGCGATAAATGGTGCTCCTTCAATGTTCTGCTTTTAGCTGATATATTAAATTTAGTACAATCGTTTTTATGAAAAAACTCTATCAGCTACATGTACACGAGGATGTCACTGGGCCAATATAGTCTTTGGTTATGAAACCTGATCCATGCTTTTAATTGATTTTATAATTTTTTGTCGCAAATTGTTTTATAGCATATAATCTATTGGCATCTGTATATTTATTGTAAAATAACACATACTGAGATTTCCTTCCCATCAATACTGATGTAGGTCCATTCAACCATGGTGTCTGTATTCACTTCTTCTCTCCTCATACAGGAAATGCAAGTGAGTTTCATATTGGTTCCATGTAGAGCTTCAGTGTCTGACGGAACCTCAACACAGACGAACCAACAACCGTGGACTGTAAGAGACAGAAGCACAAATCAGTCTAAATTCACCTTGCGCTTACTCTTGAGTATAAGCTGCAGCAGAGCAACCTTGACTGCATAGCAGTCAAAATTCTGTCTGTTTTGATCAGCCTCAATAGAGTAACCCATTGCACCATTCTGACATAACTTTTTTTTCCACGCTATCAATCCATCTTTGTTATAAGATGCTTAATTTGGGTGGAATTATGATCAGTTTTGTTCTATACTCAGATGGCTACAACTGGAAAACAAATTGCAGACCAATGAAGTACTGAAATTATACCAATGAAGTACTGAAATTATTATTTTTTTTAAGAGTAGAGCAAGAAAGAAAAGGAGGCTCGTTTTGGTAAGAATTATTCTACTCTAATGGATGAGAAGGACGTGATCTTGCCACTGGGTATAGTAGGAACATCGTAAACGTTTTTGACTGGCAGCTGTGATACAGTTGTTGGCACACTCATCTCTTATTCAATAGGTTGTCCCATTCCAGAAACTCAGGACAAATATTCTGACTGACTTCCCAGTGCAGTATTGAGGGAGGGCTGTACTGTCCGCTGCGGCATCTTCCACATGAGATGTTAATCCAAGAGCTATCTGCACTAACAGGTGGACATAAAGATGCCATGGTATTATGATTGAAGGGAGTTCTCCTTGGTTTCCTAGCCAATACTTATCCTTCAACAAGCATCAGAAAAACAGATTATTTAGTCATTATTGTGTTGCTGTTTCTGGGATCATGCTGTGCACAATTGTATTGTCGTCTTTTTTACTCTACACCAGCAGCTGGCTACACTTTGGTTAAAAAGCACCTCAGGATGGCCTTTTCCTTTTTTTAGGTTCAGTCACTGACCAGATAATTCTTTTCCCTTGCAGTAATGTAAAATTCTTTTTCAGAAGAATTTGGCAAGAATCTTTTTCAAAGACGAGCACTGATTTTGCCTGATTTCCAGCTCAATTGAATATCTTTTTGAGTTCTGAGCTAATGATCTCTTTTAACTGAATGACGTGAGCATCTGATGCAATTAGCCTCAACCAAATGTCAATTCACACTTTAACGTGTGAAGGTTTGTGAATGCTGCAGAAAATTAAACATAAAAACAAAATTGTAATTGATTATTTAGCGTGTGACAGAACAGCAAATATCATTATACAATCCTGTACTTGGAAATTTAACAATTAATCATTGTAAAAACTGCTATAGAAGTATTCTCTTATTTGATCCATAACTATACACATTTCCATTGGACTAGTAAATGACTCTATGCTTCATACCGTTTCATTCCAGTGATCCTCGGAGAGAGCCAGCTTTAGATGTACTAGATTAGTCTTTGTTATGTGGGTCAACAGAATCTTTATTTAGAATATGTATTTCTTTATTTTCCAATCATATGATACACTGTTGAACTACAGATCTAAATAAAAGCCTTTTTGTTTTGGCATTCTAAATGCGTAAAATATGACGTAAGAAAACCTTAAAATTACTTTAAAATTTGAAAGTTCCATCCCAAGTGGTCTCAGTGCATAATTTTTGTTTTCCTTCTCTACCTCTGTTCAGCTGGTGAAATACATTTGTACAATGATCTATGTGACCATTGCAGCATTCATTTGAGCATCTTCATTTTTCAGAAGCATTTTCCAGGGTCTTTTTTTTCTCAAAATGTTGCTTGCCACTGCTTTTGCCTAACCTTTAGCTCAATGGAATAGTAATGCAAGAACATCTATGATTTATGAATTCCAACAATATTTTAAAGAATAAACATCTTTAAGAACATGAGTGGACATCAATAAGGAATGTTACGAGGGGACACAAGTTCAAAGTGAGACGTGGGATGTTTAGGAGGGATTTGAGGAAAAACATTTTTACCCAGAGGGTGATGACGGTCTGGAATACGCTGCCTGTGAGGGTGGTAGAGGTGGGATGCCTCTCATCCTTTAAAAAGTACCTGGATGAGTACTTGGCACATCATAACATTCAAGGCTATGGGCCAAGTGCTGGCAAGTGGCATTAGCTGGGCAGGTCAGGGTCTTTCATGCGTCGGTACAGACTCAAAGAGCCTCTTCTGCACTGCAGTATTCTGTGATTTTTTAAATGTTCATTTTGACCCGTTCACCTATAAAGACCCCCAACTTTCCCAGCATGGAATTACAAAGTTAAATTATTCTTGCCTGCACTGCCTGGCACACATATCTAGATATATTAAACCAAACAGCATTAAACTTGTTTTTCTTTGTTTTTAAAAAAAATCCGAACTTGGGTCTGACCACACCTTATTATCTGGAGTTAAGGGCAGACTGGGTCCTACACCTGAATACCTGCCAATATCACTTTTCAGTCATGGCGACATAAAGCATTTGAATGACCTGAGGGTAACGGCCCTCTGATCTTCCCTCTTCAATAGGAAAATAAATGACTCTATTCTGGACGTGTTTCAGACAGTCCAATCAAGGCTGTGTGTGGATAGCTCTGGATAGAAATCTGCACTGTCCAACTTTAGCTGCAGGATGCAGATCCAATGCTTCTTTGTGTCATTATCGTTGTTCACTTAAATTGCTAAAGGTAAATATTTTATACAATATTTTATACTATATAAATATTTTAAAGACCAATATTTTAAATCCAAACCTGACAAAAAAAAAAGACTGTAGCCTGCTTGAAAATAACGAAGAACTTTCATCTTATTTGCCTTTAACTTTAGTGTTACAATTCAATGATTTTTTAAAAATTTGTTCTTGGGATGTGGGTGTCGCTGGGCTGGGCTCAGCATTTGTTGCCCATCCCTAATGCTGAGCCCAGCCCAGCGACACCCGCATCCCAAGATCAAATTTTTAAAATCTTTGATTTTCTCCCCTGCAAGAGCTCAAGCAGGCCTGACATCCGAGAGGAGGGTGTTACAGCATGTTGCTCTTGCCTCTGGTGTTGCTGGAGTTGAGGGAGATATGTTCCGGTGCAGGCCTGAACATGTTGCAAAGATTTTACCCTGAATTCTCATGGTTGTTGCGAGCAATCGCCGCATGGGAAAGTGTGCACCATTTCACCATAATTTTGTGGCTTTATCCTCCTCTCCCTTGTTCTCTGGTAATGCATATAGTGGCGCCAAGTAGAGCGTACTGATTGACCAGGGCCATTTGTATTGTTGTTTTTCAGTTCTTCTCTGTATCCATGTATGTTGAGACATTTTTGCTATGCTGTAGCATTCCTGTGTTTTGTTGCATTCTTTGTTAATGGCGACACAGTAGCACAGTTGTTAGCACTGTTGCTTCACAGCACCAGGGTCCCAGGTTCGATTCCCAGCTTGGGTCACTGTCTGTGTAGAGTCTGCAAGTTCTCCCTGTGTCTGCGTGGGTGTCTTCCGGGTACTCCGGTTTCCTCCCACAAGTCCCGAAAGGCGTGCTTGTTAGGTGAATTGGACATTCTGAATTCTCCCTCTGTGTACCCAAACAGGTGGCGACTAGGGGCTTTTTACAGTAACTTCAATGCAGAGTTAATGTAAGCCTACTTGTGACGATAAAGATTATTATTATTAAAATGTAAAAACTTCAATAAAATAAATGGCGGTGCGGAACCCAGATGTGGAAGTCCCAGCCCGAATCCGACACATCCTATTTTTGCTGTTGGAGCGGGATTTACAAGGACAGAAACTTGACCTCAGCAGGATCATATGAACTGAGTGCTGAGTTCAAACTGACCCCATTTGGGCTGTTACAAGGGCCTTACCCCTCAGTGTGGAAGTCATTAATTGATGGAGTGGATGTAAATACTCTGAAGGGTGGACAAAGTCTGTTTTAGTGTCATGATCTGAAGTATTTTAAATCTATTTAAACTTAAGAGGTTGAAGTTGTCAAAGTTTAAAATTCTGCTGGACCATTTAGATTGGCAGCACATCCGTTGTAGATTAGAAAGAAAAATAAATCTGTTCATGATGTTTCACTAAAGTTCTTGCTGAAATTTCCCAAGGACTGTAATTAGAACATAGAACATAGAACAATACAGCGCAGTACAGGCCCTTCGGCCCACGATGTTGCACCGAAACAAAAGCCATCTAACCTACACTATGCCATTATCATCCATATGTTTATCCAATAAACTTTTAAATGCCCTCAATGTTGGCGAGTTCACTACTGTAGCAGGTAGGACATTCCACGGCCTCACTACTCTTTGCGTAAAGAACCTACCTCTGACCTCTGTCCTATATCTATTACCCCTCAGTTTAAAGTTATGTCCCCTCGTGCCAGCCATTTCCATCCGCGGGAGAAGGCTCTCACTGTCCACCCTATCTAACCCCCTGATCATTTTGTATGCCTCTATTAAGTCTCCTCTTAACCTTCTTCTCTCCAACGAAAACAACCTCAAGTCCATCAGCCTTTCCTCATAAGATTTTCCCTCCATACCAGGCAATATCCTGGTAAATCTCCTCTGCACCCGCTCCAAAGCCTCCACATCCTTCCTGTAATGCGGTGACCAGAACTGTACGCAATACTCCAAATGCGGCCGTACCAGAGTTCTGTACAGCTGCAACATGACCTCCCGACTCCGGAACTCAATCCCTCTACCAATAAAGGCCAACACTCCATAGGCCTTCTTCACAACCCTATCAACCTGGGTGGCAACTTTCAGGGATCTATGTACATGGACACCTAGATCCCTCTGCTCATCCACACTTTCAAGAACTTTACCATTAGCCAAATATTCCGCATTCCTGTTATTCCTTCCAAAGTGAATCACCTCACACTTCTCTACATTAAACACCATTTGCCACCTCTCAGCCCAGCTCTGCATCTTATCTATATCCCTCTGTAACCTGCTACATCCTGCCACACTATCGACAACACCACCGACTTTAGTATCGTCTGCAAATTTACTCACCCACCCTTCTGCGCCTTCCTCTAGGTCATTGATAAAAATGACAAACAGCAACAACCCCAGAACAGATCCTTGTGGTACTCCACTTGTGACTGTACTCCATTCTGAACATTTCCCATCAACCACCACCCTCTGTCTTCTTTCAGCTAGCCAATTTCTGATCCACATCTCTAAATCACCCTCAATCCCCAGCCTCCGTATTTTCTGCAATAGCCTACCGTGGGGAACCTTATCAAATGCTTTGCTGAAATCCATATACACCACATCAACTGCTCTACCCTCATCTACCTGTTCAGTCACCTTCTCAAAGAACTCAATAAGGTTTGTGAGGCATGACCTACCCTTCACAAAGCCATGCTGACTATCCCTGATCATATTATTCCTATCTAGATGATTATAAATCTTGTCTCTTATAATCCCCTCCAAGACTTTACCCACTACAGACGTGAGGCTCACCGGTCTATAGTTGCCAGGGTTGTCTTTGCTCCCCTTTTTGAACAAAGGGACCACATTTGCTGTCCTCCAGTCCTCTGGCACTATTCCTGTAGCCATGATGACATAAAAATCAAAGCCAAAGGTCCAGCAATCTCTTCCCTGGCCTCCCAGAGAATCCTAGGATAAATCCCATCAGGTCCCGGGGACTTATCTATTTTCAGCCTGTCCAGAATTGCCAACACCTCTTCCCTACGTACCTCAATGCCATCTATTCTATTAGCCTGGGGCTCAGCATTCTCCTCCACAACATTATCTTTTTCCTGAGTGAATACTGACGAAAAATATTCATTTAGTATCTCGCCTATCTCTTCAGACTCCACACACAATTTCCCATCCCTGTCCTTGACTGGTCCTACTCTTTCCCTAGTCATTCGCTTATTCCTGACATACCTATAGAAAGCTTTTGGGTTTTCCTTGATCCTTCCTGCCAAATACTTCTCATGTCCCCTCCTTGCTCGTCTTAACTCTCTCTTTAGATCCTTCCTCGCTACCTTGTAACTCTCCATCGCCCCAACCGAAACTTCACACCTCATCTTCACATAGGCCTCCTTCTTCCTCTTAACAAGAGATTCCACTTCCTTGGTAAACCACGGTTCCCTCACTCGACGCCTTCCTCCCTGCCTGACCGGTACATACTTATCAAGAACACGCAGTAGCTGATCCTTGAACAAGCCCCACTTGTCCAGTGTGCCCAACACTTGCAGCCTACTTCTCCACCTTATCCCCCCCAAGTCACGTCTAATGGCATCATAATTGCCCTTCCCCCAGCTATAACTCTTGCCCTGCGGTGTATACTTATCCCTTTCCATCATTAACGTAAACGTCACCGAATTGTGGTCACTGTCCCCAAAGTGCTCTCCTACCTCCAAATCCAACACCTGGCCTGGTTCATTACCCAAAACCAAATCCAACGTGGCCTTGCCTCTTGTTGGCCTGTCAACATATTGTTTCAGGAAACCCTCCTGCACACACTGTACAAAAAACGACCCATCTATTGTACTCGAACTATATCTTTTCCAGTCAATATTTGGAAAGTTAAAGTCTCCCATAATAACTACCCTGTTACTTTCGCTCTTATCCAGAATCATCTTCGCCATCCTTTCCTCTACATCCCTAGAACTATTAGGAGGCCTATAAAAAATCTCCCAACAGGGTGACCTCTCCTTTCCTGTTTCTAACTTCAGCCCATACTACCTCGGAAGAAGAGTCCCCATCTAGCTTCCACTCCGCCACCGTAATACTGCTCTTGACTAGCAGCGCCACACCTCCCCCTCTTTTGCCTCCTTCTCTGAGCTTACTAAAACACCTAAACCCCGGAACCTGCAACATCCATTCCTGTCCCTGCTCTATCCATGTCTCCGAAATGGCCACAACATCGAAGTCCCAGGTACCAACCCATGCTGCCAGTTCCCCTACCTTGTTTCGTATACTCCTGGCATTGAAGTAGACACACTTCAAACCACCTACCTGAACACTGGCCCCCTCCTGCGATGTCAAATCTGTGCTCCTGACCTCTCTACTCTCATTCTCCCTTACCCTAAAACTACAATCCAGGTTCCCATGCCCCTGCTGCATTAGTTTAAACACCCCCAAAGAGCACTAACAAATCTCCCCCCCAGGATATTTGTGCCCCTCAGGTTCAGATGTAGACCATCCTGTCTGTAGAGGTCCCACCTTCCCCAGAAAGAGCTCCAGTTATCCAGAAATCTGAATCCCTCCCGCCTGCACCATCCCTGTAGCCACGTGTTTAAATGCTCTCTCTCCCTATTCCTCATCTCACTATCACGTGGCACGGGCAACAACCCAGAGATAACAACTCTGTTCTAGTTCTGAGCTTCCATCCTAGCTCCCTGAAAGCCTGCCTGACATCCTTGTCCCCTTTCCTACCTATGTCGTTAATGCCAATGTGGACCACGACTTGGGGCTGCTCCCCTCCCCCTAAGGACCCGGAAAACACGATCCGAGACATCACGTACCCTTGCACCTGGGAGGCAACATACCAAACGTGAGTCTCTCACGCTCCCACAAAATCTCCTATCTGTGCCCCTGACTATAGAGTCTCCAATTACTAATGCTCTGCTCCTCTCCCCCCTTCCCTTCTGAGCAACAGGGACAGACTCCGTGCCAGAGGCCCGCACCCCATGGCTTACCCCTGGTAAGTCGTCCCCCCCACAAGTATCCAAAGCGGTATACTTGTTTCTCAGGGGAACGACCGCAGGGGATCCCTGCACTGACTGCTTTTTCCCAGTCCCTCTTACAGTTACCCACCTATCTCCAATCTTTGGTGTAACTAATTCCCTGAAGCTGCTATCTATGACCCCTTCTGCCTCCCGAATGATCCGAAGTTCTTCCAACTCCAGCTCCAGTTCCCTAACTCGGTCTTGGAGGAGCTGGAGATGGCAGCACTTCCTGCAGGTAAAATCAGCAGGGACACTAACTGCATCCCTCACCTCAAACATCCTGCAGGAGGAACATTGCACTCCCTTCCCTGCCATTCCTCTAACTTTCTACCAAGATCTGGCTAACAACTAAATTAAATTTTTTATAAAAAATAATAATAATATAATAAAATAAAATATGGTACCTACCTCAGACCAATGGGTTTTATTATTAGGTTAGAGGAGGAGGGCGGGTGGGAGACACTACACGTGCAGTGTCTCGGGTTTCCTCTCCACCAGAATTTATTGGTGAGGGTCTTCCCAGACGTCCGCGAGTCGACTTCCTGTTCCCGTCTAAAACACTAATTTAAAAAAAAAGAAAACTTCTCAGCTCCTGCTGAAATTGACTAACCAGCCAGCTCCACTCCCGCCGAAATCGACTGGCCTGCCCCTGCAAAGACAAGTGTTTTTAAAGGACAGACTTACCTCCCAGCAGCCACTTCCGCACTGCTCCCGCTGAAACTGACTCACCAGCTGTTCTCCCGCCGAAATCGACTGGCCTGCCCCTGCAAAGACAAGTGCTTTTAAAGGACAGACTTACCTCCCAGCAGCCACTTCCGCACTGCTCCCGCTGAAACTGACTCACCAGCTGTTCTCCCGCCGAAATCGACTGGCCTGCTCCTGCAAAGACAAGTGCCTTTAAAGGACAGACTTACCTCCCAGCAGCCACTTCCGCACTGCTCCCGCTGAAACTGACTCACCAGCTGTTCTCCCACCGAAATCGACAATTGTGTCGTCATCATCAATGCTTGGCGGAATGTCAAAGCCACTGGCTATCTCAGCAGAAGTTCTGAGTTCACAGGTTGAAAAATTGACGATTAAAGTATTAGCTGTCTTCGATGTGGGATCTGAATGGAAGTGTGTGTTTATTAGAGACTTGAGATTTAAACGCTTTAAATGTGTTTGATGAAAGGGAGTTTTTTCTCTATCAAGTTTGTATGACTGAGAGCTATATTAGATTGCAAGAAGTTTTCTTTCTTCTCCTCATGGCTCCTGATATCTGCCCGTGATGAATACCAAATGAGTGGCTTTGAAGATGGCATGGGAATATGAGGGCGAATGGGGTTTGGGGCAGAACTTGAGCTGGCATGGAATAGCCTTGGGCATTATGAGGAGGCATGGGATTTGTTGTGGACCATGGGAATCAGGTGGGAGCCTGAGGATGTGTGAGGAATAAGGGCGAGAAAGCCAAACAGCTTCTAAAACAACTGGTACAAAGTCCCCAGAAGACCTTCTAACTAGCTGCCTTGGCACTCGGCTGCCCTCTGATTGCCGAGAATTTTCCTCTGGGATCAGCGAGCCTGACTTGATCCAGTCATCACCTCCATAGAGCAGGAATTGGGGCTAACGGGGACGTTAAACCGGGATGGCTCATTCAGGTTGGGAAATTTCCCAACTTGAGTACCTGCCTTGGTAGGGAAAATCCAGCCCTTAGTGCAATGGATACTCTGAAGGAATAATGACCTTTCACAGATTGCTCAGAGGTGCGTGAGTGTCAACCACATTGTTCCCTCCTTGTTTGTGAAATAAAGCTTCATTTTCTATGCACCTTCAATGGGTTGACTGAGACCATGATGGATTGACTGAGGTCAGTAGATCCGCTGCATGGGAAACAGTGACATGAGACCATGATCTGGTGCTCTGTATTACAGTGTTGTCCTGTGTACTAGGAAATGTTACACGGAGGAATATGATTATGGAGAGGACTGGCGAGTTTGGGCATTGTCAAAGTCGGGGGCGCGACCCGTGGGCGGGTGTTGGGAGGGTCATGGAGCTGTCCGACGTGGCACTCCCAATCGCGCAAATCTGCGTGCAACAGCCGCAGCAGCCGGCTTTTAATAATGCCCACATTAACGTATCCATTAGCTCCAATTTCTGTTCTACAGAGGTGATGACTGGATCAAGTCAGGCTCGATGATCCCAGAGGAAAATTCTAGGCAGTCACAGGGCAGCCGAGTGCCAAGGCAGCTTGTTCGAAGGTCTTCGGGGACTTTGTATCAGTTTTAGAAGCTGTTTGTCTTTCGCAGCACGGTAGCATTGTGGATGGCACAGTTGCTTCACAGCTCCAGGGTCCCAGGTTCGATTCCTGACTTGGGTCACTGTCTGTGTGGAATCTGCACATCCTCCCTGTGTGTGCGTGGGTTTCCTCCGGGTGCTCCGGTTTCCTCCCACAGTCCAAAGATGTGCAGGTTAGGGGGATTGGCCATGCTAAATTGCCCATAGTGTCCAAAATTGCCCTTAGTGTTGGGTGGGGTTACTGGGTTATGGGGATAGGATGGAGGTGTGGACCTTGGGTAGGGTGCTCTTTCCAAGAGCCGGTGCAGACTCGATGGGCTGAATGGCCTCCTTCTGCACTGTAAATTCTATGATTTGAGCTGTGATTTCTCGCCCTTATTCCTCACACATCCTCAGGCTCCCACCTGAACCTCATGGTCCACAACAAATCCCATGCCTCCTCAAAATGCCCTTCAAAATTGCCATGAACTTATACAAAAAATGCGGCCGCACTACGCATGCGTACCCGCTCATCGGTGCACATGCGCAGAGTTTTGTGCATGCACACCGATGAGCGGGCATGCATGTGCAGTGCGTGGCCACTTTTTTAAAAATCTGGTCGCAACCTTTTTGAAGGCCATTCGCAGCCGGCCTTGTTAAAAGGCGGCTGCTAAAAGTTCAGGGAGAATGATTGGTTCCTTTCTGAACTTGGATGCTGATGAAGTTGAAGTCTCTTACTCCTTGAATGGTGAGTGATCCAACGATGGTTTCACTGCAGTGGAACTTCAACTAAGAGATGTCAACTTTTTTAATCTTGATTTTTAAACATTCCAAAACAAAGTGCCTGCAGGTTGTATTTGGAATCTTTATCAATTAATTGATTTTTAAGTGTCTTTTATTTTTTTACATTTTTAATTGTAATGTTTAGGTGTAATGTTTAGGTGAAATGTGGTGAACCTCCAATTTCTAGAGGATGAAAACATTTTCAGTTTCTTTGGGCGTGATTGTGATTCCTCCATTTTGTTAGCAGCAAACAAGGTAAGAGAAAATGGTGGGTCGCGAAGGTCGGCTGCCATGGGTCGCGAAGGTCGACCGATGTGGGTCGCGAACATCGGCCAGATTGGGTTCCGAAGGTTGGCCGGTTGGTAAAAATGGATCCCCGGAAAAAAAGTTTGCAAAACACTGGACTAGTTAATTAGGTTTACAGTGTCTGCTTTCATAGGCATCAAGGTAAACAACTGAGAAAACACCTAAATTTGTCTTAAACAAAAAACCATGCTGGGTTTAACATCTTTAATTCAATGTTATAAATAAGTCAAATGCCTTTACACTTGCAGAGATGAATAAATATAATTTTCATCGAATTAGACATAATATTTTACCTGTGATATGCCACTCAAAAGTGAAGGTGCAAGATCATTTGGATAGTAAATATTGTAAAGTAAACTGAATTAGAAAAAAGTAATGCCATTTCTGACATTAGAAGAAGCAATCCGATCAAAGCATGAATAGAAGGAAACATTCAGGAATGGTGGAAAGAATCAGGCGCTTAAAGAAATGTGAGCCAGAGTAATTCTGTTTAAATGTATATTTACAAATTGAATTATATTTTCTTGATTTTTTCCCCTTCTATTCAAGGTTTCATCCAATAGCTTTGCCTAACAAATGGCATTATTTCAATATTGTGATAATAAACATAGTTTTAATATCTAGGTGAATGCATCATTATACCAATTTGTCAAAATCACAGCGTGATTGCAGAAGTTGGAAGAAATAAATTATTTGCTCAGGAACGCCAAAACGTTCCAAGACTGTCTAAAAATTCAGGAAAAGGCCATAAGCCCAAGACCTCCTGTTGGTGATTAGTTCTGTAGCCCAGTCCAGCCCAGAATCAGAATGTCCAAATTACCTAACAGCACCTCTTTCGGGACATGTGGGAGGAAACCGGAGCACCCGGAGGAAACCCACACAGACACTGGGAGAATGTGCAGATTCCCCACAGACAGTGACCCAAGTCAGGGATCGAACCTGGGATCCTGGAGCTGTGAAGCAACAGTGCTAACCACTGTGCTACCATGCTGTCCTTTTAAAAAAAATAATCGTACATTAACACTGCAATGAAGTTACTGGTAAAAGCCTCTAATCACCACATTCTGGTGCCTGTTCGGGTACACAGAGGTAGAATTCAGAAGCTCAAACAATAAGTATGCTCTCCTATATTTAAGGAACAGTGTTGCGACCTATCAATAGAAATCCACCTATTGTTACCAGAAGTAATAAGAGAATAATAACTATTGAGGGTGTTGTTGAATTATAGAGTACTTACAGTACAGGAGGAGGCTATTTTCTTTTCATAAATTTAGAGTACACAATTCATTTTTCCCAATTAAGTGACAATTTAGCATGGCCAATCCACCTAGTCTGCACATCTTTTTGGGTTATGGGGGCGAAACCCACGCAAAGACGGGGAGAATGTGCAAACTCCACACACAGGAGGAGGCTATTTGACCTGCTGTGACTGTGCTGGCTTACTGCAAGGACAACTCCGTCATATTCCTCTGCCTTTTTCCCATGACCTTGCAACATTTTTCTATTCAGGTAATTACCCTGTTTCCTTTTGAAAACCATGATTGAACAAACAAATTAGGCAGGAGGAGGCCATTCAGCCCCTCGAGCCTGCCTAGCCATTCAATAAGACCATGGCTGATCTGATTGTGGGCTCCGCCCTACTTTCAGTCTACCCCCGATAATCTTTGACTTCTGTGTTAGTCAAACATCTTCTGCCCCTGCCTTAAAAATATTCAATGACTGCCTCTGCCACTCTTTGGAGAAGTGAATTCCAAAGGTTCACAACCTCTGAGAGAAATGTTTCTCCTCATCTTTATCTGTTTTTAAACTGTGTCCCCTAGTTCGAGAGTGGATTTTCCCCATAAAAATGACAAAGTGTCATTTTGGGCGTGAGAATTTTGGGCGTGCTTTAGCCTCTGTGATTCTGATTGTCATCTTCCCGCGCAATAAATTAACACCCCCCCCCCCCCCCCCCCCCCCCGTGATTCATGCCAATTTGGAATCCGCAGGCATTTAATTCACCTTAACTGGGGTTTAGCTGTACCCTGTTAACAAGGGGGAGCTGCATTTAAACGGTCTCTCAGCGCTCACTCCCAGTGAAGCCAGCGGGATAGCTGTGCGAAGATTTGCTCTATGCTGCTGGCCCCCCCCCCCAAATGTTGGGCCAAATGATTGTGCCCCAACCTCCGACATGAGCCCAGGTGCGCAGTCAGAAGACAGACTGGAGTCAGACTTGAACAAAACCAAAGGAGCATCACTGCTTTCCTCGTAGCGAGTCATCATCGTCGTCCTGCCTTGAAAGGTGACTTGCTGGCAGAGCCAACCGAGGCCAAACACCCTGCTGTGATGTCAATGAAATCCGTGGAAGGCTTTGGGATGGGGGGGGGGGGGGGGGGGGGGGGATGCTTGTTAAGCTGCTGGATACCAAGCCCCCTAATTGGCTATAAGGTCCTCCATATAGTTGGACCCTCGCTGCCGTCTGTCCTCCATCCTCCGGGTCCTCCTATGGCTCATCCTCCACTCCTTTCTGGTCCACCTCCTCAGAGGAAGCTTCACATTCCTCCTCCTCCTCCAGAATATCAGCAGCTTGTCATCATTGTGGTCTGCTGTGCCAGGTTGTGGAAGGCACAGCAGACCACAATGATGCGGGAGACCCTCTGGCGGCTGTACTGCAAAGCACCACCAGAGGGGTCGAGGCAGTGGAATCGTATCTTTAGTCAGCCTATGATCTGCTCAATAACAGTCAGTGTGGCATGGGCCTCGTTATAATGGGACTCCGCCTCAATCTCGGGCCTCTGCACTGGCGTCATCAGCCTTGACCTCAGTGGGTATCTATTTTCCTCTGCAATCTAACCTTTCAGCCTGGGGTGGTCCTCGAAGATCCCAAGGATCTCCGAGTGCCCCAGATGTAACTGTCATGCACACTTCCAGGATAGCATCTTGGTGGGCAGCTGGGTAGCACAATGGGTAGTACTGTTGCTTCACAGCGCCAGGGTCCCAGGTTCGATTCCCAGCTTGGGTCACTGTCTGTGCGGAGTCTGCACATTCTCCCCATGTTTGCGTGGGTTTCCTCTGGTTTCCCCCCACAAGTCCCAAAAGACGTGCTGTTAGGTGAATTCTTGATTCTCCCTCTGTGTACCCGAACAGGCGCCGAAATCTGGCAACTAGGGGCTTTTCACAGTAACTTCATTGCAGTGTTAATGTAAGCCTACTTGTGACAATAAACATTATTATTACACGTGCATGATGTTGAGGTGGTGGCGCGTATGATTTAAATATTCAGGGAGATAAACTCCTTCTGGTAAACGAAGGGCTCTCCCTGATGCTCCGGTGCTCTCAATGGGACATACATGGGTCGATGGCCCCCTGGACCTGTGGCACCCTGAACCTGCAGCCCAGGCATCTTGGTGAGTCTGGATCAGGTCAAAGGTGGTGTAGTCGGATGCCTAGGCATACAGAGCATTTGTGACCTCCTGGATGCACTTGTGGGCTGATGATTGTGAAATGTCACAAAAGTCCCATTCGAGCCCTAGAATTCCCGGTGATAGAAAAAGTTCACGACTGCCGTGACCTTCACTGCCACTGAGAACAGGTGTCCTCCTCCCCCACATGGCACCAGGTCTGCGAGGTGAAGCAGAGCCTTCAACGGCTCATTGTATAACATGCAAGTCCTGTATACCCGAAGTCTCCTTCACCATTGCCATCTGGCCCCCTCCTTGGCCTATTGGGTGGCTGCGCCTTGAACTTGACCAGTGCCCCCTTGTTCTCGTTCAGTCTCCAGCCTGGGTTAGCCTTGCCGCAGTGGGCAGCAACTGTCCACCGACACTGCATTGAAAAGGATAATTGCCATCTCAACTGGCTCTATTCCAAAATTCATCGTTACTCTGGGAAGAATGGGAGAAGGAGAGGGAGAGACGGTCAGTAAGGGTTCCCATCACAAGAACCTCAATCCCTCACAACCCGCTTTGTCCTCATGATCCTGGAGGCTGACAATCCTTTGTCTCCGGTGGCATGCGCCACCTCAATTAGCTGTTGGCCATAACACATCATCGCCTCAAAGGGCACTGCCCGCGCCACATCATAGTTTCTAATGACTTCCTGTCCAGTTGTTCCTTCCGATCACATCAGCTGCACTGGGGTCCTTCATGTGCTATGACTCATGGAAGCCCAAATGTGGTATGATGGTTCCCGGACCCCCCAGTGCAGTTGGGTGGTTGCTGCTATGAGGCGCTATCCTAGCCTTCCTGATGCCCAGCCCCCAACCTTCAACCCTTGAGGAATAAGGATTCCACCACCAACCCTGACTTGGCAAGTGAGGCAGCTCAGAGTGATGAAGAATATATTATAATGGCCAATTGGCTGGATGAGCAAAACCCGCAGGATTGTGAGAGGGCACAAGTCCTTTCAAAGGTCGCCCAGAGCCAGACCAATATGCATAATAGATACTCAGGCTCACGATCCTATTGCTGTCATGCCATAATACTCTATACACTTGGGCAGTTAGTGCATGACCTATGGCTTGAAGCCTAATGGGGAATCAAATATTGCCTCCCTTTCCTGCCCTTCACATGACTGTCCTCCCTTCTCTCTCTGAGTGACATGCAGTCAGCCCCTTGGGCTGGCAGCTTTCAGTCTTTAGACTCCCTCCTGTCCAGACTAGGAGCCCTTATCCCCAAGGCAATTGGCAGCAAAATGTGGGAGATTGTGCTCATAACTCTGGTGCTCATGTAGAGAATAACAGTGCCTGTGAGGAAACCTTGCACTATAATTTTTGAGTGCACCCACCTGTTTCAATGGCAAAAACTAGCTTCCATGAAAGACATATAGCTCAGATAAGATGGAAAAATAATCCCCTTCTAAAAATAATGAGCTTATACATAACGGGTGTGCGTTTTAGGAAGCATTTATGGAGCATGAGGTGCTGTGTTAATATCGGAAAAGCTCCTTTGATTGAGGCAATAGCTGCCAGATCTGCTGCTTCTAATAGTTAATTGGGCATGAAGTGGAATGTCAACAAAATAACACAGAACCTTTCAAGTAAACCGAGAGATGAGTAGCCATTGCAACTTGACGGTGCTTTGAAATTGACCTCAAATGAATTACTTCAAAGATTTTTGAGCAATCAGACAGAAAACTAGTCATGCGACCCCCATCCCAGTAAGGACACCCAAATTGAGGCCGCCCAATCCAGCCTGACCTCCCCAGACCTGCACCATGGCAGCAGCTGACTTGCTCTTGTGTCCTCTGGAGGTAAGTGCTAAGCGGTACTCACCTACTTGCTCCCCCTCACCCTCTGAGTCATGATGCCTGGTCCCTGCTTTTAAGGTCCAGCAAAGATTTGAGGCTGGGTGAATTCTCGGTGGTGGGGGCAGGAACATAGAGAGGGTGGAAGATCTGACTTCATCGTGTTATTGAGATTAAAATTCTGTCAAATTAATCAAAATCAGCTTCTAGTCCTTTCTGCACAAGATCTGGTTCATGCCAGCAGGAAGAGCCTGGGAAGATCACAAACCATTTTTCGACTGGCGAGAATCCCGTTTTGGCCTCTCCAGGAATTTCCCCGATATAGCGTGATTTGTGCCGGGTGCAACGTGGCCGAAAATCACCTGCCTCGTCTCTTCCACTAGGGGAAACATCCTTTTAGCATCCACCCTTTCCAGTCCCCTCAACATCTTATGTTTTAAGAAGAATCTACCTCCATCACATTCTAAAGCAGAGCATTCCAGATCCTACACATTCACTGCATAAACATGTTTTTCCTTATGCCACCTTTGTGTTTTTTGCCATTCACTTTAATGTGATATCGTCTGGTTCTCAACCCTTCCACCAATGGAAACAGTTTTTTCCTATCTGCTTTGTCCAGGTCCCTCATGATTTTGAATGCCAATATCAAATCTCCTCAAATTCCTCTTCTTGGACGTGAACAGCCTTGGCTTTATCATTCTGTCCATGAAACCAAAAGCCCTCATCACTGGAATTTGGCATTAATCTTTACTGCACCATCTCCAATGTCTTTACATCCTTCCTAAAGTGTGGTGCCCAGAGTTGGATGTAGTATTCTAGTTGTAACCAAGGCTGAGCCTCATGAAGATTCAGCATAACTTCTTTACATTCAAATGTTAACACAGCACCTCGTGCTCCATAAACGCTTGAAGTGCTTCCTAGATGCACACCTGTTATGTCTAAGCTCATTGTTTTTAGAAGGTGATTGTTTTTCCATCTCATCCTCCCTCCCATTCCCATTTACCACTCATACCCTCCATGCCAATTTTTAGCATTTGAACGATCATTTACCCAGTCCGAACTCAGGACAGAATTAGGGAATGATATGCCATGTGAAAATCATTTGTTCATAAATTTCTTACAAAATGTTCCTTTTGTTGCAGTGCAATAAATGAATGTGTCAACCAACCAGCCCTTTAAAGTATCAGTAGCTAAACCTGTATGCACTTGACACTTCATTATCTTATATAACTAAACACTGGGCAATTAAGAAGTAGATCTAAGCAATATGCAACTCTCTCTTTTTGGCACAGCTGTTTCAACAGACTAATGAATGCCCGGGCTCTCAGTCAACAATGTGCAAGGAGTGGCCATTGGCATGGATGCAGAGGTATAGGTTGTCATGGAAGGTATGAGGGACTAGGGAGGGTAATTTCAGGAGCATAGGTTGGCTTGGAAGGTAGGTGCAAGAGTATTGGTTGGCATGGGGGGAATGAGAGGCCATTGGTGGGCAGGGGGCACGAAGTGGCATGGAGGGGGAATGGGCAGTGTGAGGGGCATGAAAGGTAAAGGCTAGAGGGTTGTTTTATTGTAATGGATGAAGTCCAGGAGCACCAAGTCTCTTAATCAGCATGTCTATGTGCCCGACAACCCCTGTGGCTACCTCCAAACTGCTTCCACTTAGCACCTAGACCACACCCATCCCCCTTGTATTCCCTCCCGGAAAAAGAAATTCCCACCTTGCGGGTACTTTTTTCCAAGGTGGACACAGTAAATTTCTTGACTCCAGCTACCTGCCGCTAAGATGAAAATCCAGCTCAATACTTCAACCACATTCAAAGATGTGTGCATATGAACCTCCAGGTTTCTGTCTATACATGCTTTTAGAAATATCAAATTAAGTATCACCTCACATTGCTGAGTGTTAAATTCCATCTGCCACTTGTCTGCCTGTTCTGCTGAATGTCCTGTGGCCATCAATTGGTATCATTCTCACTGTTTGCCACAACTCCAAATTTAGTATCATTGGCATACTTGGTCTGTATTCATATAACTATACTCCAGTCTGACCTGCTGTTTCTGTACTTAAGCCAATTTTTAATCCAAATTAACATTGACCCTCTTCTATTTCACTATTTAATTCCTATTCTAACTCACTATTTAACTGCAGGAAGTAACCTTCAGTTTTGGTCAAGTTATCCAGAATTGACACATGGAGAAAATGTTGGCTGTGTGTGTGTTAGTGTAGAGAAATCATAATGGTAATCTTTATAAATGCTATACTTACTGCCAAGAGGAAAGCTTCTGCTACTGTTTTATTATTACAAAGCTAAAGTTGCTGAATCAAATCATAAAATAGGTCAGTTTGCTTCTAATTGGCTTACTCAACAACTTAATAAATGAATCAATTTTAGACATTCAGCACTAATTTATGCATTGAATCTATAAATAAATGCCCGAGAGGATCTTGAAATTTTGTTGAGAGATTTATGCCACTTGCTTGGGTACCGTAAATTCATAGAATCTGCTTGAGCCTGCAATGAGGGAAAAGGCTATGGGGTAATTGGCAAAAAAGCGGGTATCCCTTTTCTGTGTTCGAATCCATGAAAATTGATGTTCAAACATTTCCATAACTAGCCAATTCGGCAGTAATTTGATAAAACATTCCAATTATTAGCTTACTATCGTATGCCACTTCCCAAACTTGGACCAAAAGATTCCACTAAATGCAATTTGTAACAAGAAGCAAAATGTTAACATTGACAATTTTTTTGTACTTGTTTGAAGTTTATTAATGTGGAGAAACTTGATATTCTTCACACTGTACATCTAATTGACACTGAATTATTTTTGACATTGTAGAACTGCAAGCAGTAGAAAGGGACTTTAAGACTATCCAAATGTGACTTGTATCGCACCCTTGAAACTCTTGAGCATTTTGTGTCCAATTTTAATCACAGAATTGTTACGACATAGAAGGAGGCCATTCAGCCTATTGTGTCTGCACCAGCTCTCTGTGCATTGTAACCTAGTGTTTGTCTTTTCTCTATACCCCTGCACATTGCTTCTATTCAAAGAATCCCCTAATGTCCTCTTGAATGCCTCGATTGAAGCTACCTCTACCGCATTTCCAATCAGTACATTACCGACTTGGAAGGATTCACTGTGTACAAAGGTTTTTTTTCCCACATTGCATTGACTTCTTTTGCAAATTACTAAATCTGTGCCCTCTCGTTTTCAATACCTTTGTTAAAGAGAACAGTTTCTCTCTCCCTATCTATTCTGTCCTGCGCCCTCATGATTTTTAACATCTCTATCAAATCTCCTCTTTCTTCCCTTGTCTCTACGTAAACAGTCCTAACCTCTTCAATCTATCCTCATAACTGAAGTTTCTCACCCCTGCAACGTTGTAAACCTCTTCTACACTCTCTCCAATGCGTTCACATCCTTCCTATAGTGTGGTGCCCAGAATTGTATACAATACTCCAGCTGAGGTCTAACTAGCATCCTGTATATGTTCAGCATAACCTCTTGCTCTTGTACTATGCCCTTATTAATAAAACCCAGGATACTATATGCTTTAACGGTTCTCTCCACCTGTCCTGCTGCCTTAAATGATCTATGCACGTGTACACGCAGATCCCTCTGCTCCTGCACTCCCATAAGAATTTTGCCCCTTATTTTATGTTGTATCTGCATGTTCTTCTTCTTAAAATGCATAACCCACACACTTCTCTGCATTGAACCTCATCTGCCCACTGCACCAACTTGTCCATGTCCTTTTAAAGTTCTACACTATCCTCTTCACAGTTTACAATACTCCCAAGTTTTGTGTCATCCTCAAACTTTGAAATTGTCCCTGTGCACCAAGATCATTAATATATATTAATTTTAAGCTAGGTTTCAGATGTGAAAAGGCAATGTTTAGCCTATTTAGTTCCCCTTCAAGTGTTATCCTTCAACTAATTATTTATACATAAAATAGTTATTCAGTAGTTTAATTTTACCTTCTAATTATATTTTAACTTGGACATTAATATTACACTATACATATTTATTCATTAATCACCTATAGTCTCAATATAAAATCTGCCTTAAGCTGGGTACAAATTAGTTTAGTTAAAATAATATAAAGTTTAGATAAATGTATTATACAGAGCTCAAGAATTATTGATTAGATGTAGTCTAAAAATAGATATGAGACAAATGTTCTCAAAAGTTTCTAGAATGTTAATTGCTGAAGTTAGATTTACATTCTATAGTTCTATCATGGTGAAAGAAAATGCTAGAAAGTAAAATAATTGTAGCTCATTACTTTATAGAGTGCACTAGTTCTAAGAATCTGAGAGTCTGCTATATGAACCGTTAATCATTTTATCGACAGAATATTAATGAGATGAAACTTCATGCCAAGTTGATGCTGGAACCTTAATTGCAATATGTATATGTGTTGAATTCCCCAAAATGTGTGCTTTTATATGAACCAACATTTTCTAAAATGATTATTGAAAATATGCAATCAAGTGAATTTTCTGCATGGCCTGTATGTTGGCAGTTCATTAGGAAGAGGATTTTGTTCTCTTTTGAATCTTAATTGCCTCACTCCATCAATCAGGCAACAAGTTCGACTCTTACCAGCTTTGAGAAAGAAAACTGTTTGAACATTAAATCTAATCACATCTTTATTCTTTCACCCCTTTTTTTTGTTTTATTCACTCAACTTGCAATTTTAAACAAATACTTCAAGGGATGTGGGTGACATTGGCTGAGCCAGCATTTATTGCCCATCCCTAATTGCCCTTGAGACAATGGTGGTGAGCTGCCTTGAACTGCTGCAGTCCATGTGTGAGGGAGCTCCAGGATTTTGACCCCGTGATAATGAAAAAATGGCAATATACTTCCAAGTCAGGATGGTAAATGACTTTTGACAAAGGGTACACACCCCAAATCTCAAAACAGTTTTGATCTTCTCACCCAGTGATGAACACTGTGTATTTTCAGTGTTTGAACAGGTTTCTTCTCCGATGTAGGCTTAAGCCAAGATAATAATCTTTATTAGTGTCACAAGTAGGCTTACATTAACACTGCAATCCGGCACCTTTTCGGGTGCACCGCGGGAGAATTCAGAATGTCCAATTCACCAAACAAGCACGTCTTTCAGGACGTGTGGGAGGAGAGCCGAGCATCTGGAGGAAACCCACCAAACATGGGGAGAACGTGCAGACTTCCCATGGACAGTGACCCAAGCCGCTGTGAAACAACAGTGCTAACCACTGTGCTACCGTGCTGCCTATCCATATTAAACACCAAATTCAGTAAGTTCTACTCCTGCATCAAGAAGTAGATCTTCCAGTAACTTAAGACATTGCTTATCGGGCAGCATGGTAGCATTGTGGATAGCATAATTGCTTCACACCTCCAGGGTCCCGGATCGATTCCAGGATTGGGTCACTGTCTGTGCAGAGTCTGCACATTCTCCCCGTGTGTGCATGGGTTTCCTCCGGGTGCTCCGGTTTCCTCCCACAGTCCAAAGATGTGCAGGTTAGGTGTATTGGCCAGGCTAAATTGCCCTTAGTGTCCAAAATTGCCCTTAGTGTTGGGTGGGGTTACTGGGTTATGGTGGAGGTGTGGACCTTGGGTGGGTGCTCTTTCCAAGAGCCGGTGCAGACTCGATGGGCTGAATGACCTCCTTCTGCACTGTAAATTCTATGATCTCTATGATCAGGAAATTAAAGTACTTATTTGGTCCATTTTGCCTTGCTAAGCTCCATCATTACCTCCAGAATACTCGCTGCGAAAGTTGATCTTATTTAAATTGTTGGAGTTGCTCAGAGTATCGCACAGTCCTGTGTGTTGTCTGGTAAACTTTTTTTAATTTTTAGTCAACCTTATCCTTTACCCCCAGATGTGAGTATGGCATTTCAAAGTAGGATTCACCTGCAGAGGCTGAGAGGCTACTGAACTTGTATTATACTCCTTGTGTACATACAATGGTGAGAAGTGTCAGAAAATTTGTGTTGTATTTCAGCCAGTTTTGTAGTGACATGGAGTGTTCATGTGAAGGCATTAATGTGCTGACCTTTTTTCTATGGAAGCACTCTTGAGATCATTTAAGGACCAGCAAAAGCCGAAGCAGCGGGTTTATTTTTTTTAATTCAGAAAATTGCAGTTCAGAATATCGCAGAAGAATAAATAAAATGTCTCCCTTATTAGTCAAATAAGTTTAAAATCATGCCGATATTTTTCACTTCTTCGCAATTATTTTCAGCTCATCTTCTGTGAAGCACCAAAATGAATTCCGAGATCACCGCCTCCTATGTTAAGCAAAGGTATCAATGATGTGGAGATGCCAGGCTGCCTGTCTAATTCTGAATAGCCGCCAGTGGGAAGACTGCAATAAACTGGAAAATGCAGACAGCTTAAAAATCCAAATGCTGGTTCAGAGAATGAAACACTATCAACTGCAAGTGCCTGCCAATGTGTCTGCCATTTAAGTATAACATTAATCTATTCCACTTAGAGAGCATTAGATTTTATTTTACGCTTACATAATAAGACATGAAAAACTATTTGTCATAAGGGGAGGAATGGTCAAGCAACAGGTGGCAGGTCAGACAGAGGGCGTGTTAGTATACATTTGGAATCTGCAGGAGTCACTGGGTTGCCTCTTTGTTATTAAACCAAGAAATCTGCAAGTGTCTCATAGAAAAACCAAATCATAAAGTTCAAAGGAAAATGTAATAAAATAATAATTAGTTATTTTGTGTTGGCTGTGTTGAGGTGTAGAGCATCCTAGGTGTCTCCTTAGTCACATATATGCCGAATGGGCATAAAATAATGCTGTTGCATCAGACAACTGATAATTAACTATTTTAATTATAACCCGTCTTGTCCTTTCAGCTTAAGTTGGAACTGGGGGGGGAGGGGGGTGGTTGGTTTAGTGGAGCCGTGTTTCTTACCCATGGTGTTTGATTTGATCTGTGAGTAGTCTTGAAAACTGGGGGTAGTGATTGCTAATTGGGAGGGGGTAACCGAAAAGATAGAGGTGGGGAGAAGGAAAATGCCAGATGCCACAAGTAGGCTTACATTAACACTGCAATGAAGTTACAGGACAAATCCCCATGTCGCCACACTCCGGCGCCTGTTCAGCACAGTCTCCAGCTCTTGTTGAACCCTGGAATAAAATGGGGTGGGTGGGGTGATGCGGGGGAGACTGACAGCGGCGCACAATTCCCAATATATCTGGGTTTAAAATGTGACCTCAGTTTAAGGTAATCTGTTCTACAAAGTACACGTGGGGTCTTGCTAGGGATTAGAGCTTTTATATCTTTTGAGTTGCTAATCTATCAAAAACGTAACGCTTCGGGGTGCTTGACGTGGGTGTTTCCAGCTCATGGCGGAACCCAACAAACAGCATGTTTGTTTTTTTCTATGAGGTTTTCCTCTCTTCGATGGAATAATTTTCCTGAATTCTTCCATGAGGGACAGTTTCTGAAACTTCACTGGACAAACCTTTGGCACACAGCAGGGTGCAACACGTAAATATTAAATAGGAACAAGGAGGGTGGGGATGGTTCTTTCCAAACGGGCACCGAAATGAATCTGGGAAATGCCAAAAGCAAATTTAAACGGAATTAGGTGGGGTTAATGGTGGCTGCTTCACAAACTGGTGTCCTCTTGTACTGATTGATATCAGCGCTGTTTCTCACTGCCAGCAAGCCAAAACTACTCATTTAAAAAAAAAATTGGAAACAGTAATAAAATCGATATTGGAGGCACTTAGCATCATCGCCTTTAGAGGTTTGAAGATCTGAACTTGCATACCATGATATTAGAACAATTATGTAATCACACTAATACTTTGCGTAAGAAAATGAGGCATTGGTTTGTCCTATTTTTAAATATTTTAAAAAGTTTTAACATTCTTCATTTTCCACTAAGACCTCAATTGTTCTTTGACAAATCCTACTAAGTTCTTGCATCTCCTAACGCTTCGTGTAGGTGGTCAGCTCGCTTGTTAAATCGAATTTCAATGATTAGTAACAGAAAGAAAAATCCACATTTGAGAAAAATAAACGTCAACTTACCGAACAGAATAACGAGCAATTGAACAGAATAAAGAACCGCGTTCCACGAATTCATGGTCAGTGAACAGCCAGGCACAGGTACAGTTGAATCCGAAACCTTCCTTGCCCGGGATCCACTTGTAGCTGCTTATGGGAAACTCTTCTCCGCCTGTCGATGCACCGTCCACACGCTGGGGCTCACAGAATGCTGGCTGTGAGATAGACAATGGCTCATCGCGGTGGTTTGAAGCCAGCCTCCAACAGGTTCCTTCCACTCGCCGATGTTTGATCCCTTTGTTACTGTTGAGTTTGCCCCAGGAGTCGCCGTCGTTTCACTTGGGATTTCAGCACCAGAGACAGCGCCCAGTGAAGAGCACTCACAGAGAGAGTGAGAGAAAGCACAATGGGAGCCCCCCCCCCCCCTCTCCACTACACCCAAATTCTCCTAACACATGCAGAGCCCGAAATAAACCAACTCGTCGAGCGTCACCAAATGTCCAATCTCTTTATTCATTGCATCTCCAGCTCAGGTGAGAACAAAGGATGTCTTTCCTTCTGAGAAGAGTACTGCCCTGATGTGTAACTGATCGCCGCCAGTGTTGCTGGGTTGAAGTGTTTAGTGTCGCTGGGGTCGGGTTGCCAGTGGTTCCTGTTTGTTTTGTGCCGCCTGTCAGTCTAGCCTGTTTCGCTTTCCCTGTTCACATTCCCACGCTTACTCCGTCTTCTCGAATGGGCAACAACACATACACGCATGCGTTGGCAGCCCACATTGTGGCGAGTCAAAGTCGGTGTCTAAGTCTGAACTGGTACTTGCAGAGAGCAATGAAACAAACACCGCCTTCAGCAATAATATATACTGTGTGAAATGGAAGGGAATGCTCATCTCAGTGCCTATTTTGAGTCGGGCAACATTTTACTTTGAAGTGTGTGAATTAGAAGGATAAATAATAGGGGGGGGGGGGGGGGGGCGGATTATCAATAATTATTCATTAGCCCTGCTGGTTGATCGACACTATTTGATCCACTCTGGCCCAATGTGGTATTTGTCAGTGATACTCCACCCTTTACCAGAGTCAGTTGAACCCTCTAGGGAGAGACAAGCAAAACAACACCAAGTATGGTCTCGGCTGTTTGTTTCTGGAAGTCACAGCCCTTGCTGCCAACATCAACTGCCTCCTTTATTCATGTTGGCACTTGCTTGGGAAACAGCAATTACGTAGCAGTTGCTATAAACCGAGGTCCAATAGGACTAAGGTTAGCAGACATGCCCACTTTTGTACTGTGTCCTGGAAACCATTGTTTGATTTATTCAGAGTGACAGGGGGACTATAATATTGGGTGATCAGCCTTGGTCGTAATGAACGGCTTTTGTCATTTTCTTTTAACATTTCTTTCTACCAGATATAAAAATATTGAAAATATTACCATCCCAAACCAGACCCCAAAAGTGGATAGGATACTGGACAGAAACCAGTGTGGAAGACTGGGTGGAAAGGGTACCTCGCTGCAGCTGTGATTTCACATAAAATAGGGATATGGTACATTAAAACAAACTTTACTACTAACACAGTATTAAAATATATTTAAAATCACATAAACCAATATCTTACAATTATCCCTTAAACAATGCTAATCAATACAGTGACACAATACTCCTTAACTGCTATCTTTAACAATAATCTTTATTAGTGTCACAAGTAGGCTCACTACAGTGCAGTTACTGTGAAAATTCCCGAGTCACCACACTACGGCGCCTGTTCGGGTACACTGAGGGAGAATTCAGAATGTCCAATTCACCTAACAAGCACGTCTTTCGGGACTTGTGGGAGGAAACCGGAGCACCCGGAGGAAACATGGGGAGATTGTGCCGACTCCGCACAGATAGTGACTCAAACAACAGAACCATAGGGGCAGCACGGTGGCATAGTGGTTAGCATTGCTGCCTCACGATGCTGAGGTCCCAGGTTCGATCCCAGCTCTGGGTCACCGTCCGTGTGGAGTTTGCACATTCTCCCCGTGTTTGCGTGGGTTTCACCCCCACAACCCAAAGATGTGCAGGGTAGGTGGATTGGCCACGCTAAATTGCCCCTTAATTGGAAAAAATGAGTTGGGTACACTAAATTTATTTTTTAAAAAACAACGGAACCATCTCAGATCTCAATCCACTTTTAAATACAGTTAGCTGATCAAGGCGTACTTGCTGAAGAGATATTCTTTGAGACTGTATTAAGAGATAGCCCTGAATTCTGTCAGAACAATGCAGGGTCTCAAGCTGAAGTCCTCAGAAACTATCTTCATGGTTTGACTTCCAGAAATCAACTGAATAATCTCTCCTTCTCTGCTAAAATGCCTGGTACTCTAGCTTTTCCCACTAGTTACAGCATCTTACCAACTGAACACAATGTATCTAATTAACTACTCCACAAAAATCCATTAGCCCAATGATGCTTTAATTGGACCTCTGGCCCCCAAAACATAGTCATCTTTTAAATCAGGAATTTTAGAAACAACAGGCCCCACTCCCCCTTCCTATCCCTCTAACCCCATAACCGGACCTAACCTTTGGACAGTAAGGGACAATTTAACATGGCCATTCCACCTAACTTGCACATCTTTGGACTGTGGGAGGAAACACAGGACACCCACGCAGACACTGGGTGAATGTACAAACTTGAACCTGGGTCCCTGACACTGAGAGAGCAGTGCTGACCACTATGCCGCCCCAAGCTAAACCAGGCTTTTTTTTTTTTATAAATATTTTATTGAAAATTTTTGGTCAACCAACACAGTACATTGTGCATCCTTTACACAATATTATAACAACACAAATAACAATGACCTATTTTATAAACAAAAATGAATAAATAACAAAAATGAAAACTAACCCTAATTGGCAACTGCCTTATCACAAGTAACACTCTCCAAAAATATAATTTAACAGTCCAATATATAATTATCTGTAGCAACGACCTATACATATTATACAGTATATATTAACAACCCTGAGAGTCCTTCTGGTTCCTCCTCCCCCCGCCCTCCCCCCTCCCCCCCCCCCCCCCCCCCCGATCCTGGGCTGCTGCTGCTGCCTTCTTTTTTCCATTCCATCTATCTTTCTGCGAGGTATTCGACGAACGGTTGCCACCGCCTGGTGAACCCTTGAGCCGACCCCCTTAGAACGAACTTAATCCGCTCTAGCTTTATAAACCCTGCCATGTCATTTATCCAGGTCTCCACCCCCGGGGGCTTGGCTTCTTTCCACATTAACAATATCCTGCGCCGGGCTACTAGGGATGCAAAGGCCAAAACATCGGCCTCTCTCGCCTCCTGCACTCCCGGCTCTTGTGCAACCCCAAATATAGCCAACCCCCCAGCTTGGTTCGACCCGGACCCCCACTACTTTTGAAAGCACCTTTGTCACCCCCATCCAAAACCCCTGTAGTGCCGGGCATGACCAAAACATATGGGTATGATTCGCTGGGCTTCTCGAGCACCTCGCACACCTATCCTCCACCCCAAAAAATTTACTGAGCCGTGCTCCAGTCATATGCGCCCTGTGTAATACCTTAAACTGAATCAGGCTTAGCCTGGCACACGAGGACGACGAGTTTACCCTGCTTAGGGCATCTGCCCACAGCCCCTCCTCGATCTCCTCCCCCAGCTCTTCTTCCCATTTCCATTTCCCTTTTAGTTCATCTACCATAGTCTCCCCTTCGTCCCTCATTTCCCTATATATATCTGACACCTTACCATCCCCCACCCATGTCTTTGAGATCACTCTGTCCTGCACCTCTTGTGTCGGGAGCTGCGGGAATTCCCTCACCTGTTGCCTCGCAAAAGCCCTCAGTTGCATATACCTGAATGCATTCCCTTGGGGCAACCCATATTTCTCGGTCAGCGCTCCCAGACTCGCGAACTACCCATCCACAAACAGATCTTTCAGTTGCGTTATTCCTGCTCTTTGCCACATTCCATATCCCCCATCCATTCCCCCCGGGGCAAACCTATGGTTGTTTCTTATCGGGGACCCCCCCAAGGCTCCAGTCTTTCCCCTATGCCGTCTCCACTGTCCCCAAATCTTCAGTGTAGCCACCACCACCGGGCTTGTGGTGTAGTTCCTCGGTGAGAACGGCAATGGGGCTGTCACCATAGCCTGTAGGCTAGTCCCCCTACAGGACGCCCTCTCTAATCTCTTCCATGCCGCTCCCTCCTCCTCTCCCATCCACTTACTCACCATTGAAATATTAGCGGCCCAATAATACTCACTTAGGCTCGGTAGTGCCAGCCCCCCCCCCCCCATCCCTGCTACGCTGTAAGAATCCCTTCCTCACTCTCGGGGTCTTCCCGGCCCATACAAAACCCATGATGCTCTTTTCAATCCTTTTAAAAAAAAGCCTTCGTGATCACCACCGGGAGGCACTGAAACACAAAGAGGAATCTCTGGAGGGCCACCATCTTAACCGCCTGCACCCTCCCTGCCATTGACAGGGATACCATATCCCATCTCTTGAAATCCTCCTCCATTTGTTCCACCAACCGCGTTAAATTTAACCTATGCAATGTGCCCCAATTCTTGGCTATCTGGATCCCCAGGTAACGAAAGTCCCTTGTTACCTTGCTCAACGGTAGGTCCTCTATTTCTCTACTCTGCTCCCCTGGATGCACCACAAACAACTCCCTTTTCCCCATGTTCAATTTATACCCTGAAAAATCCCCAAACTCCCCAAGTATCCGCATTATTTCTGGCATCCCCTCCGCCGGGTCTGCCACGTATAGTAGCAAATCGTCCGCATACAAAGATACCCGGTGTTCTTCTCCTCCTCTAAGTACTCCCCTCCACTTCTTGGAACCCCTCAACGCTATCGCCAGGGGCTCAATCGCCAGTGCAAACAATAATGGGGACAGAGGGCATCCCTGCCTTGTCCCTCTATGGAGCCGAAAATATGCAGATCCCCGTCCATTCGTGACCACGCTCGCCATCGGGGCCCTATACAACAGCTGCACCCATCTAACATACCCCTCTCCAAAACCAAATCTCCTCAACACCTCCCACAAATAATCCCACTCCACTCTATCAAATGCTTTCTCGGCATCCATCGCCACTACTATCTCCGTTTTCCCCCTCTGGTGGGGCCATCATCATTACCCCTAACAGCCTCCGTATATTCGTGTTCAGCTGTCTCCCCTTCACAAACCCAGTTTGGTCCTCGTGGACCACCCCCGGGACACATTCCTCTATTCTCATTGCCATTACCTTGGCCAGGATCTTGGCATCTACGTTTAGGAGGGAAATAGGTCTATAGGACCGCATTGTAGCGGGTCCTTTTCCTTCTTTAAGAGAAGCGATATCGTTGCTTCAGACATAGTCGGGGGCAGTTGTCCCCTTTCCTTTGCCTCATTAAAGGTTCTCGTCAATACCGGGGCGAGCAAGACCACATATTTTCTATAGAATTCGACTGGGAATCCATCCGGTCCCGGGGCCTTTCCCGCCTGCATGCTCCTAATTCCTTTCACCACTTCTTCTACCTCGATCTGTGCTCCCAGTCCCACCCTTTCCTGCTCTTCCACCTTCGGAAATTCCAGCCGATCCAAGAAGCCCATCATTCTCTCCCTCCCATCCGGGGGTTGAGCTTCATATAATTTTTTATAAAATGTCTTGAACACTCCATTCACTCTCTCCGCTCC
The DNA here is from genome assembly GCF_047496885.1 of Scyliorhinus torazame. Taxonomy (NCBI): domain Eukaryota; kingdom Metazoa; phylum Chordata; class Chondrichthyes; order Carcharhiniformes; family Scyliorhinidae; genus Scyliorhinus; species Scyliorhinus torazame. The sequence goes on from NC_092727.1 coordinate 31,721,539, forward strand.
CCGCTCCATCTCTCCTTCCTCATCCCTCACTCCCCCTATTTCCCTCGCTGCTCCCCTTTTCCTCAATTGGTGTGCCAGCAACTTGCTCGCCTTCTCCCCATATTCGTACTGTACACCCTGTGCCTTCCTCCATTGTGCCTCTGCAGTGCCCGTAGTCAGCAATTCAAATTCTACATGTAGCCTTTGCCTTTCCCTGTACAGTCCCTCCTCCGGTGCTTCCGCATATTGTCTGTCCACCCTCAAAAGTTCTTGCAGCAACCGCTCCCGTTCCTTACTCTCCTGCTTCCCTTTATGTGCCCTTATTGATATCAGCTCCCCTCTAACCACCGCCTTCAACGCCTCCCATACCACTCCCACCTGGACCTCCCCATTATCATTGAGTTCCAAGTACTTTTCAATGCACCCCCTCACCCTTAGACACACCCCTTCATCTGCCATTAGTCCCATGTCCATTCTCCAGGGTGGCCGCCCTCCTCTTTCCTCCCCTATCTCCAAGTCCACCCAGTGTGGAGCGTGATCCGAAATGGCTATAGCCGTATACTCCGTTCCCCTCACCTTCGGGATCAACGCCATGCCCAGCACAAAAAAGTCTATTCGCGAGTAGACTTTATGGACATAGGAGAAAAACGAGAACTCCTTACTCCTAGGTCTGCTAAATCTCCACGGGTCTACACCTCCCATCTGCTCCATAAAATCTTTCAGTACCTTGGCTGCTGCCGGCCTCCTTCCAGTCCTGGACTTCGACCTATCCAGCCCTGGTTCCAACACCGTATTAAAATCTCCCCCCATTATCAGCTTTCCCATCTCCAGGTCCGGAATGCGTCCTAGCATCCGCCTCATAAAATTGGCATCATCCCAGTTCGGGGCATATACGTTTACCAAAACCACCGTCTCCCCCTGTAGTTTGCCACTCACCATCACGTATCTGCCCCCGTTATCCGCCACTATAGTCTTTGCCTCGAACATTACCCGCTTCCCCACTAATATAGCCACCCCCCTGTATTTCGCATCTAGCCCCGAATGGAACACCTGCCCCACCCATCCTTTGCGTAGCCTAACCTGATCTATCAGTTTCAGGTGCGTTTCCTGTAACATAACCACATCTGCCTTAAGTTTCTTAAGGTGTGCGAGTACCCGTGCCCTCTTTATCGGCCCGTTCAGCCCTCTCACGTTCCACGTGATCAGCCGGGTTGGGGGGCTTCCTACCCCCCCCTTGTCGATTAGCCATCACCTTTTTCCAGCTCCTCACTCGGTTCCCACGCAGCTGTATCTCCCCCAGGTGGTGCAGCGGCAAGGAGGACGGGGGGCGTCCATCCCCTCCCATACCAGCTCCCCCTCTCCCCAGCAGCAGCAACCCAGTAATTCCCCCCTCCCACCCCCCCCCCCGCTAGCGTAATTACTCCCCCCATGTTGCTCCCAGAAGTCAGCAAACTCTGGCCGACCTCGGCTTCCCCCCGTGACCTCGGCTCGCACCCTGCGACGCCCCCTCCTTCCTGCTTCTCTATTCCCGCCATGATTATCATAGCGCGGGAACCAAGCCCGCGCTTCTCCCTTGGCCCCGCCCCCAATGGCCAACGCCCCATCTCCTCCACCTCCCCTCCTCCCCCATCACCACCTGTGGAAGAGAGAAAAGTTACCACATCGCAGGATTAGTACATAAAACTCCTCTTTCCCCCCTTTTTAACCCCCCTCTTTGCCCCCCACATTCGCCCCACCACTTTGTTCAAACGTTCTTTTTAATAACCCGCTCATTCCAGTTTTTCTTCCACAATAAAAGTCCACGCTTCATCCGCCGTCTCAAAGTAGTGGTGCCTCCCTCGATATGTGACCCACAGTCTTGCCGGTTGCAGCATTCCAAATTTTATCTTCTTTTTATGAAGCACCGCCTTGGCCCGATTAAAGCTCGCCCTCCTTCTCGCCACCTCCGCACTCCAGTCTTGATAAACGCGGATCACCGCGTTCTCCCATTTACTGCTCCGAGTTTTCTTTGCCCATCTAAGGACCATTTCTCTATCCTTAAAACGGAGGAATCTCACCACTACGGCTCTGGGAATTTCTCCTGCTCACGGCCCTCGCGCCATCACTCGGTATGCTCCCTCCACCTCCAACGGACCCGCCGGGGCCTCCGCTCCCATTAACGAGTGCAGCATCGTGCTCACATATGCCCCGACGTCTGCTCCCTCCACATCTTCAGGAAGACCAAGAATCCTCAGGTTGTTCCTCCTTGCGTTGTTCTCCAGTGCCTCCAACCTTTCCACACATCGTTTCTGATGTGCCTCATGCGTCTCCGTCTTCACCACCAGGCCCTGTATGTCGTCCTCATTCTCGGCTGCCTTTGCCTTCACGACCCGAAGCTCCCGCTCCTGGGTCTTTTGTTCCTCCTTTAGCCCTTCGATCGCCTGTAGTATCGGGGCCAACAGCTCTTTCTTCATTTCCTTTTTGAGCTCTTCCACACAGCTTTTCAAGAACTCTTGTTGTTCAGGGCCCCATGTTAAACTGCCACCTTCTGACGCCATCTTGGTTTTTGCTTGCCTTCCTTGCCGCTGTTCTAAAGGATCCACTGCAATCCGGCCACTTTCTCCTCCTTTTTTCATCCGTATCCAGGGGGGATTCCCTTCTGGTTTACCGCACAGTGTTTTTAGCCGTCAAAATTGCCATTGGGGCTCCTATCAAGAGCCCAAAAGTCCGTTTCACCGGGAGCTGCCGAAACGTGCGACTCAGCTGGTCATCGCCGCACCCGGAAGTCCTAACCCAGGCTTTTAACCCTTACTGCACTAAATACATATAATACAATACATGTGAAACTCCTACATTCATCACAAAAATGGCAGATTAAGAAAGGTTGTTGGGCTGACAGACTAGCATCATCCAATTGGATACTGAGTATTTTTGCATTCCAGTTGGTGGAGGAAGGCAGTGTGTCACAAGGACGGGTGTGTTGGCTGACTTATGGCTAGAGTGTGGGCACAAGACAGATGTTGAAATCTCCAGAAATACATTTAAGCACAGTTGGAAATCCTGGTCTAAAGTGTGATCAATTCTATAGTATGAGAACCAGAAGATGTAACAACTATTTCTGTTAGCAGAGAGCACCCCTTGCCCCTCATAGATTCAAAGTAATTGGTGGAAGGATTGGAGGAATGTCGAGAAGCAATTATTTGGAGGCTGGAACTCGGCCTGAAAGTGTAGTAGAAACAGAAATCCTCATTTCAATTAAAAGACACTTGCATATGTTTTTGAGGTGTCATAACCTACAGGGATACTGACCAAAAATAAAATGTGGGATTGGATTGGAAAGCAGGGGCATGATGGGCTGAACAGCCTCCTGTGTTGAAATTCTTCCATATTTTGAGATTTACCTTCATTGTTAAAGAGATTTCCACAGATTTATTTATGCATGAAGATTTTGGATGGGATTTATCACTCTCGTTTGAATGTAGCTTTGGTGGGATATGGCTATGTGCTGGGGGCTGTTTCTTTAAAAAAAAAAATGGGGTATTAATGTGATTAGTTATACAGTAATACTATTGATCACTTCATTCAAATCTATGTCAGTCAAATTAAATGCAAAAGTCACTTTGGAAAAAGCCATGCTGCTAGAGACCTTTATAGTTATCTTGGAAGCTAAAATTATATTGCCATGGTGCCTTGTGCTGTGGAGTGGCGAGAAACAGTCAGATTGCACTGATTTCCTCTTGCCAACTGTCTGTCAGCAGAAGGTGTTTTAGTTTTTTTTTAAAGAATAGGCAATGACGTATTTTCCCAATCGTCTGGCTTTTGTGATCCAATTTTACTAATTTTGAAAACTTATTTTACTAATAATCCACAATAAACCAGGTTCGTATTAGCTCGGAAGGTCAATTTATTTTCCACATCCACGCCCATGAAAGGAGTGTCAGCAATGTCTCATGCGCGGGCACACACACACATAGTAAAATGAGAAAAGGAGTTTTACAATGCAAGAAGCATAGAAAGTGAATAATAATTCATGTGAGCTTCAGTCTGATAAGGAATTCTTTCGTGTAGGCATTTGAGGTTAGCTGACTGAAGACCAGAGTTTAGGATTCTCTCTTTCGGTTGGGGCTGCTCCTGCAAGATGAAGTACATATGCAGAGTTCTTCCAGCGGAGTCAAGCCAGATGTACATGTTGTTCAGCCTGGAGGAGACTGCGTCTTCACCAGTTGGATGTTAATATAGCAGACTGGCTGTGAAGTCCAAAGATATAATGTTAAAACTGTCCAAAAGGCTAGAGACTTGGTTCCCATGACAAGGCCTATTACTGGTTAATGGCAGCTTAACAATCAGTATATGTACTTCTGGCCAGGTTTCCATTGTTCCTCCTTTGGAGAGAGAGACAAGTTGGTTATTGGCATCTCTTCCAGTATAATGAGTTTCTGTCTCCTTTTGTGGTAGTTCAGGATGGGTAATCCTCTGCGCTTCATCTGCTTGCGTTGAGTAAAAGGAGTTTGTACAATGAAATGTGAAATTCCATAAGCTGAGAGAAGAATTATATTGTCTGGGGATAACGCTCGGTCAATGGGCCAACCCTGTGGTCAGGCAACATGCAGGTGCCATATTTTCTTTGTTGAGATGAAAAGTCTATTTTAAAACAAATAATAATAAGGATAAAGTTTTGAACATATGGTATTGTTTTTATTTATGTCATAGGAACCCAATGCTAGGGAATCAGAGGTATTAATTTAATATTTGTTATGCTATTAGTATTAAGGCTTGCCCTCCAACAAATCATTGATATGGTATTTTGAACATGTTGCATTGGTCTCTGCTATTCTACTCCCAATCTGCTCTTGAAATTTATTTTACATTCAAATAGACACAGATGATAATTTTACAGCCGCAACTCTTGGCAAAACGTTTGACTTGGGGGGGACATCAATAATGACAAGATAATATTTGACCATATGATTGAAAGTGCCTCAGTGAAAGCTTCAAATGAAATACAATTCAAGAGGTTAGTAATTTGTTTTATCCTTCTGTAAAACCTGACTATAATATTCAATTACATTCTTACACATTTTAAAGATGCTTGTTAACTTAGATTTTACTCCCGTTTTTTAATGGCGTCAGTTTCTAAACAAAGCCAATGTCAATAGATTTTTGAACTCCAACGGAATCAAGGATCAGGGAAGACAGTGGCATTAATATTGGGGATCCGCTTTGTTCCTATTGAATGGTTGAGCAGGCTGGTGGGCCTCTGGCCTACTCCTTTTCTACAATCTTCTGACAAGCCATGACTCCCCAGTCACAAGCTAGTTCTCAAACTCTTGTCTCGTGTGTTTTTTCGTGAATGGGTCTAGACCGTGAATGTCTGCCAGGGCATTGGTAACTGGGTACATGTCAGATACATCCATCCCTATCTTCACTTCCTAGGCTAGTGAGCAGGCCACGTGAGTCGCTCTTCATCTCAATGGGCCACATGATTGAAATCAGCTGGCTCACTAATCATGACCCCATGAATAAAATTAAATACATTTAATACCCGCCGAATATTTCATAATGAGTCATAGAAAATGCTAAATCATTCATATATCAATGGAACTGCCATCAACTTCAAGTGGTAAACACAAAATAGATAATTATGCTCTGCATGCAGAGGGAGACGCAGCTCTCACAGTCAATATTGTGTGCTATCAGCACGAACATCACTTCATGTGCCCCTGCTTTACATACGTATGATTTCAGCCATACTGGTAGGAAACAAATTCCACAGATGGAAACCAGCGGAATGTGGCAAACTTGCACATGGACAATTTTTATCAAAATGTCTTGTGGGCTGCACTTTTTTTTCTTTATTCGTTTATGGGATGTGGGCGTCGCTGGTAAGGCCTGCATTTATTGCCCATCCTGAGGGCATTTAAGAGTCAATGACATTGCTGTGGGTCTGGTGTCACATATAGGCCAGACCATGTAAGGATGACAGATTTCCTTTCCAAAAGGACATAAGTGAACCAGATGGGTTTTTACGAAGGACGGGTGGTACCCCAGCACTGCTGGTGCCACCTAGCCAGTGCCAGTTTGGCACATTGGCAGTGCCACCTCTGCCAGCTTGGCACTGCCAAGGTGCCAAACTGGCATGTTTTGCATGGTGGTGATCGGGCAGGGGGTGTTCTGCGCAGGCCGGGGGGAGTGAGGGGGGTGGCCGGAGACCCTCTTACAGTGAGTTGGGGCCTTGATCGGGGGGGGGGGGGGGGGGTTGGTGGTCAAAGAGATCAAATGGCATCCCCATCCCTTCCTGCATTGAGGAATTTTGGTAAGCGGGGCTCCTCAGTGCAGGAAACGGGACTGAGTGCGACCTTGGCTGAGCGTTCCCTGCGAAGCCCCGCATCTAACTGAAGTCACGTTAGATAGCATTGGGTTTCTCGGCACTGCGAGCGCCGGGAAATACATAGCTAAACGCAATCACTATGGGACATAGTTCCCATTTGGTTAAATTGCGCTTGGAATGTTTCAATATCTGAGGAGTCGTGAATGATGCTGAACATTATACAATCATCAGAGAACATCCCCACTTCTCACTTTATGGAAGGAAGATCATTGATGAAATAGCTGAAGATGGTTGGAGCCGGAAACTAACCTGAGGAACTGCTGCAGTGTTGTCCTAGAACTGAGATGACTGACCTTGAACCATCAGAACCATCTTCCTTTGTTCAAGTCATGACTCCAATGAGCAGAGGACTTTCCTCCTGATTACCATGGACTCGTTTTACTAGGGCTCCTTGATGCCATACTCGGTCAAATGCTGCCTTGATATCAAGGGATGTAGGTCATCATTAGGTGGAAGCTTCATCTGACTCTTCTAAGTCTCTCTACCACCTACAAGCCTTGAATCAGGAGTTTAATATCACATTCACACTTCCCTAGATGTGTGTAGCTGTAACAATACACAAGCTTCAACATCTTCTCGGACTGAACAGTTTACTTAATTGATGCATCTGCCACAGGACCCAATGTTCACCTTTCCACCACTCATGCATGTGGTAAAACTATGTATGTTGTATGCAATGCGACAACTCACCAAGATTACTTCAGTAACATCTCCTTCACTTGTGACTTGTCATCTGGAAAGGTGCAGTGATGATGTTAGGAATATCATCACTTCCAAGGTCTCCACCAAATCACATACCATCCTGACCAAGTACTTTATTTATTTTTTTTAAAATGTATTCTCCTCCTTTTCCACATTTCTGACCAAGTACTTTATTATCTCCGGGTCAGAATCCTGGAATTTCCTATATAAGACCACTGGGAGCATAATCATTGCAGGGACTTCAGTGGTTTAAGGAAAAGGCCCCCCAACAGCTTTCTCGGGCAGCTAAGCATCAGCAGCAAATGTGCCCTTTCCAGGGACAAATAAAAGTTGCATTAAGATTACATTAGGTCATGTAATTTTTGTTACTTCAGACTCAGCTGAGATCTCCCTCTGTTAGGAATTGATGTGGATCTAATACAGACACTCGATCAACTTTCATATGGCAGAGGTCATACATTTAAAAATATCCAACTATCTTCTTTACAGCTGTCCACTGACTAGATAAACCTACTGAAGGCCAGATGAACAAATTATTTTCATTCTGCTAAGTACAGTTTGCCTTGAAGTCTGAAGGTTTGCTGAGGGGAACCGTTATATTGGAACCAAAATCTTTTTTGTTTTAACAGCTAAGTAATTGCAATGATATACACATGGGTTGAATAAATGATGGGACGAGGGTAGTTCTTCACCTTGTGGCCCCAGAATAGCAGCTCATAACAGTGACATAACTAGTAGCACAACACATTGGGAGTAAAATTTAAGATTTTAAACCTTTGAGCCTCATTTTAATTGTGCCCAATACTTGGCATGATTCAAAGATTTAGTGGAGCATTAACTCAACAAATATCATGAGTAATATTGCGTAGTTCTGCATTTACAACACTTCGTTGTCAGCATGAAAGTCAGTCTTGTAGCTCTTTCAAGCAATGTACTAGTGATGTGAATACACAAGTTCTGCTCTTAATTACAAATGCTCCCTGACACAAGTTACTCCATCATATAACTAATTGGGGAGCGCAGTGACTACGTTGCACCTGTTCCCTTCTTGTTTACTGCCAGTCATTGAATGCTTTATCACTGCAGTCGCAATAGCTACACTACCTCCCGTTTATAGCACTCGGACCTAATGTGGTAGAGCTGATGATGCTGTTTGGAGCTTGAGCAGCGAGATTCAAATTCAGTCCGGAAAGAGGAAAACCGCTCCCACAGCAAAACACCTTCACTTGTCGGTTAACATGGATGATGAGAGCATGGCAAATGTGAACCAGCCTGCCCTTGACAAAGGTAGACATAGACGATGAGACTCATTACCGACTCCTGTGTGCCAGTCCAGCCTTTGGCCGCAAGAGCAAAAGAGTATATGAGGCGTAGGATCTGAGACCCGAGACAAAATTAATTGTTCACGGTGCAGCAGTGTTCCCCATACTCCTTCAGAGGCTTGAACAATCTCAAATCACTGCAGGAGTACCACCAGCAGTGCTTTCACAGGATCCTCCAAATCCAGTGGCAGGAAAGGTGGTTCAACAGCAGCATCCTTTCCCAAGCCAACTTAGAATCACCATAGAATCCCTTAAGTGCAGAAGGAGGCCAATCAGCCTACCGAGACTGCACTGACCCTCTGAAAGAGCATTCTACCCAGGTCCAATTCCCTATCCATCCTGCCCCATCCTCGTAACCAAACCTGCACATCCTTTGACACTGAGGCAATTTATCGTGGCCAATCCAGAGAACCCAGAGTAAACCCACGCAGACATGGGGAGAATGTGCAGACTCCACACAGCCAGAATTGAACCCGGGTGCCTGGCACGCTGGGACAGCAGTGTAACCACTGTGCCACCGTGTCACCCAGCTTGCCCAGCATCGAGGAACTAATTACTCAAAGCCATGGGACATTTCAATGTTATGCCTGATGCCAGACTCCCAAAGCAACTGCTCTTCTTGGAACTCAGTTTTAGTAAGACTGTGGAAGCACTTTAGGGATGTCCTCAAAGCATTTCCAAAGAGGCCAAACGTACCTGTCGACTCATGAGCGAGTCTAGCTTGACTGACCAAAATGGAGTTGGTTCAAGCAGGAAGGCAGCAAACACATTGTGACACAGCTGCGGAAATGCTGAGGGGTTACCGGGAACAAGCAAACTTCCAAACAACCCATCTGCCCACCCCTTCAAGCACCACCTGCCCCACGTGTGGTAGAGCCTGTAGATTGCGGATTGGACCTATCAGCCATCTCCGAAACATCAGACCGATGATGAGGGACTGTCCAAAAAGGAAAGGGGCTGAGAGTTGCTATAACTCACAACTAGAACGGGAGTTTTAAATTTCAGCTTAGTTGCTTGCAGAACAAATGTCCTGAATTTAATGCTAACTGGCTGATTTGTTACACTATGCTGGCAACATATTTTCCACCAGCAAAGACTTCCACCTCCTGGCTTATTCAATTTTCCTGTATGCATTGTATTCCATCATATAGGCCAGACATATGACAGAAGCTTATTTTTTTAGCTGTTTGGGTCACCAGAGGAAGGGGCCATGTAGAGGCTAGACAATTCTCCAGAGGAAGTGAAAGATACCCAGAGAATGAGTCATTGACAGGTTCTCATGTGCAACTCCCACCACTTCAAGAGGCAATGGCAGGGACTCGGCAGCGAGTTGCCTGCCTACCTGTGGGCTGCATACAAAGGAAGTGAACTAAAACAAGAAGCACCTCTAAATGAGTTCAACTAATTCAGCATAGGGATGTCATAACAGATCCTTCTCTCCCCCTCTCTCTCTTGAGTCTCATTTACAGCTAAAGTGTCAGAAATTTAAAAAACTTTCTTGTTTGGTATTGAAAGTCTTCCAGTTATTGACTATATTCTATCATTTAAAACGGCCTGTAGATCAAATACCATTGCACCAAAAACCCCACTATACTGGGCAGCTAACATGATTATTTACTATGAACTCCGCAGGCTCATTGTTCACTTGGGGGGCAGAAAACAGGAGCTGGGCCTGTTTCTGCCCACAGACAGGCTGCACCCTACCCAGGGAGGGAGGGCCTACAGGCCAGCCCTGGAGAGTTGAGACTTAGGCCAACCAATGGCTAACCACCTCCAGGCAGTTAAACAATATGAACATGGAACAGGACTAGGCCACTCGAACAGGCTCCTCCAGGAGAAATAAGATCATGGCTGATCTGAAAGTAATCCCAACTCCACATTCCCACCGACCTCCAAATAACCTTTCACACCCTTGTTTATCAAGAATGTATCTAGCTCTGCCTTCAAAATATTCAACGCCGTTGCTTCTGCCGCCTTTTGAAAATGAGTTCCAAAGACTCAAGACCCTCTAAGAGAAATAATTTCTGCTCAACTTGGTTTTAAATGGGCGATGCCTTATTTTTAAACCGTTACCCCAAGTTCTAGATTCTCCCAAAAGTGGAAACATTCTCTCCACATTCACCCTGTCAAGACCCAATGTTTCAATCAAGTCACCTCTTACTCTTCTAAACTCCAGCGAGCACGAGCCTAGTTTGTCCACCCTTTCCTCATAAGTCACCCTGCCCAATCCAGGTATTAGTTCGTAAATCTTCTCAGAACAACTTCCAACACATTTACATTCTTCATTAAATAAGGAGACCAGTACTTTACACACTACTCCAGATGTGGTCTCACCAATGTTCTGTATAACTGAAGCATAACCTCTGAATTTTTGTATTCAATTCCCCTCATAATAAACAGTGATATTCCATGAGATTTCCCAATTACTAGCTGCACCTGTATACTACCCTTTTGCGATTCATGCTCAGCATCTCAGAGCTTCTTTTTATTCTTTCTGATAAAATGGACAATTTCACATTTTCCCACATACTCTTTCCCAGATATTTGGCCACTCACTTAACCTATCTGTATCCCTTTGTAATCTACTTATGTCCTCTTCACAATTTACTCTCCTACCTATCTTTGTGGCATCTGCAAATTTATCAATCATACCTTCAGTCTCTTCTTCAATGTAATTTACATAAATGATATAAAGTTGAAACCCCAGCACTTATCCATGTCTCACTCCACGCGTTACATTTTGCCAACCAGAAAAAATTGGTGCCTGCGTTCATTTCCTGATCGTTACCTAAATCGGAAGATCCTATCCTAAGCAGTGTGACTACTTCCTGGTACAATGCTTCCAGGCAAAGCTCTCCCTCTCTGATATGTAGCAGTGTCTTCAGCTTGGCCTCGAGCTCAATGACTCTGAATCAAAGCTCCTCAAGCCGCACTTACCGCCATGTGTTTGCACTGGACCCTACTGACATCTAGAAAATCCCACATACTGCAGCCATAACCCATCACCTGCCCTGCTTTAAACTAACTCCTTAAATCATTCTATTCACTTGTTTATTTTCCCTTTTTTGAATATTTTTTATTAATCTTACTATCATGAGTAATTCCTGAACTATTTTAAATTTCTCCTATCTCATCAGGAAACTGAAGGCAGACTGCAAAATCTTAGTCGGCCTCTATTAGCTACCTTTAGTAAGGCTCTTAATGAGCCTAATCAGCTACTTACTAGCCCCGAACCCACCCAACCTTTGAACCCACCCAACTTTGTCCAATTCAAAATGTAGACGCTAGGAGACTGGCATGCCAGTCGCTACCAGTATTACTGGGTTCTATCCATCTCTGTTCCTGACTCTGAAAATCCCACCCCATGAGTTTAACATTGATGTGAACCCTAAGCTGTTTCATATTGACATTAAGGTCTGAAATGATAGAGAATAGGTCTGAATACTCCAGGGAGACCTGAATCCAAATTCAGTCTACATTTACTTTGTAAGCGTGCAAAGCTGCAGTTGGTCCTGAACGGGTGCTCAAAGTGAAACACTACCGGGATCATCAATGTCACTGTGATTCCTCATCAACTGATTGCAACAGAAAGACAGTTGAATGTAACCTTCAAAGCCTGCACTGACTAGTTTAGTGTGGTAGCTGTATTGCAAGGATACTGATTGGTAGCTTATTGCGGAGTCGCCTCCTTAAAATTAGGATTCTGCAGAATTAAAGTAAACAATTTTGCTGTGACCTTTTTGGTAGCTCATCATTACAAAACTGTCAAATGGTTACTTTGGAATTGAAAGGAATAGAGAGACGGGGGGGATCTTTCATTTACCCAGTTTTTGTCACGCCCTCCAGTGTCCCAAAGTGCTTCAATTACTTACTTCTGAAGTATAGTCACTCTTATTTTGGGCAGCTATTTTGTGCACAGCGAGATCTCACACTATGGAAAGACCAATCAAATCTGCTTTTGCTGTTGATAGGTGGTGAGAAATTTATTTGCTTACAGCACTGGGACAATTCCCTACTCTTCAGATAGTGTTATGGGATCATTCACTTTCACTGACAACACCAGGTTAAAGTCCCAACAGGTTTATTTGAAATCACAAGCTTTCAGAGCGCTGCTCTGATGAAGGAGCAACGCTCCGAATGCTTGTGATTTCAAACAAAACCTGGTGGATTTTAACCTGGTGTTGTGAGACTTCTTACTGTGCCCACCACAGTTCAGCGCCAGCGTCTCCACATCATCACTTTTGCTGAGGCAACTGATGAAGGAGACAAGGCCTCCGTTTAATATCTTGTTGCAAAGATGGAGCCTGAAGCAAGCTGCCCTTCCTCAGCAGTGCACTGACACGTCAACTGGGTTTACACGAGATGCGATGAACCCAAATTAAGATGTTTATTTCCATGGGAACAATGACCCCTCAAGAATCAAGGTCAAGCCAATGTCAAATCAATCCTGGAGACCAGGAATTTGTTTTGACAATTAACTCACTTTTTAAATTATGCACTTTATTTTAATTTGCATGCAGAATTAGATTCAATCTTTAAGCTGTTTCTTTTGAGATAACGTTTTCTAAATTATGAGTCAGTGACCTCTCGTTCTACATTCTAACGAACAACGAATTAAAAGCTTCCTAAGTGACAGCTAGACATGCAGGTACATTGCACGTCTGCCGCCCTTATGCATTGAAAATTGGAACCTCGAGAGAGTTTTAGTAATTTGAAAGATGTGAACAACAATAGTAGAACTTGATTCGTAAAATGCTTCTGGGAATCAGAACTGTTAATCCCAGTTAATTGAGGCAATTTAACAAGCTGCATCATTTCTAATGCACAAGCTGCTGATTAGGAAGATATGTTAAGGTGTGGTTTATATGTTTTACGTATATCTGGAATGTTTCCTGTTTTGCACAGTTTTAGTCATTACGTGAACAAAAATATCTAATGCAGTACAGCATTTGTTCTTAATAACTTTAAAACCATTGCAAACAGGGGTTCCTTCTTTACGGCTGCCATGATCCTGGGCACATTTAGTGCTGGTGGCTTTTATGCTTCTGCTGTATTGTCTTTATTTAGCTGGGACTGGCACATGATCAGGGAAACAGGTCATCAGCTTCACCAGGTTTTTGTCTCATTCACACACAGCAGCTGTGGGAGATAAAATACAGCAGCATAATTGATGGACATATTGCCTTCTAGAAGAAATAATCACCACAGATTTGTCTCTTCTTTCAGCAGACAGCAAACAAAAGAGCAAAACCCAGATTTTTTTATGGAACTGCAAATGATACAAAATGGAGAAACAGAAGGGAATGAGCTGTCGCAGAACTCACTTCACAGCTTCCAAAATGTGCATATTTGTAGCAAATGATGACATCTGGGCTGGGACTTTGAGAATCATCTCCTTCCTGGTGAGGCTACACCTGGAATATTGTGCACAGTTTTGGTCTCCTTATCTGAGGAAGGATGTTCTTGCTCTAGAAGGAGTGTAGCGAAGGTTTACCAGACTGATTCCTGGGATGGCAGGATGGACGTATGAGGAGAGATTGAGTCGGTTAGGAATGTATTCGCTGGAGGTCAGAAGAATGAGGGCGGTCTCAAAGAAACCGATAAAATTCTAACACGACTAGTCAGGGTAGATGCAGGAAGGATGTTCCCAATAGTGGGTGTGACCAGAACCAAGTGTCACAGTCTGAGAATACGGGACAGACCATTTATGACAGAGATGAGGTGAATTTTCTTCACCCAGAGAGTGATTAGCCAGTGGAATTTGTTACCACAAGAAGTACTGAGGCCAAAACATTGTATGTTTTCAAGAAGCAGTTAGATATTGCACTTGGGGTGAAGGGGATCAAAGGATATGTGGGGGAAGGTGGGATTAGGCTATTGGGTTGGATGATCAGCCATGATCATAATGAATGGCGGAGTAGGCTTGATAGGCCGAATGGCCTCCTCCTATTTTCTATGTTTCCTATGAAAGCATTGGTGAACTCACTGGACATGGGCCTTTCCTTCTGTAGCCTTCATTCAAATACTGTGCAATCATATAGGATAATTTAAAAACAGAAAGTGCTGGATGCTCAGCCTGTCTGGCAGCATCTGTGGAGAGAGAAACAGAGTTACATGTTTCAAGTCCAAATTAATCATCTTCAGCACCGCTGCGTTTTTCCAGCATTTTCTGTTTATAGTTACGATTTCAAGCAACTGCTGTACTTTACTTTTATCCGATTGGATGATTTGTCTGTCCGGTGAAAATCTTAACAATGTCAATAGATCAGTAGCTTTATCACAACAAAAAGTTAGATTTATATAGTGCCTATGGTGATATACATCACTGTAAGTAAACAAAGGGTTAATGTACATACACTACACCTAGCTAGACACTAGAGGGAACACCAGAGACATGACACACAGGCAGTCAACCAATAGGTCAGTAAGATAGGACACGACCAATGGGCAGTCACGATACACACAGGTGACACTACCACAGGAGGGCATTACACCAACCCATATAAAAGGACACATCATACATGCTCAGTCTCTTTCCAGTGGGGAGACTCAGTGAGTACAGACACAGGGTTGATTAAAACACATCATTCCCACCATGTGGATTGTAGCAGACTGGCTCGTCAGTCTGATTAGCTATAGTAGGATTAACAGTAGAATCAAATCCAAGTAGGAGAATTGTTGATAGTTTAATAAACGTGTTAAAGCTATCTCCAAGTCTGAACCTTCCTTTGTCAGAGTGCACATCAAGGAAGTAGCTTATGCTATGTCAAGAGCATAACAAAACATGGTTCCAGGAGTGAACTGTTTCAATCCATATAGTTAAAACTCAACAACACAGTGACAACCAGCAACAACACCCAGGCAAGATGAACGGGATTCTGGTGCCACAGCAGCTCGGGTACCAAGGCAATCTCAGTGAAAACTGGTGTTGGTTCAGGCAGAGATTTGAGATCTACCTGGTAGCGTCCGACCTAGATGGCGTGGCGGATGCAGAGAAAATAAAGCTTCTACTTACTATCGCGGGTCCAGAAGCAACTGAAATCTTCCAGACCTTCAAATACTCAAAGGGGCAAAACATGAGCGATTTCCAGGCAGTCCTGGAGAAATTCCAAGAATTCTGCGAGGAACATACAAGAAGAAAATGTAAAAGAGGTGCCAAAACTCACCGCGAGGTAGGCTTGCAGCAACGAATGGCAGTTTTGAATTGCAGCCATCTTGGAAAAGGTGCTACACATGCGCAATTGCGCGAAGAGCGCACAGAACGGGAAGGTCCATTTGCACATGCGCGAGAAGCCGCGCATGTGCAATTGCGAAAAAGGCCCCAAGTAAAGGATCAGCGATCTGTGCATGCACAATCGCTTCCTACTCACTATGTCACAAGCGTCATGACATCAGAGGCCCCGGACCACACCCACTTAAAGGGGAAATGTCCCAAAACAAGGGGAAAAAATGTTAACGCCTCAAAACCAAATTCTTTCACCTGCAATGACAGCACAATGCCTGAAATTCGACCAGCAGCTGAAAGTAACCTCCGCAGAACCCTGCAACAAGCAGTAAGCACCACCCAAAGAGATGATACAGTCCTTGAAGACTATGACTCAGACCGTGAATTCTTCTTTGGACATTGCGAGCCCATTGCCAGCTCCGACAAAAAACGTGATGATATGGTCCTAGAAGACTATGACTCAGACGATGATTTCATCATTGGAGATGGCGACCCAAGTACCAAATACGAACCGCAACGAGATGTGTTCTACAGTGAAGAATCCGACACAGACGCAGATGCGTTCTTTGGATTTGAGGACTTTCATCCCAGCATATATGACACCCCGACTCGTGAGTGCAGAATTATGCTGCGGCCTGACACCAAGAGACAGAGAGCGGTACAAGCCCACAGAGAACGGCCTGCTGCCACACAGAGAGTGATCCACGCACCACAAAGGGTCCCAGTCTCCACACACAAAGCAATGAAAGACTCCACAGTGAGACAACTGCACGTCTCCACACAAGAAGTGACTCCAGTGACACAAGCCTCCACAGCGAGCTCGTGGACAGACTCCACGATAGAAGCAACGCAAGACTCCACAGCGCAGTCCTTGCATGAACAAGAAGTGACTCGAGTGACACAAGCATCCACAGCGAGCTCGTGGACAGATTCCACAATAGAAGCAACGCATGATTCCAGAGCGCAGTCCTTGCATGAACAAGAAGCGATGACAGTTCCCACAGAGAGACCAATGCACGATTCCACACAATGAACGCTGCAAGACTCCACAGAGGGAGTGACACCAGCCTCCACAGAGAGCTCGTGGACAGCCTCCACGATAGAAGCAATGCAAGACTCCAAAGCGTTCCTTGCCTGAACAAGACCATGAGGGTCTAGCAACCTCCTCTTGAGCAACCAGCCGCAGACAATGCAAGTCTGCCATGCTCAAGTGAACAACAGAAAGACTATGACACGCTCTTGTGTACAGCAACCAACTATGACAGTCTACCATGCTCCAGTGAACAAGAAGAAGACTCTGACAGTCTACCACACTCGTGTACAGCAAGCAGACTGACAATCCACCCAGATTATTTGAGCCACCAGAAGAAGACTCTGACAGTCTACCAATTCAAGTGAACAACAAGAACACACTGATGCTCTACCGACTGTATGTGAGACAAGTGACGACGACATCCCACTTCCCATACAAGATGTGCAACATGACAGACCTCAGCTAGAATGTCCAGAGGCACTCAACAATCATGGTGAGACTACTGGTGACTCCGGTGACACCACGTTAATTCAAACCTCATCCGCTCGAGCCTCTCCACACGGAAATTAATTCCTGAACGTTTTGACTCCGGACGTGGAACATCAAGAAACCTCGGCTGACTCAAGTGAACCTCCAATGACACCGGACGGGGAGTGGCAAGACATCAAAGCTGATTCTGGTGAAACAGACCAGATTCTAGACGGGGAGCATCGACAAGCCAAAGCTGATTCAAGTAAGCCGGACATGACTCCAGACGGGGAGCGCCGCAAACTCCGTGACGGCACGCTCAAGGAGACAGCAGATGCCACAAAGCACGCTAACACGAGTAATTGTGTGAAGGACTCGTATTATCCACAGAGTGTGGTCCTTGAGCGCAGCAAACATGGCAACAAAACCAACCACCACAACAACAACATCAAAGACAATAGCAAGAAGTGTACCAAAGGCAACAACGTCAACATCAAGCACGACAAAAACACCAATGGAACTACGACTGGTAAGACATGGTACAACTCTGCAAATGAGGGACACTGTTACTGCTCAGCTCAGTACAATGACATGCCATGGCAGGACAATGTATCTTACCAATTCATGTTTCCTGCACTACCAACAGGCAACCTGGCTTTCAGGACAGATGCCATCAAGAATTACCACCACAAGCATCGAAAGAAAAAAGAGTCCAAATCCGACAGTGAAATGATTTGACCACTTCTCGGTTCCTTCAGCACAGGGACACTGATGGCGTTTACAATGCAATGCCACCATCAACATCACCAACTCACCAACCAAACAAGAAAGCCACTCGACTATAATAATTAATGAACTTTGGACTTGTGCATATGATTTGGACTTATTGTTTAATGATCACTGTTATCATAACTTGTACAGAGTATCACTCATCTACCTAGTTTTTTCAATTTTCTTTAACACTGTACAGACAATATGTAACATGAAAAAAGGGGGGATGTGGTGATATACATCACTGTAGGTACACAAAGGGTTAATGTACATACACTACACCTAGCTCGACACTAGAGGGAACACCAGAGACATGACACACAGGCAGTCAACCAGTAGGTCAGTAAGATAGGATACGACCAATGGGCAGTGACGATACACACAGAGGTGACACTACCACGGGACGACATTACACCAACCCATATAAAAGGACACATCACACATGCTCAGTCTCTTTCCAGTGGAGACACTCAGTGAGTACACAGGGTTGATTGAAACACATCATTCCCACCACGTGGATTGTAGCAGACTGGTTCGTCAGTCTGAATAGCTGTAGCAGGATTAACAGTAGCGTCAAATCCAAGTAGGAGAATTGTTGATAGTTTAATAAACGTGTTAAAGCTATCTCCAAGTCTGAACCTTCCTTTGTGAGAGTGCACATCAAGGAAGCAGCTTATGCTACGTCAAGAGCATAACAAAACAGTGCTTTTAGCATAAAACGTGCCGAGGTGTTTCGCAGGAGCGTTATAAAATAAAACGTGACACAAGTCACATAATGAGATATTCAATCAGATAGCCAAAAGCTAGGATAAAACGGTAGATTTTAAGTGGTGTCTTAAAGGAGGAAGGTGAGGAGGAGAGGTCCAGAGAGGATATTCCAGAGCTTGGGGCCTAGGCAACTGAAGGTGTCACCATCAATGTTGTAGCAATTAGAATTGGGGATGCACAAGAGGCCATAATTAGAGTGGAGGAATTAGAGTGAGAATGGAGGCGATTACAGAAATAAGGCCATGGATGGATTTGAAACCAAGGAGGAGAATTTTTAAATTTAGACATTGCGTGACCAGGAGCCAGGATATGTCAGCAAGCACAGGGGTTCAGGGGATTGGGTCTTGGTGCGCGTTAAGACATGGGCAGCAGAGCTTTGCATGTCCTCGAGTTTATGGAGGCTAGAAAGTGTGAGACAGACAGGAGTGCATTAGTCAAATCGCGAGGTAATGAAGGCCTGAAAGTGGATTTTTAGCAGCATTTGAGCTGTGACTGTCACAAATGGCTTATAAGCACACCCATATATATTGGAAAGTTTTTTAAAAATGTTTTAAAATAAATTTAGTGTCTTTTGTGAGGGCCACGAAGAATCCAGCACTAGTTGAACGATAGAAAGAAATAACATTTATTTACAATAACATATGTATACAACAGCAGCAGAAACTTCCTTGCTGCTCACTCTCCTCTAGCCGGTTCCAAACTGGCCAGCTTTATATATGCAGGGAATCTGCGAATGATTTCTCTGCCCCCATCGTTGGGGAAGCTCATACTCCCAAAGGATTGTGGGATTGCCATTAGTCCCCAGCCAGTCGTAAGAAGGCAGGTTATAACAGCATCCAATTCTTTTTTTCCAATTAAGGGGCAATTTAGCGTGGTCAATCCACCTACCCTGCACATCTTTGGGTTGTGGGGGCGAAACCCACACAAACACTGGGAGAATGTGCAAACTCCACACGGACAGTGACCCAGAGCCGGGATCAAACCTGGGAGCTCAGCGCTGTGAGGCAGCAGTGCTAACCACTGTGCCACCGTGCTGCCCTTTACATATTGGAATGCTAAATGTTGAATGATCATATGGACTGCACTTAAAGAACACTTCTAATTTCACGTAATTGATCTTTATCTATCTATTCCCTTTTTTAAGTCACCTCAAACCGCATAGTTAATAGGGTTACATGTATACCTGCCAATGATGCCAAATGAAGATTTAGTTGGGAAGTGTATGATCGCACTGTAGGGATCTGAAGGAGGATTCTGGACTCTGTGCCGCATTTTCTTTGAAATTGGATAAACATGACAGAAACTTTGCATAGAAAAATTCCATTTCTGCTCCATGACAGAGAAACCTGATTAGGGCAGTAGAACTGAAATGAAAAAAAAATCTACCAATGCAAAGTTAAATTAGAAAATGCTGGAAATATACAACAGATTTACATTAGCATTTGAAAAGAAAAATCGAGATTACGTTTCAAGTAAAGGCCATTTGTTGGATATGGCTGATTAGTTTTCTTGAACCAAGTGCTACATTGATTTCTTAAAATTAGCATTTAGTCAAATTCCTTTGTCTTCGTCTGAAAGAGAGTGAACAAGCAATATCAAATTTCCTCGAGGTTGAAAAGATTACATTCCATCCCATTTCCATGACTCGGTTTTTTCACCGGAATATTGTCACAAATCTCCTTCATATGCCAGACCATCTTGGAAGAATGTGCCAATACCTGATGATAATAACAATTGAAAGAGTGGGTGACTTGGACATAATTGGAAGACAGACATCACAGAACAGTTGCAGATGAGCTACGGTGGATGTGTAAGGATGGTGTAAGACAGACAGACTTGCCATGATAGCAGATCTGGTAGGAACAGCAACAAGTAACAGCAGATAATAGTGGTTTACCAGTCTTGTCAGGCTGCAAGGACAATTCAAATAGCATGAGATGGCTAGTTTAGAAAATCTCAGTGTTTCCGTGTTCATACAGAGCTATTTAATATTTAAATCCTATCAATTAATTATTTTAACCAATTAAGGCACAGATTCACCGAAACATAAATGAATAAATGATTAAAGATGTGGTGTCGTCATAATTTTGCATCAGCAATGAATAAAATGACAGTCCTCTTAATTGGTTCAAAATTAACTGACCGTGAAGGCTGATGCACTATCAATTACGACGAGACGAGAATAGAGTGTAATCGAGGTTTTATTACGCAGAGATGTGTAGCCTCCCGCAGCTACTGCCGAAATGGCTGCAGCTCGGAGAGCCCACACACTTATACTCCACCTACTGGGCGGAGCCAGCTGGCAGGGATCTACCCCTGTACCTGTAATACAGGGGCCTTACCGTAATACCCCTCGTATGCGGTATATACAATACAACAGTGGTAACTACCACAAAGGCTATTAAGATAGTTCTAGGTTATTACTTTATTCCTTTCCCAATCAATCAATGTAAACATTTTAACAAACAGCAGATGAACTATCACTTTCCACTTCACCTGCCATCTTCCATTATGTGACTTTAATTAATGATGGTTACACAATATATGAATGACTTATAATTCAAGAGCACGCAGTTTGTGGATGAGTTATGGTTATGTATTTCTGAAACTCATTGTTCTCAGAGAGAGTTTATTTTTATGGTACAGCGCCATCCCCAAACTCTCAAATAATTTTAGTATGCTGCTGGAAGCTTTGGGCTCCGAGGGAATTATTTAACAAGTCACTTTCAGTGGCTGTTGGAATTATCATTCATCTCTAGAATACATAGATCATAGTGGATTTGTGACAGTGATCGGTATAATCCAAACAAAGCTTTCAAACCTTATGGGAGCACTGAGATTTATAATGGTTACCTGAATGGTGAGGTTAGATTATTGCGTTGTTGCAGAACACTCATGAGTTATTTGTTATTTTTTCCAGTTGACCAAAAGGATTTGATCTTCTGACAGACCAGTGGAAGCTTTTTCTATCTGATTATTATCTGCTTACAGCTTGGTAGCCTTCATCTGAATGGCAGCACCCTTGTCTCCGAGCCAGACGTCTGAGGATTCAATCGCCAATCCAGAGACTTGAGCACGACATCCAGCCTGAAATTTCAGTATCGCACTGTGGTACCAACTTCGGGATGAAATGTTCGATCGAGTCCCCGCATGTCCTCTCGGTTGGGTGTAAAAGGATCCCCTGACATCTCTTGTAAAGAACATGAAAATTCTCCTGAAGCCACTGCTTATCCCTCAACTCACATCGCTAATTAAAGCATTTATCTGGCCATAGATTGCATTTTACACACTTTGTACCAAGTAAGAGGCTACTACAAACAAATACTTCAGTTAAATACGTTTCCAACAAGCTGCAGATTTGAGTGCTGATTTGGAACATGTACAGTTCAAGTGATAAAATCGCTAATGTGTCCCAGTCAATAATGCAATTCTATCAACATTAATACAGCTTCTTCACGTGAAAGAACCCTTTCAGGTTATTTCCTGAATTATATTATCAGCAATTAATGTAGGGGGCAAAAAAGTAGATTTTTTTTTTTTTTTCTTGCTTCCTGTTTTAGACCAGGACAATGAAACAAGTCGCTGGAGGAGGAGGCTCCACAAATATCTCCATCCTCAATGCTGGAAGAGCCCAGCACTTCAGTGCAAAAGATAAGGCTGACCAATTGCAACAATCTTCAGGCAAAAGTGCTGAGTGGATAATCCATCTTGGCCTCTCTTCATCCCCCATTCACCACCCCCATCCTCACCCAACACAGCATCACAGATGTCAGTCTTCAGCCAATTCAATCCACTCCACGTGATATCAGGAAATAGCTGAAGGCACTAGATGCTGTAAAGGCAATGGGCCCTGACAATTCCGGCAACAGTACTGAACGTTTGTGCTCCAGAACTGGCGGTGCCCCTAGCCATGTTGTTCCCTTTACAGCTACAACACTGGTGTCTGTCATTGTGGAAAATTGTCTGGGTATGCCCTGTGTACAAAAAGCAGGGTAAATCTAATGCAGCCAATTACTGCCACAACAGTCTATTCTTGATCACCAGTAAAGTGATGGAAGGGGTCATCAATAGCACTATCCAGTGGCACCTGCTTAGCAATAACCTGCTCATTGATGTTCGGTTGGGTTCTGCAAGGTTCACAGCTTCTGACCTCATTGCAGGCTTGGGTCACACATGGACATAAGAGCTGAATGACAGAGGTGAGATAAGAGTAACTGGCCTTGACATCAAGGCAGCGATTGGCCAAGTATAGCAAAACTGGAGGCAATGGGAATCAGGGAGAAACCCTCTGCTGGATGGTGTCACAATTAGTACAAGGAAGATAGTTGTGGCTATTGGAAG